>NC_133897.1:165991355-166298388 GCF_964199755.1 Larus michahellis | reverse complement strand
AAAAAGCCTCACAGCATCTTGATTAGTAATAAAGATAACTATATTTCAACTAGGGCAGTGATAGTCCCCCTGTACTTGGCACTGGCGAGGCTGCACCTGGAATACTGTGTTCAGTTTTAGGCTTATCACTACAAGAAAGACATTGAGGAGCTGGAGAGTGTCCAGAGAAGGGCAACAAAGCTGGTGAGGGGTCTGGAGAACAAAACTTATGAGGAGCAACTAAGGGAGCTGGGGTTGTTTGGTCTGGAGAAAAGGAGGTTCAGGGGAGACCTTATCTTTCTCTACAACTAGCTGAGAGGAGGGTGTAGAGAGGTGGGGGTCAACCTCTTCTCCCAAATAACAAGTGATAGGAGAAAAGGAAACATCCTCAAGTTGCTCCAGGGGAGGTTCAGATTGGATATTAAGAAAAACTTCTTCACCGACAGGGTTATCAGGCATTGGAACAGGCTGCCCAGGGAAGTGTCTGAGTCTCCATCCCTGGAGGTATTTAAAAGACCTGTAGATGTGGCGCTGAGGGACGTGGTTTAGTGGTAACTTGGCAGTGCTAGGTTAATGGTTGGACTTGATTATCTTAAGGGTCTTTTCCAACCTAAAAGATTCTATGATTATATATATAATGATTTCCATGGATCTATATGGGGCTTTTTGTACAAATCAGAGTGTCAAGAAAGAGTCTAGGGTCTCTTTCTCCGTGTATATACTGCAGACAATAAGCCTTAACTTTCTGCCTGGGATGCTGGGAAAGTTAATTTGCTAATGCTTGTAAAGTGCTTTAAAATCTTCAGCTATAAGAAGAGTAAAACGTAACAATTACTTTTTAATGAACTAGAAATCATGAGCACTCTGTCTCAGTGTTTTTTTTTTTCTCCAAGAATGTTTTCTCTTAAATTATGTATTTAATTCCCTCTATTTATCTACCTAGATTTTTTTTTTCTCTTAACATCCACATCACCATTTTATCTTGGCAGTGATACAGAAACACAGTTTGCTTGTATCTTTCACTGACAACTTCTTAAGCTCATTACTATCGATTTAGGAAGTATTGAAGATAAATTAAGAAGTGGAGTTTGCAAGCAGTAAGGTGCCTCCAAGGGGTTCATGCCATGGGATAAACTATCTGCAAAGCAGCAGTTAGGAGCAGAGATGTTTCATGAGCTCCTTTGCAGGAACTCTTATGTTCCCCCAGAAGCCTCCTGTGAGACCTCAGACCTCAAAGGCAGATTTTATCCATTGCAAGCAGATATAGTGCCATGAGCTTGTCCACTTGAGGTGTGCCCTATGTGAACACTTGATTCACACATCATTACTCCTCATACACATTCAGCATGCCTAGAATTCAGCATGACTTGTGAATTTTATCTTTTGAACATTGTAGGTGGGCTTTAGCAACACTCAGTGCACAATTCCTGCAACAGTAATAAACGCAGAGCATCAAATCATTTCCTTGGATGAATTTTTGGAGCGCTATTGATTCCACGCGCATGCTAAAGTCTATTCTTAATTTCCAGGGACCCCTTAATTTTTTTGCTTCATGGCAACTTTCCTAAGGAGAGAAGCAGTGCCAGGTTTTGCAGCAATATAGTGAGGAAATAAAGAATAAACCTGACTAGAATCTCAGAAGACTGCATATTGCTTTACATCATCAACATCTTAGAAATGGCTTAAAATCTAATTTTTGTGTGTGCTGTGTATATCTGTGGTGCTATAACAAGAAAGAATGGTTGTAATAAGAGTAATTAATAATTGTTAATAATTTATATAACTGCAAGAACATTCATTTATCTGACAACAGGTGCTACTCATTTGAGAAATTCAGCTACCCAAGACAATTATGTCTGTGTAAGACCAGAATCATGATGGGCGGGAACATTATTCTGATTAAAATACTGTTCTCATCCTCAAAAATCCTATGCCTGTAACCATCAAGCAAGCAAATGACCACTGTACAGGATGACCTTGAAGAGATATATATACACTGGGCAAAAAATATATCATATTTGTGGCAAAAATGGATAACAAAATATAGATCTACTAGTCTAAAAGTGTTGCTTTAGATACTTTAATAATCTAAAAAGTTCAGTCTAACTTTGACTGAGCTCTGCAATTGTATTTTACTCATCTGTGTCAGGAAAAAGTTTGTTTCCAAACAGGGCATGAAGAGGAAAGGTTGTTAAATAGGCACTCTACTTGTCTGGAGCAAAAATGGCTGTGTCTGCAGGGTTACATTAAACAACACTATGTCATGTTCTCAAGCACTGGATCTCTATGTCTGTATTGTGGTATTATTAGAACAGTTCCTGGAATATTTTTGGATTAGAACAGGTAGGACTTTCCCAAACATGATTTGAGATATATCATGAGGCAGATATTACTGGTGGTTTAGATGTGGCCTCCTTGTTTTGGAAGATGAAAGGGTCTGGATATGTTTCATTCTAGGCCAGTTAGCCTAATCACCCGGGAATTCTCCTGGGAGCTCGTACCTTAGTGTCGTCGATGCAGTCAATAACTGCTTGACAGAACTCCTGTCCAAGAGTAAGAAAGTTCAAAACAATTAATTCTCCTGCAATTTTAATTTTCTGGGAGCTTGTGAGCAGCTTCCCCTACCATAATTACACCCTACATTTGTCTCCATGTTATCATAAAGATGAAGAAAATTATTCAATCAGAAACTGTAGTTTTGTGGAACATTTGGTTTTGCTCTTCAGATCTGTAAAATCATCCAAATGAAGACAGACGTACATTGACAAGAAATGACAGGTGTATTAAAGGAGATATATTTCCATAATAAATGGGATTCTCCTTTCTCCTTGGTAATAGATAGAAGCATTATGAGACTTTTCCTCTCTAGATTTGCCAATGATTTTTGGAAAAAGGAGAGGGAAAAACAGCAAGTGCATCCATAGCCTTAGTTTTAATCACAGGCAGAGCTCTGCTGTCTCTGGGCTTATTAGATAGGACTGTCTGTTTTAAAAAGAGCATGAAATGAATTTTTTTATGCTTCCTTGAGAAAACTCCATCGATGTTGGCATTGTAACCATGAAGCTTCTACAGTGGTGATTTCTGCATTAATTGCAATATACAGCTAAAGCAGCTTCACAAAGCCACAATAGAAACCACCAAATAATCAGTATGTACCATCTACATACTACAAATATCTATAGCTTTCTCTTAAATGCTTAGAACAGATGTAATTAATAATTAAGAGAGTTTCTCCACAAAAGTCTTCAACAGTCTAGGAAATGAACCTGTGCTTTCGTGGTAAGACACCTCTTCCAGGAATAACACAATGATTTAAACTACAGGAGTGCAGGAGGGAGGTGACATTCAGTGGATGCTAACTTGCTGCAAGAGGGAATTCAGAGTCTCCTTGCAGAAGAGCAGTTATTTTAAGGAACCATTCCATGTGCTAATTCAATTTCCTTCTAAAGGTTGTAGGAAGGCTGGCTCAGTGGTTAGTGACATGTATGTGCTTCAGAAAATGGGATTTTCCTCCACCACAAGCTTCTGTGTCCTTTGGCAAGTCATTCAGGAGAAAATTTGCCAACCTGTCTTCATTCCTGGTTGCAGTGGGACTTGGGACAAGAGCCAAAGAGGGGTCTGGGTGCCTAAGCTTATTTTAGATGCTTTTATTCCACCAAAGTTCCTAAGCCCAGAAATTTCTCTTGATAAATTCATTCTGCAGAAATGAGGATTAGAGTACTAAGCTTCCCAGATACTTCCCTTCTTCTCTGAATGCCCAGCTGTACAGCAGAGGATCCATTTGCTTATCCCATGCCTGTTGTCTAAGACTCAAGACTGGACAACCCTCCACTGATCAAGTCAGGAGCTCAGTTCAGGGACAATCTCAATCAGACTGAGTTCTCCCCAAGTATGGTGATGTCCACCATATATTTTTTTCTTCTAGTGTGTGTGAAGAAGCTGGGCCTTTTGTGTGGGAAGAGGACATTCATGCAAGATGTGAGAGAACCAGAACCTTTAATTTCCTTTAACAAGGTTAGTCAAATGTCTTAAGGTTTGGATTATCTGCTCCAAAAATCAGGTGGGAGGTATTCTGAGGGATAAGAGTGAGAAATTCTCCATCTTTCCAGTTGAACATGCATAGGAAATAATGGAATTTTCACTGGAAGAAAGATGGCTTTCCATCTTTGTGGGAAAGAAGCTTATCTTTTCAAATTGATGAATTAAGGACTTTTTGGAATTTAAATCTCTTTTATGGATGATTAAGCCATTTCTCCCCATCTGGTCCAGCCTAGCTCAGGTGAAAGTCTTCATCCAAACAGTTCTTCTCCTGTTTTATTCCTCTTCTTCTTTGTCCATATGACCTGATGAACTTTTCCTTTTTTTTCTTGGGAAGGTAATTTTTTTTTTTCTTTTTTCTAAAAAGGCTGGAAGCACTCCTACTTCAGATTGCCAAAAGGGAATTTGGAGGTGAGAGGTGTGAACTTGCTCAGTAACAGAATTGTATTTTCCAATGTGAGTTTATGTATTCAAATCATATCAAGCATGTGAATCATATCCGTCAGGTGAACAAATCATATGTCACCATAGGATTTTTAGAGGCAGAAGTGCATGTATGTATTTATTTATTTAATGAAAGGGTAGTACTGCCTTTTAAGAGAGAGATACAGGCTATGGCTTATAAATTTTGGAGCAAAGTGGTCCAGAGAAGAGCAGAATTTAAAGTGCACTTCTCCCTGTTTTCAGTCTTTCCTACAGGCAGCTCCAGGCTCAGAAGGTCAATTCTGAGAATCTCGTTTGGGGCACTTATCTTTTCCTATGCTTTGTATAAGCTTTTAAAACAAAGGTTTGATTTCACTCTGGAGCATCACCAACCTAATGGCTCCTAATGTGTGTCCATGTTACGTTATGCAGGTCTCATTGTCATTATGGTTTCTGTGTTGCCTTTCTATGCATGAAAGTGTAATTTTAAGTGCCAAATAGGGATAAAAATGCTGTTCTACTTCAGATGGCTCCTGTGAGAATGAAGACATTAAACATTTTGGAGTGATGAGAAGCTATGATGATGTCCTGAGATATACAATATATATAACAAGATATACAATACTTGTTATCAATACAGGATGGGGGATGACGTGATAGAGAGCAGCCCTGCAGACAAGGACTAGGGGGTACTGGTAGATGAAAAGCTGGACATGAGCAAACAATGCACGCTTGCAGCACAGAAGGCCAACCTCACCCTGAGCTGCCTCAAAAGAAGCATGGCCAGCAGATCCAGAGAGGTGATTCTGCCCCTCTACTCTGCTCTCGTGAGACCCCACCTGGAGTACTGTGTCCAGCTCTGGAGCCCTCAGCACAAGAAAGACATGGACCTGTTGGAGCGGGGCCAGAGGAGGGCCAAAAAGACAACCAAAGGCCTGGAGCACCTCTCCTACGAAGACAGGCTGAGAGAGTTGGGGTTGTTCAGCCTGGAGAAGAGAAGGCTCCGGGGAGACCTTAGAGCCCCTTCCAGTACCTGAAGGGGGCCTATAAGAAAGCTGGGGAGGGGCTGTTTGCAAGGGCATGTAGCGATAGGACGAGGAGCCATGGTTTTAAACTAGAGCAGGGCAGGTTTAGATGAGACATTAGGAAGAAGTTCTTTACAATGGGGGTGGTGAGACACTGGAACAGGTTGCCCAGAGAGGTGGTGGAGGCCCCATCCCTGGAGACATTCAAGGCCAGGCTTGATGAGTCTCTGAGCAATCTGATGTAGTTGAAGATGTCCCTGCTGACTGCAGGGGGGTTGGACTAGATGGCCTTAAAGGTCTCTTCCAACCCAACACATTCTATGATTCTATGATTCTATGATCTCTTGGTCAAGCTAACCCAAGTTCTAGTAAAAATTCACTATTCACTTTAATTACAATTCAGTGGGCCTGCACCAACTGGAAGCAGATGTTTCCTTTCAGATTTTAATTAAAAAATAAATTAAAATTAAAAAAATATAATAAATTGAAAATAATGAGAAAACTGTAGGACCAAAAATATTCTAATATCCTAAAACAACTGCATGTCTTTTTAAGCTTATGGTAGCTCAAGCCATCCTGTGGATTAATAGCACAGACTTAGAGGAATGGAGAGCACGCAAAAGAGCTTGGCCCACTAATTACCAAGGGAATTCCATACATCCACCAGAGTATTGTAGTATTGGTATTACCATCAGAATAAAAGAGTAAGTAACGCATCTCGGCAACAAAATCCATGAGATGGGATATTAAACTGGGAAGTAGCTGGCTGCATGAAATGCAAAAAGTAAAAGAAGGCAGAACAACTCCTGCAAACTCTTGAGGATGGAAGTTTGTGAAGTCAATCACAGACGAAAGACAAAAGGACAAAAAGGTTACACTGTTTATTTTTTTTTAGATGAAGGATTCTGTCAAGATAAGACAATGTAACAAGGGTGTGGACTTGGGATTTTTTTGGTTGCATTTTTTAGGATGTTGCTTGTAATAATATCGCAGAAGGAATTTCCTAGGACTTCCTAGGATTTTCTCAGATATACGTACCCCAGTTTAAATGCCCGGGCAAAATTGCATTCCAGGAAGAAGGGTTTTTTTCCACTTAAATTTTTCAGTTGTGCATTCTCAAAACAGGTTTAATAGGTAACAACAAGATGAGACATTTAGTAAAGTACGTTTGTGGTTCTCATCCATTTAATCCATACAGGGAGAAAAACTGTTTCTTATAAGGTGGTCTAAAAGTTGGAGCACTCAGGGAGAGATAAGAGTGTGATCCAAGAGAGTTTGCTAATCCCCACGTGAAAAAAAAAATTCTTCACTGTGCAGGAAAGTAATAAAGATTTGTTTGTATGAGAAAGACAGGGAGAAAAAAACAACAAAAAAAAAGTGTGACTTTGCTCTGTAAATGGTCACATCTCTTCTAGAAGGGAATGCTACATCCTAGGCCCTGTACAAGGAGTCTTCCCTTTTTATTTTTCAGTAACTGCTGAATGTAATATCAAGAAACTGTCCCTAGCAAAGGGCAAGAAATAGCATCACAACCTGCTCTCCTTAAAAAGGATCTCTGTTTTTCAAAAGAATAGAGAGTGTGTGCTTTTCAGAAAAGGACAAGAAAGCTGGTGAAGGGTCTAGAGAACAAGTTTTATGAGGAGTGGCTTAGGAGACTGGGGTTGTTCAGCCTGGAGAAAAAGAGGCTGAGGGGAGACCTTGTCACTCTCTACAACTACCTGAAAGGAGGTCGTAGAGAGGTGGGGATCGGTCTCTTCTCCCAAGTAACAAGAAATAGGATAAGAAGAAATGCTCCGGGGGAGGTTCAGATTGGATTTTAGGAAAAACTTCTTCACTGAAAGGGTTATCAAGCATTGAAACAGGCTGCCCAAGGAAGTGGTTGAGTCACCATCCCTGGAGGTATTTAAAAGATGGGTAGATGTGGTGCCGAGGGACACGGTTTAGTGGTAACTTGGCAGTGCTAGGTTAACGGTTGGACTTCATGATCTTAAGGGTTTTTTCCAACCATAACAATTCTATGATTCCATACAGGATTTAATATTATCAAGACCCACAAATGCCAACCCTCACTCCTAAGTCAGCTACTTTTTCCAGAGTCCTCATTTCTGACTGTCTCTTGACATCTCCCTGCTCAGCAGGAGTGCGTTTGGAGAACTTTGTCATATATCGTGGGGGGGAGTTTGGCTCTTATATCGAGAAGAGAAGGTCCTTAAAGCTTTGGAGAACGTAGGTTCTCTCTGCTGGTCAATATTTGAAAGGATTTGCTCTCCTCTTATTTTAGGGAGGATTTTTGCCAAGGTACTTGCCTACTTGAGAAATACACATAATCCCAGAAGTTTATGCAATCATGTTTTGCTCTATATTGCCAGCATTACTTCCTGAACCCTGTCATGGACCATGGCCTATGACCACTAGGGAGCAATGACCATTCAGTATTTTCTAACAACCTCATACTACCTCAAGCCCTGCTGCAAAGATGATGTCTCAATTATTGTTGTGGCTGATTAACTCTTGCTCCACTCGAGTGCTATTTTTGCAAGGCCATGGCAATCTCTAAATCACAGCCCTCAATGTGCACTCAACAATGGAAGAGCATTACCTGCAATTTCCCAAGCATTTAATTTCCTTGGAAGATTTATTTGTAAACAAACATGAGCTTTATTGTTGCTTGTTTCAGACACGCAGTAAATTAGTTTTTCCACGCTGAAATGCAGCAGCATAAAATTCTCACTCGAGGAAAGTACTAACTGGCATTATGGCATTACTTTGTTAATTATATTGGCACATACACTGCTGCTCTTTAAATTAATCCTGTACACCAGAAACACTTCGTACCTAATGATTTCCTGGACTTCTTGTATATTAACTCATGCTTAATCTAATCTAAATCGTTGTCAAATTGACAAACGCAAGGAAGACACAGACAGCATTTAAAGCAACATGACTCCTGAGTCAGTGAGTCATGGTCATAGAAGCTATCATGCAGTGATCATGGGTAAAAATTAATTTGAATATGTTGAGTTTGGCTTTAGTACGTTTGACAGGTTTTGGACTGTTTCTCACCAGTCTCACCTGTCCCTTTTTAGCAGATTAGATTTTCCACGTGGTCCACTTCTCTAGCCAATTCTCAGTCATTTTCTTTTTGGTTGTTGACTGTCAATGGTGTCTAATAAGATTATGAGCTTGGAAGACTGTGATGATGAAGTTCATTTAGGTTATTGTTTATGACAAGGAAGGCCATCACTAATCCATGACATAAATTATATATTCTCCAGTCCCTAGCATTCTTTGATCCTGCAGCATTCTTGGTGGAAAACTGCTCAATCGACATAGCCATCCTCCCAGATTTCTTCCATACTGTTTACAGCAACAGCCCTGTTATTGCATGTCAAATATCTTACAAAATCAATTTATGTCATTTTATCATGTCACTTCAAATGGAGCTTTCCAAAAGTGCAACAAATGTAAAGGCATCTGCTATGGCAGTTACCACATATGTTTTACCTACTCCTGAACTCACAGAGGTGCACGAAAGTACCTTGACAATACACAGGAGAGTCTCTGGCTCTCTTGAAATTTGAATTCAGACCTTGAATTCCTGCATTCCAGAGATATTGGACCAGTGTTTCAGTCAGGAGTCTTACATTTATAAGGACTAAGTAGTTCTTAGTATTTAGTACTTAGTCTTAACAAGTACTAAGTGGACAGAAAAAGTTTCCAGATTTCTCTCTTGAGAAAAAGTAGTTTCCATCCATCTGGAAGGAGTGTTTCTCAGATCTGCAAAGAGCAAATCCAGTGGGAGACATCTGAGCTCTCCTGGATAAACAGCCATGTAGTTACTTGCAATCACGGGCCACAAAAAGGAACATCTGGAGCAAGGAAGATAGAAAAGAGGAAAAGCGAAACACAGATGAGTGTTTTCAATTCTTCACCTCTCTGCTGTTCACGTGTGTTACTTAGTGCTACCAGCAGAACTGTTATAGCACCAGCAATGCCTCTGTCAAAACTGGAGCATAGGCTGTTTTGACTTTTAAAATTTGACCAGATGAAGAAATAATGACAATAATGGTGGAGTTAAAGCACATGATAATTCTCCCAAAGACCCTTTATACGTAAACGTGCAACTGGTTGTTTCAAACTTGATGCTAGGAATCCCTCATCACAGATGAGTGCTGCATCCACTAGGTTACTCAAACTTGCTCTTGGCTGTTATTTCTACCAAGCCCAATCAATCATTACTGAACACTGAAAATTCTGCTAGGGATTAGGATAGGCAATCCTAATTGGGTTAGGCAATTGGGATAGGCAATGGGATAGGCAATGTGGTCTAGGACAACTTCATAGGAGGTTGAAGGAGGAGTTTTAAACCATGCCTTGCAACTTCATTATCCCACTTGCAATTACATGCAGAATGCAGTTTTCTGTCTGTGACCTCAGCAGAGATAGCATGAGGAAAATTCTCTAAGTATGTGTTATCACTTGTGAAACGGGCCTTCTTTCTATGTAGAGTGTAAGCATATAATTACTTTTAATACATTAATTTTATGCCCACAGCTCCTACTTTGTGTTATCACTTTTTTTTTTTTTTCTGCCAACATCATGTTTTTCTCCCACAACTTTCTAGGAGCTTTAAACTATATTTAAATTGCTGTCTATTTTATTTTAACTGTGATCTCCCATCCCTTTTATAGTTCCTTGCTATATTTCCCTCTGGTTTTCCTTTAGCTTCTAATTTCATTTTCCCTACATTCATTATTTTTATGTTAGCACTTTGAATATTGTTTTCCCCCATGTAGCTCTTTTGTTTCTTGCAGCTCTGAATTGTTATTTACACTTTGAAATGGAGGATCGGATGCCCTCATCTAGCTGGTGGCTCCATGTTGTAGATATTCTGTTATCACGTAGTGCAAAATAGTCCGTCTCAGTGGTGAATTTTTTGAACTGTGAATCCCTCTGGGAAGATGCTGAGTGTGCGCAAAGAGCAGGAGCTGAGTTCCCATCAAAGCTGATAACAGAAACTGGCTGCACTCTGTTACAAAACCTTTGTGCTTTAGCTGGAGCAGTGATAGAGATCATTCCCAGCATAAGGATTTTCTCTCGGATTACGACTACTTCAACCCATTCTTGAACTTCAAAAAGTGCTTAACACTTGGGTCTCCAGACTGCTTAAAACCTGAGCTCAACAGGTGAGATCTCACCCTCCAGTTAACCACCCAGTTAACTGTTGGGGCAGCAGTTAAAACCAGAGATATGACACTTGAAGCAGTGCTAAAAACAGCCAAGATTTAAGTTTTAAGCAGGAGTTCCTCCTTTTCTGGCTGTACATATATGAAAAATAATCAAATAAGTAACCTTTGCTGTGTTGTAAGGGTTTGCAAACTGTTTTATTTCTTTTGCTTCTTTGTGGGTATTTTTCCTAATGATCAATGAATGAAACCACTTGTATATAGCACTGTGTCATGAAAGCTTAGTAGAACAGTGCTGAAAAGTAACATTTCTACTGTCTATCTTCTTTTGGGGAGTTTTAGAGAAGTCATTTGGTCAATGGGCAATGTTATATTTCCCTTACAATGAGTTAAACATCTGCCCTCTACCTCCCTTTCTTGAAATAAAACCTAGGTAGTAAAAATGCTTATAAATTTCCCTTGTTCTTCCCTCCTTTCCTCCCCATAGCTATCCTTATAGTAAAGATAATGAATAAACATAATTAAAATAGTAATTTCACAGCATTTGAACCCATGTTTAGCAGCTAAACTGGGGGGTTTCTTTTTGTCTTCTCCCACCCCCTTCTCTTTTCCTCCTTGAAAATGTGTATGTTATTGGTATATAGTTCATCAGCAACACCTTTAGAAGAGTGTCATGTAGAGCCCTCAACAGCTTAATGCGGGGATAGAAGTGGGGAGGGAGGCGGAGAACAGAGGATGAAGTTAGAGATTATTAATACCAGAATTAATACCTCTTCTGCCATGAAAAGGGTTTCATTATGCAAAATATGAATACAAAGCTTGCGGTTTTGATCTTGGACATGGAGTACAAATCTCACAGAGGTAGAGACACAACTACAGCCTTGCTTGTGGGTTGGAAGGCAAAGCTAAATTCAGGAGTGCCAATTAAAGTGAATTCAGATAAAAATGAAAATTCTCTGGAACCAACTCCTGTAACCTGTTTCATACAGCACTTCAGCAAGTCCCTTTGCCTACTACAACCTCCTCTTTACATTGAGCTCTCCCTGTCTATGTCTACAACACTTGTCTTTTCAGTTAAAGAACTTTTATCTGTAGTCAAAATTGTCTTGGCAGAAATAAGATCCTTTGTATTTAAGAGTATTTAGTTCCTCTAAACTCAGGAAATATTTGGGCTTTTACTTTGAGGAAAGGAAGACAGGGATCAGAGCCACGCCTGTCCTTTTCCTTTATTATTTGCACATTAAAAAAAAAAAAAACAAAAAAAAAAAAAGAAAAAGTAAAAACCTCAGAAAGTAGAAGGAAAGACAAAGTCCAATAAAAGGATCTTCATCAAAGCGGTAGTCCAGATTGCTAGAAATTCATTGCAATCTTCAATATAGAATATTGCTCATATTTTACATGCAACTGGGAGTAATTTTGGGAATTCATTCTTCAATTTTTATTTGAAGTGACAGAACAAGAATTATAGAATCGTAGAATCATTTTGGTTGGAAGAGACCCTTAAGATCATCAAGTCCAACTGTAAACCTAACACTGCCAAGTTACCACTAAACTATGTCCCTCAGCACTACATCTAGACACCTTTTAAATACCTCCAGGGGTGGTGTCTCAACCACTTCCTTGGGCAGCCTGTTCCAATGCCTGACAACCCTTTTGGTGAAAAAACATTTCCTAATATCCAATCTAAACCTCCCCTGGCACAACCTGAGGACATTTCCTCTTGTCCTAGGACAACGGGCACAAGCTGAAGTACAGAAAACTTCATTTAAACATTAAAAAAGTTATTGTGATAGTGGTTGAACACTAGACATGGATTATCCATTTTGGCATTTTTCATTATTGACAAGATTCACTCTTTGATCTCAAAGCAACAAAAAATTCTAATGCCACATGTAGAAGACACCGCTTTGGAGGCTGGGCAGGTCTGTTGTGCTAGGAGCTGCTTCTGCACACTGATGTCTAAGGTCTGCTTGAAATGACAGAGAGGTTTTGCAGACTGCAACCACACCTGGGTAATCTCCCCCCTTGCCTTTTGTACATTCAAGTGCCTTGCCATAGAGCTGGCAATAAATCAGTGACAGAGAATGGACAGAATTAGAATTCTACACTTAATTCTCCACATAACTCCTGAACACAGTACGAGAGATATTTAGCTGGAGAAAGCTGTCCTTGCTGAGAATTTTACTTTCTAATGAGACCACAGCTAGAATTGAAGATTTTTTGTTCTTCAAGGGGTTTTAATGTATTTCTTTTGGCTTCATTTATGAAGTGACGTCCTGAAGCTAGCATGGCTGAGGATTAAATTTAGTTATCAGTGATAAAAATCTAAAATTACTGTTATTATAGCCAGTTATTCATGTGTAATGAAGGATGAAGACTTCTCCTACCATACGCAATACCCCACCCCAGTCATAGAACATCCCCAGCCACCTTCATTTTACGCTGTTTTCTTGAGGTTACAAGGTATATCATTAAAACTCCATTTCATAAAAAGCAGATGTTAAAATCACCTTTATGACTGCTTCTCATTTTCAGCATGTCTAGAGTTCTGGTGTGATTACTGTGAAAACAAAATAGTATTTATATTCTTATTCATATCACAGGTTATCTTCCACCTTCTGTACACTTTTGGAATTCATTAATATGACTCTCGGTGTCACAACTATAATGGAGTTCTGGCTTGTTTTATTCTGCTTATGACAATGTGAACACATTTCTAAATATTCTCAGCTACGCATGAGTATACCCTCTAGAAAGGAAAAATAAACATAATTTGATGCTAAACTGCTAACTCAACACAGCTCTAGAGATTCTCTAACCAATATACAGTCATTTGTATGCCTCCTGCCAATATATTTTTTTTTTAATGTAGAAAAGCTGCTTGATAAGTGTTCTTTGACAATTTTGAAAACCAACGTTGAAAGCAGTACACACACAGGCTCTGAGTGCTGCTTTTAAATGTGCGTTTTCAAGGGGCTTGTGTTGTGATGCACAGCTTTCAGGAGTTTCATCAGTACTCACACTTAACATTTTTTATCCCGAGTTAAGTCAGATATGGAGAGGTAGAGCTTGGGGTCTCAGAAAGTGCAGAAACTCAGGGAGAGGGGAAAGAAAAGACTGGAAAAAAAACCCAAAAAACTATTTGAAATAAAAGGGTGGAGATACATGTTTCTATCTAAGAATTTGTTATGACACTGTAGGCTGCGAATCTACAGGATTTTCAGTGAATAAGTCTTTCCTAGACTTATATGACAGTAATGTACTCTCCTAGACAAGAGAGCAGAATTGTATGAGTAAAGTGACCAGTGCTGCCGAGACACATAAGTCTTAGGGCACAATTGCTGTATATGTGCTATTATCATGAACACAACAGCTTTACTGGGTATGTTCAGATGGCCTGTGTGGTGCACACATAGGTCAGTTGTACTCTTTCACTTCCAGACTACAGAAATTGGTAGTTTTGGGAAATTAAAGAGAAGGATTACTCCCTACAGTCTCTCTCTCTGGACTTTTCTTCCTTTTTCCTGGCCTCTCTCTTCTCCTTAATTCTCTGACCCCCATGAGCAGAATTTATGATCCAGAGTGAAAGGGTGGAGTGAAAACACGTACCTTCACACACAGCTTTTTACAGACAGTGATGTTTGGTTTGGAATATTTTCAAATGTTTAAGTGATTTAGGAACAGATTTACCTTGATACCTTGACCGATATGCAAACTGGGTTATTTTTAAAGTCTCCTGCATCAGTAACGTTGTCTCAGATGAAAGAATTGCACAGAAGAAAACAGTTTGTCTGATTCTCCCAACATGTTCGCCAGAAATTAAAAATTGTCAGACAATCAAGATGGCAGGTTGCCCTTTGTGGTCTGTTTGTCTTTTTCTTATAAAGCACTCAAGCAATTTTTCTGTGATTTTTTTTTTTTCTTCACCAGAGGACAAAATAATAAACGTAACTTACAGTGCTTTTTGCCTTTAAAGTCAGGTTAAAAAAGTCTTAAACATGCAGGCAGGAATCCCCGTTACTAGACCACGGCTTAATTATCTGACTTAAAATACATTTGGTTGCTCCTTTTGATTTTCTGGTGCTGCCTGATAATTAGCTCTCTTTCTTTCCCCTTGCTGACTTTGTTTGATAAGGCTTTTATAGAGTCTTGGCGTGCGTAATTTAGTAAGTCCCATTTGTAATGCAGCACATCTCTCTCTCTGCTCTGTCCCAGGCTTGGAGCAGAACAGAAGTCTAATTGGCACTGTTTACAAACCATTGCACTCGGGGAGAGCTGTGCCTCCATTTGATAAGTAAAGATGTGAGACATGAGAAGATTATAAGTAATTCATGCTCCGAGCCATCTATGAGTTAAAAAAAGAGAAGAGACCTCAGACAGGAAAAGAGAAGAAAGTAAAAGAGATGCAGGTATATTTGGAAGGCAAATAGATTACATTGCAAATGAAACATCGGGAGTATTTATAAGAAAGATGGGTTGCGAACACCTGATGATTTACAAGGTGCTTTGGCTCAATCAAAAATTGCCTTGCTAAGGGGTGGAAAGGTTAAAAATAAAAGAAAAAAAGAAGCGTGTGCAGGAAGCAGAGGCCCATTTTTAATTATGAACAATAATTTCTGTGACAAATCAGAACTTGGCCCACATGGGCTGAATGAAAACTGGATCCCTCACCCAGAAAGCTTTTGCTATTTTTAACACATCTCTTTTTTTAACTTAACATAGATGCACTATAGATCAGACAGTCCTTAAGTCAGATGGCTGGATCCTGGGAGGAGGATGCTGTGGGGACAGTACCATTCTGTGCTTTCCCTCTTCCATGATTTCTACTGAAGCATTTTCTTTTGGCTACCATCAAGCTTCATTCAGACTGATCATGCCTCTGCTTATATCTTCGTGTACCTTCTGCATGTTCATGAAATGAAAGGAAAGAGAAGATCTGGGCAGGGATCACAGAAAGAATAGAACAGTTTGCTTCGAGTGAAGTCCCAAAGACAGGGAGATTCTTCGAGAATTAGCATGGCTGAATGGTCCTTAGATAGAAAAGACAGATTTGCCTGAGTGTGCAATTGCTACCACTTAAGCATTGCACCAGAGATACAGAGATAATTAGAGTCAGACATATGAAAATATTCGGGAGGAGGGAGGGTTATGATGTTTTCTTTATATCCTACCTGTCTGGCACATCCTCAGAGCAAATTAACTGCCCCTTCCATATTGTCAGCTGGGTGACAACAGGGAATTTTTCAGAGGTTCGGTGACTTCACTTAGGTCTCCCATTTGCAGTGGTAATAAAATATTCCAGTAGTAAGGCCTTTTTGGACTCTCATTGCCTGCAGAGCCGCCACTTTTCTCAGCCTTCCCTAGCACAAAGAGCTACTAGAGGACTAACAGAGATACAATGTGTGGCTGTGGCTTAGAGACTGAGACAGGGCTATATGCAGGACTTAGAAACTAGGACAGCACAGAGCTGTTTTAGGATGTTGTCCAGCAGTACTTGGATGCATTCTGTCTGCATCCAAGCAAAATCATAATAGTCTCTAGTTTATTTCTTCTTAAATGTGGAAGAAGCGATGATGCATTCTGCAACAATGGTTCTACAAGCTACATGCCAAAAATCTTTGTGTGGCCAAGAGCAACAAAATACATCACTAA
This sequence comes from Larus michahellis, assembly GCF_964199755.1. Lineage (NCBI taxonomy): Eukaryota > Metazoa > Chordata > Aves > Charadriiformes > Laridae > Larus > Larus michahellis. The sequence continues at coordinate 166,282,085 of NC_133897.1, read as the reverse complement.
AGCCTGAAAAGCTAAAAGAAGGCAAGATCTAGGCCATGATATCCCTGCTGGTGGCCCTATGATGCTGTCCTACCACGGGGAGTCATGTAGCTCATGCAACATGATTTAGCACTGCTATATCACCAGGGAATTGAGTAGTTCAAGGACTATATGTCAGCCTTCTCAGCCCAATTAAACTGGATTAAAACTGATGGGTAAAAGTACAAGTACTGAAATCTCAGTGCTTGCCTTACATTCATATGCAGAGGTGACCTGCCACTCCAGCTTCTGAGCATCCTTCTGTCACCTTCCAGTGTCCCAGCTTCTACAGCTACTGGCTTTGGCTACTGCAGCCAGAGCCCCACACAGGTAGCTAGTAAAGAAGAATATAGTATAAGAACAACTGTACTAGGTCAGACCAAAGATCTACCTAATCCATTTCCTATGTCTGAGAGTGGCCAACAGTGCTTTCCCAGGAACAATTACAAGGACAGAGCAAGAATTGGGTCATACTCCTCTAGAATAGTATTTCAGCCTGTGGTGACTTGGGATGAAGGAACTTCCAAATCTAGAGGTGTCATGACTGCTTCTAATACCCTTCAGCAGCTTTGTGCAATGCAATGGAAACATGATTTTACGTCCTCTTTAATAGTATCTTGCTATATTATCAGAAGTATAACTGATGGAAATAGTGATAGAATCATAGAATCATAGAATCATAGAATCATAGAATCGTTTGGGTTGGAAAAGACGCTTGGGATCATCGAGTCCAACCATCAACTCCACTCTACAAAGTTCTCCCTTACACCATATCCCCTAACACCACATCTAAACGACTCTTAAACACATCCAGGGATGGCGACTCCACCACCTCCCTGGGCAGCCTATTCCAGTGTCTAACCACTCTTTCTGTGAAGAATTTTTTCCTAATGTCCAGCCTAAACCTACCCTGCTGCAGCTTGAACCCATTCCCTCTTGTTCTGTCGCTAGTTACCTGAGAGAAGAGACCAGCACCAACCTCTCCACAATGGCCTTTCAAGTAGTTGTAGAGAGCGATGAGGTATCCCCTCAGCCTCCTCTTCCTCAAACTAAACAGTCCCAGCTCCTTCAATCGCTCCTCATCAGATTTATTCTCCAGGCCCTTCACCAGCTTCATTGCCCTCCTCTGCACTTGCTCCACCACCTCGATATCTCTCTCGTATTGAGGTGGCCAGAACTGGACACAAGACTCAAGGTGTGGCCTCACCAGTGCTGAGTACAGGGGGACAATCACCTCCCTCCTTCTGCTGGTCACATCATTTCCAATACAAGCCAGGATGCCATTGGCCCCTTGGCCACCTGGGCACACTGCCGGCTCATCTTCAGCCGCTTGTCAATTAGAACCTCCAGGTCCTTTTCTGCCAGGCAGCTCTCCAGCCACACTTCCCCAAGCCTGTAGCAATGCATGGGGTTGTTGTGGCCCAAGTGCAGGACCTGGCACTTGGCCTTGTTCAAGCTCATTCCATTAGCGTTGGCCCATCGGTCCAATCTATCCAAGTCTCTCTGTAGAGCCTCCCTATCCTCATGTAGATCAACACTCCTGCTTAACTTGGTGTCATCTGCAAACTTACTGATGATACACTCTATGTCCTTATCAAGGTCGTCAATAAAGATGTTGAACAGAAATGGTCCCAACACCGAGCCCTGAGGGATACCACTTGTGACCGGCCGCCAGCTGGATTTAACTCCATTGACCACCACTCTTTGGGACGTCCATCCAGCCAGTGCTTGATCCAGCAGATCGTATGCTCATCCAAACCATGAGATGCCAGTTTTTCCATGAGAATTCTATGGGGGACAGTGTCGAATGCTTTTTGAAAGTCTAGGTAGACAATGTCCACAGCCTTTCCCTCGTCCAATAATCGGGTCATCTTGTCATAGAAGGAGATCAGGTTCGTTAGGCAGGACATGCCTTTCATAAACCCATGCTGACTAGGCCTGATCCCCTGCTTGTACATTATATGACTTGTAATAGCACTCAAGATGATCTGCTCCATGACCTTCCCTGCTACCGAGGTCAGACTGACAGGCCTATAGTTTCCTGGATCCTCCTTTCTGCCTTTTTTGTAGATGGGCGCTACATTTGCTACCCTCCAGTCCATTGGGACCTCCCCAGTTAGCCATGACTTCAGGTAAATAATGGAAAGTGGCTTGGCGAGCACGTCTGCCAACTCTTTCAGCACTCTTGGATGTAACCCATCTGGTCCCATAGACTTGTGCACATCCAAGCAGCGTAGCAGGTCACTGATCACTTCCTCTTTCATTGTGATGACCTCGTTCAGCTTCCCCTCCCTGTCTCCTAGCTCACGAGGCTGGGTGCCCAGGGAACAGCTAGTTCCACTGCTAAAGACTGAGGCAAAGTAGGCATTGAGCACCTCAGCCTTTTCCTCATCCTTTGTGACTATGTTTCCCTCCGCATGCAGTAAAGGGAGGGAGATTTTCCCTAATCCTCCTTTTGTTGTTAATCAATTTATAGAAACATTTTTTTGTTATCCTTAACAGCTGTAGCTAGGTTGAGCTCTAGCTGCACTTGGCTCTCCTAATTTTCTCCCTGCATAGCTTCACTACATCTTTATAGTCTTCATGAGAGACCTGCCCCCTCTTCCAGAGGTCATAGACTCTCCTTTTGTTCTTGAGGTTCAGCCAAAGGTCCCTATTTAGCCAGGCTGCTCTCCTTCCCCGCCTACTTGTTTTTCGGCACACGGGGACAGCCTCCTCCTGTGCCTTTAAGACTTCTCTCTTGAAGTTTGTCCAGCCTTCCTGGGCTCCTATATCCTTCAGCGCAGCCTCCCAAGGGACTTTGTCCAGCAGGCTTCTGAACAGATCAAAATTTGCCCTCCGGAAGTCTAAGGTGGCAGTTTTCCTAACCCCTCTCCTTCTTTCCCCAAGAATCAGAAATTTGATCATCTCATGATCACTGTGCCCTAGACGGCCACCAACCTTTACTTCCCCCACAAGTTCTTCCCTGTTCACAAGAAGCAGGTCCAGGAGGGCACCTTCCCTCATCACCTCACTTACCAGCTGTGCGAGGAAGTTATCTTCCACACATTCCAGGAACCTCCTGGATTGTTCCCTCTCGGCTGTGTTGTATTCCCAGCAGATATCCAGGAGGTTAAAGTCCCCCACAAGAACAACAGCAAGTGACCGCGAGATTTCCCCCAGCTGCTTATAGAAAGCTTCATCCGCCTCACTGCTTTGGTTGGGAGGTCTATAGCAGACTCCCACAGCGATATCAGCTATATCAGCCCTTAACCTAATCCAAACACTCTCCACCCCATCATCACTATACTTGATTTCCGAGCTCTCATAGCATTCTCTAACATACAGGGCCACTCCTCCGCCTCTCCTTTCCTGCCTATCCCTCCTGAAGAGCTTGTAGCCATCGATTGTGGCACTCCAGTCATGTGAGGCATCCCACCACGTTTCTGTGATAGCCACCATGTCGCAGTTTTCCTGGTGCATCATGGCTTCAATTTCCCCCTGTTTGTTGCTCATACTCCGTGCATTGGTATAGGTGCACTTCAGATGAGCTAATGACTCCAGCACCTTTTTGTGAGTGTGGGCCCCATTTCCCACCAGATCCCTCTCAGGTGCTTCCATGATTTCTAAGCGTCTGTCCTTTCTCTCAAATCAAATGGCAGAGTGAGAGTCCTCGCTAGCCCACCATCCTTCAAGCCCTGGCATGCCTCCCTTGGATTTATTCCTGACAGGCCCAGTTATCTCCCCTTCCCCCCTCATATCTAGTTTAAAACCCTGACAATGAGCCTTGCTAACTCCTGCCCCAATGTTAAAACTGACTTAAATGATGTTAAAACTGACTTAAATATTTATCTTTTCTTCTTTTTAATGATCCGATAGAAAAACATACCTGTTGTTTCATAGTTTTGGGATCTGGCTGATAGTTCAGGCTGAAATCAGCCTTCATGAAATAATAAATCCTTTGAACAACCTGAAGTGCTAAATCCCTTGAACAACAAAGCTTTTGTGTTTAAGGAATCTGTCTCTTCACTGTGAGAGCTGGAAAATCTACCCTTCTGGGACTGAAAAAACAGTCCTGGTTGCCTTTTAACTATCTTGGGACAAGATGTGGGTTTGAACTGCGAAACTGCCCGCAGGGGTAAAGGAGAAGAGAACTGGCAGCTATTCATAGACATTTTTCTTAGAGCACAAGAACTTTTAATTCCAACTTGCAAGAAATTGGGCACAGAAGGCAGAAGACCAGCATGTCTGAGCAAGGACCTCCTGATCATACTGAAAATCGTGACGAAAGTGCACAGGCAGGGACACACATCTTGAGAATAGTATAGGGATACTGCCTGGGAGTATAAGGATGGGATCAGGAAAACAAAGGCACAGCTGGAGCTAAATTTGGTGAGATATGCGAAGAATAATAAGAATGACTTCTATAGGTACATTAGTCAGAAAAGGAAGATTAAAGAGAGTGTACCACTCTGATAAGATGGGGAATCTAGTGACAACTGACATGAAGAAAGCTGAGATACTCAACAACTTTATTGCTTCAGTCTTCACTGGCAACTGCCCTTCCCACATGTCTTCAGAGTGCCTGAATCTCAAAATAGGGACTGGAGGAACGGAGGCCTACCCATCATTGGAGAAGATCATCATAGTTTTGAGACCATCTGAGGAACCTGAACATACACGAGTCCATGGAACCCAATGAGATGGATCCCAGGATCCTGAGGGAATGGGCAGATGTAGTTGCTAAGACACTCTGCATCATAATTGAAAAGTCATGGCAGCAGGGCGAAGTTCCCTGTGACTGGAAAAAAGGAAACATCATATCCATTTTTAAAAAGGGTAAAAAGGAAGACCCTGAGAACTACTGACCTGTCAGCAGGGAAAGGGAGTTGAACTAGATCATCTTTAAGGTCCCTTCCAACCCAAACCATTATCTGCTTCTATGATTCTATCAACCATTTTTCTCTCCCATGGTGTCTCTGCTTAATGCATTTGTGAAAAGCAGTCGTCCTGCTGTCTGGATATAGTTTGTACACTATTAAATATTTCTATTCCCAGCATGGCCTGAGATTTTAATACAGAATTACCATCAGGTGTATCCAGGGAGGAGTTAGGCAGAGAATGAGGGATGAAAGGAGGACTCTAGTTCAGTGAAGCCATCAACTACAGTAAGACCTGAACATGTTTAATAGTCAATAAATATTACTGCTTCTACCCTTCTGGTATGTTTTATTAGATCTTTTCTTTCCTGAAATAAATGAAGCTCTCAACTTTCTGAAACAGAACAAAAATAGTAGGCAGAATGACAACTCCCTTTGGAAAAATGGAAACCCAATTCTAAGAAACAGGCCAGAGCAGAAATTGTGAGACAAACAAAATGAAAGTTTGTCATATCTGAGAATTGGTTCCATTATGTTTCCACGAGCTAAATCATGATTTTTTTGAACGAGAGGTGAATCATATTCACATTGATTATTCAATTCTTTACTATATGTGGAAAAACCCCTGCTGTCAGTATGTGCAGCACAAAGGAAAAGTTTTGAAAATATGGGCAGTGGATTTCTGGGTAGCATGAGGGCTACATGGGGAAACATCTTGTGGACTATGTCTAAAAGTCCTTGAAAAGCCACAAAAGAAGCCCACCAGCTGACAACAGGGTTACATTTGCTCTTCAGAGCACTGTATTGCCAGTGGAATATTTATAGCTGATGAGCTGTTTTTGAAAAATTGGGAAATCATTGGCCTACAGTGAAGACAGCAATCGCTTTGAACTACTATCTCCTTTATTGAGAGACAATAAAAAACATTTTCTGAAACTAAAAGAGAGCAGAGACTGTCCTGGAGTTTGCTACGTAAGCAAAGAGGGCTAAAACACTCTTAATTTTTTTCCTCCAACTTTTCACTGAATCACAAAATAGCAGGAGTTGGAAGGGACCTCTGGGGATTATCTTTACTTCAAGCATCAGTTCAAGATATCATACAGGTCTGTTGTCTGATGATTATTAATTTGATTTCTGAAACGACCTTTAGATTAAGAAAAAAGACTTTCAGGAAGCACCTACCTCATTCATAGCAGAAGCCCTGAGACTAGTTACTGAAGCTAAATGTAAAAGGAGCAACTTCAGAGTCCTGCAGCCAACAGCCCCCAACCTGGAGTACTTCTGGATGGAAAACATCTGGCAAATTTGGGAGTGCAGTACAGATTTAGAAAGGTAACAGCTTGAAAAGGCTGGAGGTGAAGCAGAGATCAAGGTTGAGAAGAGGGAAGGTGTCAAGTCTGGATAGGGTAAGGAGGTAGAGGGGAGATATAGAAAAATGTGTTTGTGAAATGCAGGTTCATTAAGGGGTCCTATAAATGGAAAGAGGAACAGTGCTCTCAGATGGTGATGGCAAGACATGAAATGTCAAGCTTAAAGTGAAGCAAACAATGTTCTTCCAGTGTGTTTATGAATAAAGGCAGCACAAATAACAATCAGGGAAAACCTAATGAATCTGAAAGTCATCTGCAGGTCCCTACTTGTGCATTTGCCATGCCAGTGTGTGAAGGCAAACACAAACTGCTTTCTCAAAGGCTTCCCTGGCAAAATCCAGCATGAACTAGTGCAACCGGAGAGAGAAATGTCAACCCACCGTTCATTTGTCATCAGTAACAGTTGCAATCAATGCTAATTCAAGCCTGGAAATTTCCACGGACCTGCTCCTTAGAAGATGGCAAGAGGCATTATTCACTGAGTACTAAATATTTGTTCAGGGTTATCCCTATATAAGTGGTTATTGTGGATCCTGACTGACAACCCAACCATCAGAGAGGTCTTGTCACAAAAGTTTATAGTCTCAATTGACAACTGGTTGGGAATTGATGTGAGCCAACTTTGCCCATGGCCACCCAACACAATGGAGCCAGCAGCACAAGAAGGCAGAATTCTTGAGGCTCATGCTCTATTATCTGAGGTGATTTGGAAAAAAACCCGAAACAACTGGTATGCTAGGTGGAAGCAACTGGTTAAAATGGTGCTTGGAAATTATTATTAGCACAAATGACTTAATTAAGGGACATAAGGAGCCAGATAAAGAGACAGATGAATGGGTGGTTTGGAAGAAATCTGTTAGAAAGAGGAATCTCCCTGCTACAGCTTAACTTGCCACAATTACGTAACAATCACAGTAAATACGGAGATCAGCGGATTATTTGCTTAACACTGAATGACTTATGTGGCATGTCAGCAAAACACCCAGGAGAATAAAACACACCAGTTTCTGCTCTCTAATTACTCTTTTCGGATGGAGTAATGATCTTTAATGTGCAGTGGATCTCATTAATTAACTCTCAGATTTTAATTAACTCTTTGCCTAATTCACCTGCCATAACGCATTATCACAAATGTCAGCTTAACAGTTTTTTCCTCATTTGGGGAGGAGAAAGAGGAAATCGTGTGTTCATAAGTGTTGTCTGTTTCCTCTTTTCTAGTGCCTCTTCTGGTAATTAGTAACTTTCCTAATACAGCTCTTTGGAGTAGGAACCTATCAAACCATCCAATGTGTTTGGTTGCCTAAACCTAATGAACTCAAGGGGAGATAGGTGTCTTATCGCCTTCAAATGTATCTCACGCATTTGTTAGGGCACTTTTTAGGTGCATTGAAAAATTGCAAAACAAAGATGAACTGCTATCTTCAACGCGAAACAGCAAAGCCGTGGGAGTCAGAACCATTTTGTGAGAAATGTACTCTAAGCCTTATTTATTGTTAACAGCTACCTCCGTAAACACTGGATTTTCTTCCTGTCCCATAAAAACAAATGTCTGAATCCTCCCTACACACTTTTACATTTATTTTTAATGCAGATAATGTAAAAATGAATAAATCCTACCAGTGTCGTCTGTGGCAGTATTCCCACTGAACGATATATGCTCATAGTACAACATTCTACCTTGGGTATGCTCAGTTAGTGCTAGGACTATCGAGGAGCCAAGATCAAACCTCATTACAGAAATTAATGTGTTTGCATGGTGTTTCATTACTTTCAATATGAGTTTCTCCCATGCTGAAGCGGATTTATCCTTGCTACCCTTTCATAGGGAAGACTGGTAGAGTCAGTATCTTGGCACAGTAGAAGACATAGGCAGCACAAAGTCCTCTGTCAGAAGTCAAAGTGTCAGTTCCCTCAGGTTTCTTCCTCCCTCACAGCTCTCCTGTAAGATTGGAGACCGAATTGTCCTGTCCTTTAATGGTCTGTAGGTGAACACCTGATTTTCGTTCCTGTCTTCACCACTAAATTCCTGTGAAATTCTTGTTTCTCCTAGACCCTCCCCAGTCTTCACACATCTCCCACGTTTCACCCCACTTTGCACCCTTGCCTCTCCAAACAGCAGCTTCTCTGGGACAAAAACATTTCTCACTCTGTTTGTACAAGACCTAGCACCACAGAGTTTCTATTTCACGTAGGTACTTAAGTAGTAGAGGAAGATGAATGTCTTACACTGACATTTTGTTTTTCAATTTTGTAGAAGATCTATTGCTTTTTCTCCCCTCAGTATTTCCCAGCATTTCTAAGGCATACTGATGGATATTTTTAAGCAAACCTCAATGGAAAGATATTCTGTTTATAGTCAAGTGCTTATGAAGATGAATATGCTGTAAACAATGACTATGCTTGATAGTGATCGTGCCCCGATCTAACATTTATTGATGTATGAAATTAGAGACTTGTGCTAAGCTGAACTAATTGCTATAACTACTGCTGCAGACAACTGAGACCCGTTAATTGCCTAAAAAATAACAACCAAAAAAAATGTTCTAATTTGTTTCAGGGAGATTAGATTCTGTCAAATTCCCCCTACTTCACAACCGCAACATACGTGCACCCACAATATTTTTTCTTGATGTTTCCTAAGTAGGAAAACAAGGTTTTCACCAAATATGACAAATTTCTGGAATGTAGAACATGGAAGGAGTCCCGTCAAGCATAAAGAGATGACAGGCCACACACAGGGTCACTTATTTTGGGTTTAATTTCTGAGGTGTTCAAGTCAGAGAGGAACCCGCTTTCTGTATGGAGAACCAGAAACCATCCATATTCTGGGATTTTAAACTGTTATATTCCTCCTGTTTTCAGGCAAGTTATTTCACCTCAAATAAAAGCATTGGTGAGATTAGAAGTGATGTTGACTTTTGATTAGGCTCTTCTGAAAATGCTTCCTAAACAATATGATTTTGCAATAACAAAAGCAAAAAATATTAATAATAATATTTTCCTTTTCCTCTTCTGTTATAAATTTGATTTAGATGAAAGATTTGAAAAGTAAGCAGCAGGAGGTGAAGAACTAGTGAATGTTTTTCAGTCACAAGGATAAAGAAAGCAGAAATGCTCATGTAGTCTTTAAAACAACATCCATCCAAGCTGGTTATCTCCTTCAGAGTGCCAAAATGCTGTGCCAAAATCTATAAGATCAAATATAGCCCCCACCAAAGCTTCTCCAATTCACTTTGCAGCATCTTACCCTGGTTTTAAATTCACATACAAAGTTGTGAATTGCATTCAGCAGTGAAATGATTACTCCTTGATGAGTCCTCTCTGTCTTCCTGTTGTCAGGGAAAAAAAAATCATCACACTCAGGACTTCTTGCTGGTGGACAGTATGGAAACATGGTTGGTTTTGGTTTTGGTTTTTGGTTTTTCTTCATATTTCATGTAATTCTTGTTTCTGGCAGCTTTACAGTGATTTCCCATGACCTGGGCAGGGGGCGGGGAGTAGATACCACTCTCCACTCTAGAATTAAAACCACAGCTATTTATTTAGGTGTACCACAATCAACTGAGTTGAACCTTTGAGTTCGTTCATATATATGAAAGAAAATATTCGCCTTTTTGTTGCAGGGTCCTCTGGCTGTAACAACATAAATTGCTCATTTCTTGGTAACTAAGACATTAATAGCCAGATAAATATTTGACTCTAAGTTGTTCAAATATATATTTCTCCACTTAAAGGAAAACAGTGCCTGCAGTGCCTTGTCTTACCCAAGAATGTGACAGGCGACCTATCACATCCATTATCTAACACAGTCCTCACGCCTGCTCTGTGGGAGACCATTATGTTGTGATTCCCTGCTGAAAGGGATAGACACCACTATAAATACACATTATATTTTATTTTTAAATTCCTTTCAGAAATGTCCACAGATTGGATGGGCACGTGAATTTCCCATTTTCTGAAGCCAATCTCAACTAGATTAAAATCTGAAATGAATTAAAGTAGCATGATTTTGGAAGACACATCTTTACCCATGCTGCAAGAATATCCAACCTTCATTTCCTACATCCTATAATTACTTTCCTGCTGGATCTTACCTGTACTTATTGCTCACTGCATATCCTTGCTGAGCGATGACCACAGGTGGCTTCAGCTTTGTAAAACCTTAATCAGACATTCAGGAAGCCCTGTCTGATTGTAAGTGACGAGACTTGTCACTGGTTTTGTATTTTTACCATTTTTTTTTATTGGTTGTGATCCATCCAAGTTACCAGTACTGTAAACATAGATGGTAGGAGACTGAAAAAAGCCCTGATTCAAAGGAAAGACAATTACCATTTCATCCTTTATTGTATTTATAAAGGATAGAAAAAGAAAGAAATGTTGTTAAACACTGCACACAGAAATGCAGAGTCTCTGGCAATCTGGAATTTCACATCCTGCTCAACTTAATCTCAGCTGTCAATGCTTTTCTAGTCCTAATATGCACAGATGCCCCATTATATTTCTGTCTTGACTGTCCCTCTCTTCCCCTGGTGGGGGAACCCTGCACTGGATTCCTGCAGGATCACAGATCAGATTGGCCAACTACATGTCCAAGTTGGAGAGAAACAAAGCCTTTGAGTTAGTTATCTAGTTGATAAGAATTGCAAATCAGGTGTCAGCCTTGGGAATCTTACCCTCAGAGCAAGAGGGGCATTTTCTCTGTTCACAATGAAGCAGGATTTCCAATCAGCAATATCCCCTTCCCTATCATTCATGGCCAGCCCCTTGTTTTATAGCACTGCAGATCTTGAATCATAGAATCATAGAATAGTTTAGGTTGGAAGGGACCTTAAAGATGATCTCATTCCAACCCCCCTGCCATGGGCAGGGACACCTCCCACCACACCAGGCTGCTCAAAGCCCCATCCAGCCTGGCCTTGAACACCTCCAGGGATGGGGCAGCCACAGCTTCTCTGGGCAAGCTGTTCCAGTGCCTCACCACCCTCAGAATAAAGAATTTCTTCCTAATATCTAATCTTTCAATTTAAACTTTTAAAACCATTATCCCACGTTGTATTGCTCCACTCCCTGTTAAAGAATCCCTCCCCAGCTTTCCTGTAGGCCCCCTTCAGGTACTGGGAGCCTGCTATAAGGTCTCCCTGGAGCCTCCTCTTCTCCAGTCTGAACAGCCACAACTCTCTCAGCCTGCCCCCATAGCAGAGGACATCCAGCCCTCTGAAATTCCCCAGGTGATCTCCACTAGCTGATTGATTTCCCCTGATTTACTACTAACAGTTGTTGCATTGCCCAGTGGCAATATGTCACCACTGTGACACTATCAGATATGTTTTCTGATTCAACTCAATATACCCAGTCTACAATGAGAACATGGGACTGCAGTTTCCCCCAAATATAATTGTCCAAGTTTGATGCTTATTTGCTCAGTTTTAATTAAAAAAAAAAAATTCTCTCAGATTATTGGGAGCACTGACTTTTATTGTGGCTTCCTGACACTCATTAGATGTTACAACATCTTCACTCTATTTATATCCAAATGAAGAAAACTTGCCTGATGTGGTCTAAAATAGCTAAGCATGGATTTCTGGCTTCAAAAGGGAACTTACATGTTTTCCGATCATTCCCTGTAGTTTTGTAACACACTGTATTATCTTGAAAGAAAGCTCACAATAGGGATGGAATAAGTCCTATGATGACAATTCCACAACCTTCTTTGACAATTGCTTCTAATCCCAGAATGACTGTTTAGTTACGATATTCCTTTTAATGTTACATTCAAGCCCTCATTGGTGAAGTCTCCCTAGTTTTGCACAGCGTGCTTTGTTCTGTTTATGGTGACTACTTGATTATAAGCAATACTCGGGCCTTTCTATACCAACTCTTTAAGCAATAACTACAACCTTTCCTCTGAACAGAGACTGTTCAACCTCTTTTTAATTACCAGAAATCTATATCCAACTTTTTCATCTTTGTTTCATACCTCTCTTCTCAGCTATCTTCTAAAAAATCAACCATAATGGGAAATCGTCTGTATTTGGAGTCTAACTAGTTACTGTTGTATAGATTATTATATTTTCTTACAAGTACTCCCTTTTGAGTAGCTATGTAATTTTTTTCAGATGCTTGAGGAAAGCAGAGTAAGATTTTTTTTTTTTGCTTTTCAGTTGTTAGGTTTTTTTGTGTGCTGAAAGTCTTATTTAATCAGGCATAAAGAACTCAAGCTGTTTATCTTAAAAAAGGACAATCAAGAGGTGACTCTATTACAGTCTAAATATCTCCACAGGGAGAAATACCAGGTAGTAAAGGGATCTTTAATTTAGTGGAGAAAGACATAGCAAGAAACAGAGCCCAGAAGCAAAAAACATATAAATTCAAATTAGAAACAAGACACGAATTCTTAAATATATGAAAACAATTAACATAGACTAAAACTACCCATGGTCTTGCTGAACGCTCCATACTCCTAAGCTTTACGGGCCACATGCAGGTATTTTTCTTCTGGAAGGTGTGTTTCACAAATATACATTTTAGATTCATCACAGGAGAAACAGGACAAATGTCTAGGGCTTGTATTCTTCACAAAGTCAGAGAACAGGTTTTAATAATCCTTTCAGGCCTCAAAACTTGTGAAATATTTGATTGACAAGACAATACTGTTGCTATGGATCTTGGGAGAAAAACTGACAACAGCAGGATGGGAACTTAGTTGTGAGACAGATAGCTTGATGTATAAAGGGTCACAGAAAATTTAATTTATATGTGACACATACACACACAATCTGTCTTCTCTAACAGAAATATATAGAAACAGGCACATTGAGGAGAAAAAAAAAATCTCTCAAAAGCATATGGGCCACCCTGCTCCCAGATCTCACTCTCAATATGGAGTGGGTGAAAGAATAGTGTAGGACTGATATTAATGCATATACTCATAGAACAGCTTAGGTTGGAAGGCATCATGAAAGACCATCTGGTCCAACATTTCATGGGAAAGGGGGTCTAGATGAGATCATCTAGCACCCTGTCCAGTCACATCTTGAAAACCTCCAGTGATGGTGACACTGATACATCCCTGAGGAGGTTGTTTCATTGATTAATTGTTCTAAATATAAAAAATTTCTCCCTGATATCAAGGTGAAACTTCTCTTGGTGCAACTTGTACCCATTGCCCCTTGTCTTCTCCTTATGACTTCTTGGGAAGAGAAAGCCTCTGTTCTCTTTGTAGCCACCATTTTTTTTAAGTATTGGAATATTGTGATGAGGTCTCTGAAACTTCTCCAGTAGGAAGATACCCAACTCCTTTAGTCTCTCCTCATAGGGCAGGTTCTTCAGCCCCTTAATCATCTTTGTGGCCCTCCTTTGGGCCTTTCCAGTCTGTCCACGTATTTTTTGAATTGTGGGCACCAGAACCAGATATAATACTCCAGGTGTGGCCTGACAAGAGCTGAGTAGAGTGAGATGACCACTTCTCTGTCTCTGCTAGCAACGTCCCTGAGGATATAGCCCAGGATCCAATTTGCCTTTGTTACTGCAGAGGTGCACTGCTGACTCCTGTTCAGCTGGTTGTCCACTAGGACCCCCAGGTCCATGTCAGCAAGGCTGCCCCCCAGCCATACAGAGATCCTGGCCTGTACTGAGCTCTTTGGTTACGTTGTCCCAGGAGGAGGACTTTGTACTTGTCTTTGTTAAACTTCATACAGTTTTTGCTAGCCCACTCTTCCAGCCTGTCCAAGTCCCTCTATAAGACGGCTCTCCCTTCTGACATGACCACTTCACCACTCAGTTTAGCATCATCAGCAGACTTGATAAGGGTGCTTTCGATCCCATCATCTAGATCAGTATGCAGTCGTTAAACAGCACGGTGCCCAGGACTGATCCCTGGGAGATCCCAATAGTGCCAGCCTCAGTAAAAAACACTGATCACCACCCTCTGAGTACGGCCTGTTAGCCAGTTTCCTACCCATCTCACAGACCACCCATCCAGTCTGTATTTTGTCACTTTGTTCAGGAGAAAGTTGTGGGAAATGCTTTGCTGAAACCCAGGTAAACAACTCCACTTCCCATGTCACAGATAATGTTCTTTTGTCGTAGAAGGTGATCAAGTTAGTACGGCATGATTTGCCCTCAGTAAATCCATGTTGTTTGTTCACAATCACCGTCTTAATTTCATTTGTAATAGTTTCTAGGGGGACTCGTACCATTACTTTCTCAGGGCCTGAAGTAAATCTAATGGTTCTGTAGTTTCCTGGGTCCTCTTTTGGGTCCTTCTTGTAGATGCGTATGACTTCCCCCCCTTTTCCAGTCATGAGGGATATCCCCTGATCTCCATGCGTAGATGTGTATGACTTCCCCCCCTTTTCCACATGAGGGATATCCCCTGATCTCCATGGCTTTTCAATGATTATAGACTGACCTTGCAACAATGATGTCAGCCACCGCAGTCACTACCCTAGAGTGTAAGCTGTCCAGATCCATAGATTTATGTGGATTGAGCCCTTTGCTAGAGGCCACAAACCAGCTCTTCTTCTACTGCTACTGGGTTGACACATGCATTGTTGTAGCTACTTGATCCTGTGATCAATAAAATGGGTATACTCACATTCTACACCTGATCTCTACTTACTTTGCCTAAATTCTGCATGAAAGCTCTCAGATGCTATAGATTAGAGAGAGCATAATAAATTATCCAGAAGCCTTGGAGCCATGACAGTGGTGAAGAATGAAACATATAGTAGAATATGCACATTTTCTGAGGCAGATACTTTCAGCTTTCTGTTCATCAAGTCATGGGGAAAAATGGGTAAAAAAGGAAAAAACAACTGGAAAGAGATTTTGCATAGGCTGAAGACTGGATTTTAAGAAGGAAAAAAAACAGTTCGATGTCCCAGATGCCATGGACTCCTTCATCCTTCTGACACTGGTGGAAATACATTGGACAAATTGGCAAAATCTGCACCTTCACAATCCCTTTCTGGTAATGAGGCCACATCTCCTATTCAGCTTCACACTGCCAGTTATTTCTTTGTTGTGTTCCTCATGTGACGTTTCATTAAGGCAACCAACATTTTCTATATTGTCTCACAAATATAAGGGACACTAATACCTCATGCTCCATCATATGCCAGGTCTTTCCCTCCTGTTGCCCAGCTTTTCCAGTTTTCTTCAATGCCAAAGTTCTGTGTTGGATCGCATTTTCTATAGAAGAATGGCTGTTCATTTTGCTTTAAGAGACTCACTCTTTCAGTCTCAGCCCCACATGTTAATGTCTCAATATAATTTTGAATTTTAATCCCATCCTTTTAAATCTTTTAATTACCTCTTTCTTTCTAATGCCTGAAGTGCTTTTCCTCTACCATCTTCTCCATTCCTAGTGAAAATACTGAATATATAAAATGCAGCAACAGTTGCTACTTGATTTTCCCACTAAATTCCTCAAGATCATTATAGCCAGCTGCACACCCATTTTGTAGTAGTTACAAAGAAAGTGCATATTCCCCATTTTTAAAACTTCATTAGGATTCTGAGAATGAAGGGGTGTGTTCCTGGCTCCCTACCTAGTCAGTTAGACGTATTTTGCTAAAAATATGAGGGAGAAAGGGAAGATCAAAGTTTTGTGCTGAAGATGCTTAACAGTGCAGTGCATTGAGATCTCAACGAGAGCAAGTTCTTGAATGACATTGTCGTTTTGTACACTGAACCTATAAATATGCCCCTTTCAGTCAACGCTAAAGAAGAATCTGGGTAAATCAAGAGCCTTCTCAGATTTAGGATGCAGTGCTTTGTCATGAAATGCACAGAAGTTACTCATCTTTGCTTATGAGCTTAGCCTGTGAACTGGTACAAAGGCAGTTACTGTAGGAGAAATGAGCCAACAAAAGTCTCAGTCTGTCTTGACTTCCTTTTCTTTCTTTTGACAAATGTCATATTGAAAGAGATGCAAATCGACTCTATTGGAATTTCTCCCTAAATTGGTCACACACAATTTTATATATTCTGTTTCCCCTTGCTCTGCTTTGGTCACACTGTAGCTCCTTTCCACCCTACAAAGGAAAAAGAAAATTGAACATCTTAATACAAATGCTATGATCTCACAACAAACCCCCATGACTAGAAGCCTTTCTTTGCCCACTTTTAAAATTTTGTTCTTTCTGGTAGCTCTTCTCACACCAAACATTCCCTGGTAGACCATTGCCACCACAAGAAACTCTTATAGATTAACTTAAATTTCCCAGGATATTTTCCTGCTGTTGTCAATCGTTTGATATAGCACATGATCTTTTGGGACGAAAGCCTCCAAGGTGCATGATCTACAAGTGGAAGAAACAGCCATGCAGTGATCCATGCTCAGCCTGATGGATCAAAATACTCCAGGACAGTAGGGTTTTATTCCATATATTATTATGAGGACTCATGTGGTTGCACATGCAACGTAAGTGTAAAACACCTCTAAGTTACACGCAATTATTATTTTGTAAGCAAAAGAAAACTTTGCTTACAGAAATGGCTAGCTGCAGTTCTAACTTGCTTTGCACAGATATTTACCTAATTTGAAAAGAGAATGGCAGTCATTATGCATTAAACTCTCCCAGGACATAGTGAACACATTTTCCCTGAATAACTATATGTAGATAGCTCTGAAAAATTGGACTTGGAGTGCCTGTAGCAATAGATACATTCATCATAAGAGCACTACCAAAATGCTATATTTAAACTTATCTAAGACTCTGGGAAAGTGGGAGTCTTATTAATGCAATTGTATTTGCAAACACAATCTAGTTACAGACTAACGGAAAGAATATCGATTACTCATCCCCAGAGAGAGAATAATTTTCTCCAGAGGTTAATGAAGAAATGATCTACATTCAGGAGATTATTTTTCTAAGTTAGCTACACTCTAAAAAAAAAAAAAAATAAAAAAATAGTATTTAATACAGTACTAATTGAGAGGAAAAACACTTTTTAACATATCAGACATGTGTAATATGTTTTTTCTACAGACCCACATTGTAATAAAGATTTAATTAATGTCTATTTGTTTGCAGAAGTGTTCCTATCATTTATTTTAATGACATCCATCATGGCAAAACCATCTGCTATTCACAGGGACATTATTTATATTTCTATTATGATTCCATTTAAGCGTAGAATTATCAAATACTTTGTTATCAGATGCTAAAATGATTTATTTAATCTTAATTTATTTGAAATGAAACCTGTTCAGGGTCTGATAATCTCTACCTGTTTCAGACTCTGGATTTGATTGCTTTAAGGGCTAAAAGACAAGGAAATTAATTATTTCCTTTTCTCCCACCTCATATGCAGATAATACAGGTACCGCTGCAACAGGAATTTGGAATTGCAGCAGAAATATCTCCACACTTTCCTGCCTGGAGATGTTCATTGTTTCAGACTGGCTACTGAGGCTCCCCCATGCCACAGAGGTGTATTTAGACTCCTAAAATCATAACAGAAGAAGGCAGCATATAAAACTGGAAGCTATATAAGCTACACCTTTAAAAATTCGTGTCAGAACTATAGGAATTGGATAACTCAGTCTCGTATAGCACTTGTACATATTTTCAAGAATATGACAGATCATTTTCTTCTACCAGGTAAATAAGATAACTATGCAGAGATTTCTATGGTGATGATACCAAAGGTTTTCAGAATAAAATGTGTCATGGAGCATTTCTAACCACAGGAGTTATTTGGGCTGCCCATGCAACATGAGACCTGGCTCAGCATCGAAGCAATACAAATTCAAGGTGAGTATTAATGCCAGAGAGCATACAACACAAGAAACTACCTCGTACTATGAGGAGGAAGACACGAAATCCAGGATCTCATTTCTACATCTAATGTTGTCATTTTTTATTCACTTTTCACTGGAACAGATTCTTGTTTGATGCAGAGTGTATAGCTAACTGAGTGCAGGTATTAGAACAGTTCAACACATCCACCTGCCCACACAGATATGTCTTTGTGTGTGCACACCAGTCCTTTCTTCTGAATAAACTGGAGAGGGACAGCTGTTTTGTGATATGGAAGACTTCTTGCGTCGTACAAAGAATGTCTTGGAAATCTTGAACATAAACTTTCAAATTTAGTCACGTACAATTATCACCTCTTAAATAGCAAGCCTAGAATTACTCACATTTCTGTTTAAAACAACACATAGAAAAACAGCAAGGGAGAAGAAAATCTGGACTCTGGCAGACAGAGTATTGCATGCATCACTGTGAAGATGCCAGACTGTGTGGAATAACGACAACCAAGAGGTCCTTAGTGGCTCTGGATTTGTTACAATCTCACTCATCTGGAGAATCTGCTTGAAATTTCCTCCTGGTTTACTTTGTCTTTTACAGCTTGGATTGTGCTCATTTCATCCAAAACAAAGACTATCCCCCCAGGCAAGGACTTTGCTCAGAGGCAGGAATGTAAACTGTGGTTGTTTGTTCTTCTGTAACTGTCCTAGATAGATAGAGACAAACATTTCTTCTTCCTTATTGTAGTTTAATCCTACACTGACAAGGAACAGCATTTCTGATTTCTATTTTATTCTTTAATTCCTTTGCAAGCGGGGGTTAAGATGTGAGGTTTAAAGACAGTGAGACCCGCAAAATATTCCCAATGCGACATTAATTTTCTGTACAATATCTAGGTAAATCAGTATGACTTTTTTCTTGTCTGTGTTACAGGATCTTTACAAGATTTCTTTCAGAGGAGCCAGAACTTCAAGCTTCCTCTCATCGTAGCTGATTGGACCCCAATCAGACACTGAGCCTGTATTTGCATTAATGAAACAATGGGCTGGAGGTTATAAATCCTATTGTGAGTCTGGGTTTACCATTTTGATTATGATGATCATTTTTGATGATAATCTTTTTTAACAGCTTGGAGCGTTAAGGACAGAAAAAGCGAGCTCAGACCATTTTGCAAATGTCTGTATGAATTTTTCTTGCATCCTCTACTTTTCTATTTGAATGACATTTTTCAACATTGTCATTTTAGATGATAACCAAATGGTCTCTTCTGATTTTTTGTTTCCAGTCCAAAATATTTAATCATAGAATCATAGAATCACATTTCTATTTTTTCAAACAAAAGCTGCAAGATAAATAATATCAATAGTAGATTTTTAGTGTTGCCCAACTCTCAATCAAAATAGGTTTCCTTAGGGAGTGGGAGGTTACTCCTTTGATAAAAATCTGCATGATTTGGGAGTAAATAGACATACAGGAGCTGGGACTGACAGGTTAACAGTCAGGGGAAGAAAGAAGCAGCAAGCTGCTGTGAAATCATAGAATCAGAGAATCTTCATGGTTGGAAAGGACCTTTGAGATCAACACACACACACACACAAAAAACCCTACAATCTCTCTCACTAGAGCATGCCCTGAAGTGCCAAAAGGAGCCCAGAGTTTGTTCCAGCAAACCTCTGTGACTGATGCCCAGGGAGGGAGAAAATCTGGGGAGAGATTAGCTGAGATGAGCTCTTCCCAAAGACTTAAAACTCCATAGAGACTAGAGCAGTCATGCCAACTTCAAATTACATCCCGACGTGGAGGGGTTTGCTACAGCCCACTGATTTCCATAAGGTTTTCTCCATCTGAACAGAGTACCTGAGTTTGTGGGAAAATGCAAGAAGGGCAAAACATGGGAGAGGTAGAGGCAGAGGAGGAGGAGGAAGGCAAGGAGGGAGCAGCAGCAGAGGGAGCCCCAGGGCGGAGGAGGAGGAGGGCAGGAGGTGCTGCAGGCCCGGAGCAGGGATCCCCTGCAGCCCTGCAGAGACCCCGCTGGAGCAGAGACCCCCCCTGCAGGCCGGGGAGGGCCCCAGGCCGCAGCGGGGGGATATTTCCTGCAGGAGCTGCGGCCGTGGAGAGCCCAGGCGGGAGCAGGTTGTCCCTGAAGGACTGCAGCCCGGGGCAGGGCCCGCGCTGGAGCAGGGAGAGGGGTGAGGAGGGAGGAGCGGCCCCGAGGGGCTGGCACGGACGGACCCACACCCCCAGCCCCAGCCCTGCGCCCCTCGGGGTGGGGAGAGGGGTCGGGAGGGGAGGGGGGAAGTGGGGAATGGGATAAAAAGGATGGGGGGACGGTCAAAAGACTTGTTTTAGTGTTTGCCTTCATTTCTCACTACCCAAAATGATTCAAACCGGCAATAAATAAAAGTATAGTCTGTTTTACTGGTGATGATAATTGGTAATTTAGCTCCCAGTCTTTTCCCACCGAGCTTTCTCACCTTATTTTCTTCCCTGACCCACTGAGGAGTGGAAGTGGGTGAGCAGCTGGGTGGGCAGCTGGCCTATGTTAACCCGCCACACCAGCACAGCACCTCAATCTTAAATAAATTCACAATTCCCCAGTTGCAGATTCTGGCCCCAAGGGAGTTTATTTGCCGTCAGTTATAAGAACTGTAAGGAATTGGGAGAAATTGAGGCAAAAGAAATAGAAGCCCAAGGAAAGTCAAAGGACAACTTCCAGTTGACTTAAGAATAAATCCTGAACTGATCTTTCTACCTACGCTTTAAATAAATGCTCTGTATATTACTCCTGGGGTTCTGAGAATGATTAATCAGGACTTAATGCTTTGATGGTGTGGCTGATGTATTTAATCACCAAAGCAGAATAACAAAGTGCAATCAATATTGTAATGGGGATTTTTTTTTAGCCCTCTAGGTATGAACTACAAGCCAGTTTAGGGGGGTAAAGGAGGGGATGTTCTGCTTCAGTACCTCATTTGTTGTGTTTCTGAACAACATTATTTTTTTCCTATATAATGTATATGTCAAAATCAAACTCACAGATCCTCTCAAATTAATGCTGTGAAGAAAAATATTTTGATCAATAATTACTTTTTTGTTTATTGGTTGTTCATGGGATACTATTACTTCTCCAATATATCTGTTTTCCTTCACAAATGCATTTCTCCATGGTCTCTGGAGGAACTGAGATGAGGAATTCAATGTTTAAAAGAAGATACAGCAGCCTTTAAATCACTGATTTTATTATTGGGAAAATTAAATGCAATCTCTTCTTTCTTTTCACAGAATTGTACTGTCACACTGTAAAGTTAATATGTATGATAATACTACTCCCCAAATAAAAATTAAAAAAAAAAAAAATGTTGAAGAGCTGCTGGTTCTGACCCTCTTTTCTGTAACCATTTTCAGTGAGGCTGCTCTGTATAAGGTTATAGCTGTGTTTTTCTCCTGTTCAGCATTTGGTCTCTGTGTGCATGATTTAAATAAACTGCACCAGCAACACCCTTTTCTTTATGCTATTAGAGATTTACTTTTATAGGTATTTGGTGGCCAAATCCATGCAGAGCACAGTGACACCATCATGGCATCATGCTGCATCTGACCTAATAAACTACTGCAGATTTACACCCACATGCAGCCCCCTATGTAGCCCAAAACAGCATGGGCAACATGCCCAACTTGCTGACCAGCCTGTATCTCCAAAGGTCAGATCTAGCAATCTTCAAGACAAGGTTTGGTTTCTAGACCATAATTTGACCATCCTCCACAGGAGACAAAAGCAATGAATTCATGGTACTACATACACATAGATAGGATTCTATGATTCTATGATTCTATAGAAACAAACAGTCCATTGGGACAAATATACTTGCATGCAGATCACACAGAATGGTCAGGGTTGGAAGGGACCTCTGGAGATCTTCTAGTCCAACCCCCCTGAGAGAGCAGGGTTACCTAGAGCAGGATGCACAGGAATGCATCCAAGCAGTTTTTAAAGATCTCCAGAGACGGAGACTCCACCACCTCTCTGGGCAGCCTGTGCCAGTGCTCTGCCACCCTCAAAGGAAAGAAGATTCTCCTCATGTTGAGATGGAATTTCCTGTGTTCCAGTTTGTGTCTGTTGCCCCTTGTCCTGTCACTGGGCACCACTGAGAAGAGTCTGGCCCCATCCTCTTGACACCCACCTTTTAGGTATTGATCAACATTGATGAGATTGCCTCTCAGTCTTCTCTTCTCCAGGCTAAACAGACCCAGGTCACACCGAATCACAGAATCACAGAATCATAGGGTTGGAAGGGACCTCTGGAGGTCATCCAGTCCAACCCCCCTGCCAGAGCAGGGTCACCCAGAGCAGGCTGCACAGGAACGCGTCCAGGCGGGTTTGGAATGTCTCCAGAGATGGAGACTCCACCACCTATTTGGGCAGCCTGTGCCAGGGCTCTGCCACCCTCAAAGGAAAGAAGTTCCTCCTCATGTTTAGGTGGAACTTCCTATGCTCAAGTTTGTGCCTGTTACCTCTTGTCCTGTTGCTGGGCACCACTGAAAAGAGCCGGACCCCATCTTCCTGACACCCACCCTTTAAATATTTATGAGTGTTGATAAGGTCCCCCCTCAGCTGTCTTTTTTCCAGACTGAAGAGACCCAAATCCCTCAGCCTTTCCTCATAAGAGAAATGCTCCAGTCCCTGATGATCTTTGTAGCTCTCTGCTGGACTGTCTCCCTGTCTTTCTTGAACCAGGGAGCCCAAAAGAGGACACAGTATTCCAGAGTGTCCATCCCAGATAGAGAGGGAGGATGATCTCCCTCAACCCGCTGGCCACACTCTTTCTAATGCACTCTAGGAGACCATTGGCCTTCTTAGCCGCAAGGCTGCCTCATAGACAACTTGTCGTCTACCAGGACTCCTAGGTCCCTCTCTGCAGAGCTGCTTTGCAGCACGTCAACTCCTAACCTGTAATGGTGCATGGAGTTATTCCTCCCTAGGTGCGGGACCCTCTACTTATCCTTGTGTATAGATAAGATAAAGATAAGCAAATATAAAGATAAATATTTTGTAAATATTTTGTCAAGATAGCCAAGGTTGTCATGGGATTAACGATACATTCTGTGCAGAAGTGTTGAGGAAAGCATGGGAGAAATTTCATCCTTAAGCATTCACCATCCCAAACGTGAATATTAGGTGCAATTCATTTCTGTCTGAGAACAACATCCCAGCAGCATGGCAGTGACTGAGAAGATAAAAAGAGTTATCAGTGCAAATAACTTCCCAATCAATACAATCAGTATCAGAATAAAAATTGTTGTTAAGTCTGTCTGCACAGTGAAGAACCACTTTAACACATCAGGGAATAAAGCACTTTAATAAGACCCAAGTAAGTAAAATGGTAGCCTAAACAAAATAGTCTTTCATCTTAAAGAGACACACTGTAATGAAATTTAAAATATGTTTATACGTTTGGTGGAACTATGAGGTCTGATTGCTTCTAGCTCTGTCACGTGGATTCTCCAGTGTCTATTGAGATCATTGATCTCACAGTATATTCAGGACCTTAATTTGGGTCCCTCACTGAGTTCAATAATCCATTTTCATTAACATTTTTATATTTGTTACCTTCATGAGCTGTACCTTTCTGCTGAATTTAGTTGAAATTACAGAACAGAGTAAAACATCATTAGCATGGACTGACAGGCAACATAGCTGCAAATATATAGTTAGAAAGAAGATGGAAAAATATTTCCTTGCAGATACACTTGGCTCAGTTTCCCTGCCTGGGGGGTGAAGTCACTAAGTTGTGGAAAGGTTTAAGGAAACCAGCTTCTCGTATATGGAACATTGTTAGGCATTCGTGGTTCTCTGTTAACTGGGAAAAAATAAGGCAGGGAGCTCCCAGGGCTGTAGAGAATGGAGACAGAAAGACTGAAGAAGTTTTCCAGGACAAAGTGGAAAATGTCCTGATGGACCAAGCAAGGAGGAGAGGAGAGTTGCAAAATCATTTCCGAGGAGTCTCTTATGTCTCAGAGATTGAACTGAAGTGGTGTTGTGCTAAGTCTAGACCTGTGGGAGGGAAGAACTAGCATATTTGCCTGCGGTTCTTTGTAATATCTGCCTACTTATGGGAAATTTGACTGGGTATTTCTTTAAATGCTGAAGCATTTCAGATACAGGGGTTGGTCTCAGCAGCTGCCCCAAGAGACACTAAGGAGGGGAGTGGGATGCTGCAAACTGGCTGCTTCAAAAACATTCAGGAGGCAGCCAGCCCATAGTTTTCCTGATAGAAAGGGGTCCAAAGCAGAGGTTTGTGCTTGGGATCTGTGCCTGTATCTCTCCATCCATTTTTGAGTTCATCCTAAACATTTTAGTACATTCAGGACCCTATAGGGCAACACTGCTAGATTTTAAGATTTTAAGAGGGCGGACTGTTGTTGGAAGCTTGATTTCATCCACAGCACAGGCCAAAAAATATATCCCAGTGAATTAGAAACTAAGGCATGCACAACAGCTGGTGTTTGCAGCATCATGGGAGACAGAGACTGAAATACTCAAAATATTATGATCCTGCTGATACAAATTCTGGAAAGCTGTGATTTACTCCTGGGAATTTGGAGGAATGTTATGCACATACAGAATTATTCCGTTATTCAATTTTGATGTGTTAAATTTTCTTCTTAATGGTTAAGAGCATTTCACTCAACAAGAAAACACACAAATATGTTTGGGCTTTAATGGCTTACTCTCTCTGTGCATTCAATAGGTAACTTTGCACTGACTCATGAGCCCTGTGTCCCATTCCCATCACATGGGGCCTTCAACAAAAGCTGAAGAGCGCTCAAGAGTAAAACAAGTGCCTGTAACAAAATTTGGGAGCAACAGGATTGGGCCTTAAATAATTGCCAAAAATTATTATCATTATTTCTCCTAATAAAACTGCAGTAATAGCCATATGGACTTAGATAATGCTTTTGCGGTGCTCCCAAAGGGTCTGAGAAGCATTTTCTGCAATTTTTTAATTCATGTGTCACCAAGTGGACATAGCGCTGCTTCTTGTGATGGGCAATGATTATAATGCTGTATTAAATGGCAAGTCTAACAAAATTTCTTTCATAGTTTTGTTATCTTAAAAGCAAAGTGAGCTCACTTGGGAAGTGGTGGTGGTGGTAGTGGTGTATCTCCTTGTGAAACAATAAATAAAATAAACAACCTTACTTTTTTTTTCCTTTTTCATATAATATATC
The DNA here is from genome assembly GCF_964199755.1 of Larus michahellis. Taxonomy (NCBI): domain Eukaryota; kingdom Metazoa; phylum Chordata; class Aves; order Charadriiformes; family Laridae; genus Larus; species Larus michahellis. Next base: position 166,256,843 of record NC_133897.1, on the reverse strand, counting down.
AAGGGGTAGAAACAAGTCCAGACCTGAAGGAAAGAGGAAGTTTTGTCTGTCTCCTGCCTTTATGAGCTCTTGCATCACAGGCACAAGTAATGCTGTTGACAAAACTGAACTGAAAATGTAACTTGTTCTACCGAACACCTGCAATAGCTAATATTGGGAGCTATAAAGAGAAGTCTGCCTACGAAGTTGCTAGGATATTGAGTTCACTATTTACTCTCTTGGAAGGTAAAGCCGCATACAATTTTATTCTGTGTCCTGGGAACAGCTCCATGTATAAATGTGAGCTGGAATATTTCAGAAATATCTCAACCAAAGACAGAGAGAGACTGCTGGTTGTCACAAAACTATTTCAATATATAGAAGGAAAAATGCGTTATTGGAGGTCAATGTGTCTGCATTTATTCTAGATCTACGGTATGACCTCTTGGACAGAAGGAGGCAGTCACTGCCTACTTTGCTTCAATCTGCTTTAGAAGTATAAAAAGCAATATGCAGATAAAATTAAAAATTAAAAACTATAAGTGCATTTTACTAGATGCTCAGGAAATGATGGTTCAAGAAAGGCCACACTGATTATCAGTCAGGAAAATGAAAAAAGCTATACAAGAATTAAAATCTACAGAAAGGCATAGAAATACGTATCTATAAACAAATGGAAGGAAGAAAGAGTTATAGCAATTAATACAATTCAGAAGCTAGAAAATGGAAAGATGGTAAGGGAAACAAAATACGTGGGGAAACATTTAATTAGAAGAACTACAGTTTATGTAGGAGCAATTCTTCTTACATATACTAGAAACGAAAATAAATTTAAGCAGTGTGGATGGATCCTTTATGAATGAAAATTATAGAATTGACTGTAAAAAAAAGAAACATGGGAATATTTGGAAAATAACTAAATAATGTGTATAGCAGTTAAGGATGACAAAGGACTCCCCATTCTACTCCAGCAGGGGCTGGAATGGATGCTCAGTAGTTACTGTAAACACTGGCAGGTCCTAAAAAATTTTATTAGAAAGTTTTAAGGGAGGCATCTGAGAAGTCTACTGAAATTTATTTTCCATTTTCAAAAAAACCCTGAGGAAACATGCTGATCGGTATTTTTACTGATAATGGTCTGTGGGATCTAAGAGGAAGCTTAGTCTTTGTGTCATAATAAAAGGTTAATGCTGTTGTGGTTTAACCCCCATCAGCAGCTAAGCACTGCACAGCCACTCGCTCAGCCCCCCACCCAGTGACAGAACCAAATTCTTGTCAGAAGGGGAAGACAAAAGGCAACACACATATTGCACAGCAAGAAATATTCCTATCAGGTATAAGGATAGAGGAGTTGGTGTAAAGCCCTGGAGGAGGTTTCCCAGAGATGCTCTTCAACCTCCATTCTTGGATGGAAAAACTGATCGAGCTTGGAAGTCGGGCCTCCTTTGCATAGGATTTTGGGTCAGAGACTTCCACAGGTCTCCTCCAAGTTGAACTATTCTAATACTGTGTGATATGCTTGCCTTGTCCTTGCTGTGCCCTGCTTGTCCACCTGTTTCCAAACCTGAAGACAGATTCGTCTAAGAGGTAGAGTGCTGGCCTGAACGAGTGCAGATGTGTTTAGGTGTAGCAATTTGGAATTGATAAATATTGGTTTAAAAAATGAGAACTGTTTAGTAATGTAAATTAACATGATAATATTATTTGATTTAGAATGTTTCTTCAGTGCTTTGGGAAGAAGTTTCCCCATTCTTCGAAGGAATTGTCTGATACCTGAGAAGAGTTAGATTCAATCCCAGATGTCTTTCTTGTCCTGTTCTGTTGTGCAAGCTCTTTCTTCCGCGCCTTGGTTCCCCTCTAGTAAAAGTGTTCACCGGTTCTTCTGTAAAACCTATTCTTATGAGAGGATGAATTTGTAAAAGGATGTGAGATACATACATTAGAGAAATTATGGTAAGCAACACACCGTCACTGTCAGACACATTAGGTATCAGCCTCTATCACAGTCTTTCTCTTAAAACATAGATATAATTTCTTTTATCTCCTCCCTACTGTGCTTTGAAATCTACAGATGCCTGGAAATATACAGATATTTTCAGGGCTAGACAGCATTTATACTTGAAAAGGAGTCAGTTTAGGAATAACCTATAGGACCATAGCTCAACTGCTACTGTTTTAATGAAAAAGTTCCGGAGAAACAATGAAGACAGCATTTGATTAATGTCTGAACTTCAGTCCAGAACTGTCAGAGCTTCATGTGTTGTCGTCATAATGCAAATATAATGGATGTGATCGGGAATGCCATCCTTCTTCCATTTGTTGCATACTGAATTTAAAGCAAAACTTTCTGTGGAAATATTTATTTATTTATTTTTATTTTTGCTCTCATTCATTTTTCACAAATAATTTCCTCAGTTAGAACTGAAATGGAAGGGAAGGTGCAGAAAAAAATCTTTGAGACTAGGAATTAGGACTTGTCCCTGAGAAAAATAAGAGCAGATTGAAAGTGTTAGGAAGTTAAGTTGTCTTTGATTAATCAAGAAAGCTCAGAAAAGGAGAGAGGTCCAGGAAGGGTGAGGTGATCTTTGAAAGAAAGAGGCAGGAAGAGATGCCTCTTTTACAGTCTTTTAATAAGAACAGATCGAGTGCACAGATCATCCTGTAAACACTGGAGCTCATGAAGCTTGCTTTCCCATGGGTTTGTCTGTCAAGACCTACTTATTTTGGTCTCGGAGAAAAACTGGGTTCTAGGACAAGATTTTAGCAAACATGAACATCAATTGTTTCTAAATCAGTCCTTATCTTTATCGATATTTATATAAGAATAATACATATTTATATTCAAAATAATAATATAACCACTTGTAGAGATTCTTATATGAGTTTTCTGACGTCTTCAAAAGTACGTGCTCACATGGATTTTTCCCTCTGTGGGGCACTTCTAAGTTCTCAGTTCTCTTAGCTACCTGGCTTTTATAACTTTTTAATGACAAAATGTAAGTTATTCTGAATGTCTCCCAATGGGGCTGTTTTTTTTGGAAATTAACTAATGATTAAACAGTTATTGTGAGACATATGTAAGGAGATACTTATGAAATTCCAAGTCTTCTTTCCAAAAGATAGATGAAAGAGGAAAAAAAAAAAAAGTAAAGGTATTTCTAATACTCTGTTCATAACTCCTTTATTCATGCCAGTGACACTGACAGCATTTGTAACTGTGTCTCATTATCCCCCATCCAGCTTCAAATCCTTCTTTATTTGTTGGTATGAGATTACAAGTTCCCAGAGAGACTACCATCCATCACCATTTGTTTATTGATATTCAGTTATGTTCATTCTCTGATTCTATGCTATGGTCCCTTTCACTTTTCTAATTCAATAGATGAGTCTATGCGTTACGGGGTGTTGTTTTATTTTTACCCAATAGAATAACAGATGAATATAATCTATTGATAAATATGCTGTCCAGGATATACACTAGGTTACACTTCTGGTAAGGAAATAAACGTTCATGAATTGCACTCTTGTTTGACTAATATGACAAAAATGTCACGTGAGGAATAAGCTCATTCCATCTATTACCCCAGCTATTAGCTTTGCATCTCAGATTAAGGGGGGTGGGAGGACACTTAATTTTGTAGGTCATGCAGGGGACTCATTGACAGCCAGCTTAAGCTCCATATTCTTGTATTTAGTGTCTCTGTAGGGAGTTAATTCCTTATAATGGAGATGAAAATACTGGTAAGGGATGGAAGCAATCAATCCCTCAATTTATCGACTCTCAGGTGCTGGTGATGACTTCCTCCAGCTGAGGTGCAAGTGTCTCAGAGATGTAATAATTTCATAGGTATTGCTCTCGTCCTTTAAAGTCTAAAACAGACCACTGGAGCGTTCAGGAAAGCAAGCATATTTTACCATGTTGGCATGCGCTGAAGCATACACTTGGTGAGTTATAATGTGCAGCTGCTGGGCATTGCCCAGCTGCGGAGTGGTAATTTTACAAATAGTTCAGCATTATGCAACTGTTTGACCATGTTTGAAACATATTTACTGTGTTCTTCTTTGCCACAGACATATTTACATAGGCTTGGCAACCTAATGACTTTTTGCTGGACATTTTCACTCTTATTCCTTTATCATAGAATCATAGAATCATAGAAGGATTTGGATTGGAAGGGACCTTAAAGATCATCTAGTTCCAACCCCTGCCATGGGCAGGGACACCTCCCACCAGACCAGGCTGCTCAAAGCCCCATCCAGCCTGGCCTTGAACACCTCCAGGGATGGGGCAGCCACAGCTTCTCTGGGAAACCTGTTCCAATGTCTCACCACCCTCACAATAAAGAATTTCTCCCTAATATCCGATCTAAATCTCCCCTCTTTCAGTTTAAAAACATTACCCCTTGTCCTATCACTGCACTCCCTCATAAAGAGCCCTTCCCCATCTGTCCTGTAAGCCCCCTTTAGGTACTGGAAGACTGCTATAAGGTTTCCCCGGAGCCTTCTCCAGGCTGAACAACCCCAACTCTCTCAGCCTGTCTGCATAGCAGAGGTGCTCCAGCCCTCTGATCATCTTTGTGGCCCTCTACTGGACCTGTTCCAACAGGTCCACGTCCTTCTTGTGTTGAGGACTCCATAGCTGGACACAGTACTCCAGGTGGAGTCTCACCAGAGCAGACTAGAGGGACAGAATCACCTCCCTTGCCCTGCTGGGCACGCTGCTTTTGATGTGTCCCAGGATGTGGTTGGCTTTCTGGGCTGCAAGCACACATTGTCAGCTCATGTTGAGCTTCTCATCCACCAACACCGCCAAGTCCTTCTCTTCGGGGCTGCTCTTAATACATTCTCCACTCAACATGTATTTGTGCTTAGGATTGCCGTAACCTGGGTGCAGGACCTTGCACTTGGCCTGGTTGAACTTCATGAGGTTTGCACGGGCCCACCTCTCAAGCCTGTCCAAGTCTGTCTGGATGGCATCCCTTCCATCCAGATCAAGTGTTATCTCTTTGAATTCCAACTAAGTCACTTCCTCTCAGGCATCTTCACTTTCCGCAATGGAGAAGATGCCTTTTGTCATTGTTTGTGACAGGCATGATATTGGTATCACAAAGCTTGAGAGGAATAAATGCATAAACATTTGATAAAAGTATGATTTAAGATTAATAGTTGCCTGGTGAAGATTCATGATAAAACATCCCATAAAGACATTACTTGCTCACAGTGCAGAATTGCTTTAACAGTCGCGACTGAATGAAATAGAGCAGAAAGAGGAAGTCTCATTTCAGAGGATATTTATCTCATTTGCAGCCCTACCTCTGCTCCAGACATCTGGTGAAAAGTTAGAAACTAATGTTGCATTCTTTGGGTGAGATGAAGACAGGTCTTTTGTGAGCGGTAGCTAGTCTTCTCATGGTACTATAGGTCCAAGCAGAGGAGAAATATTCATAGATATGACTCTCTCTATACATATATATATTTGAAATATTCATGTATATATGACTGTGTTCTGTGATAAACACATTTTTACTGACTTGCTGGTCTTATGTTTGTAAACAGGAACACCAAAATATCACAAATATCTGCCTGCTTCTGCTGTCAGTTTTGGTTCTCAGTGGCAGCTGCAACAGACATTTCTGCTGGAAAAAAAAAAGAAACCTTAGTACTCTAGTCAAAGGAAAATGTCTCTAGCAATCAAGAAGTGATTGGACTCAGCTGATTGTTTCTGCTAGCAAATGACAGTGATTAACGCTTCGCCATTGCTTCTCAAAATTTTGGAAGTACAAACCTCTTTTGGTTCTTCTGTGTCTCCGCAGTATTATTCTCAGCAGCAGCTTGGTTTCTTCAAGACTCAGGAAGAGAAGCAATTATAATTGATATCTGCAAGTATTGACACTCATTCACTCCCACAAGGAACTGAGCTGCTGCCAGAAAGTAAAAGCGGCATAAAATTCTGCAGACAATAATCACAGCCTACACTGGTTCCTCTCTTACATCTGGTCCTTGGAGAAACGGAGGAGCTGTTGACTGTTATATCTGAAGCTTTAGACTCCTTTTGAACTCTTTGGTCATGACCTAAGATGTAGGATGAGGATGGAAGAGGCAATGCCATATTTTCATCCTATATGAAAAATGCCAATCTTGGAGCGCTGTTGTTTCGATTTCTAAAAAAAGGTTCAGCTGAATTTCAACAAGAGGACCCAGAGCACCATAAAAATTCTGGACCCATTTGTCTGTTTCCTCTGATGGCACTTTGGAAAGCCTTTACAGATCAATTATGGACAAAGCAAGAAGCTGACAATGGGTTTCACTGCCTTTAAAATTGCTCAATTCTCTTAAATGCAGTAACAGATGTTCTTTGAGCTGGCATGTCAAGCTTTTATCCTACTCATTTCCCTGCACTGAGTCTGTCTGGTCTCCATGGGCCAGGCTCTCATCGCATTTAGACTCCAGTATTGGAAAGCAAAGATGTGATCACATTTTAGCATGCACCAAGCCACACCAATGCATTTGAGGTTAAGAAAGAGCTTATGTGGTAGCAGTTCAGCAAGTGCTTAGATCCACTGACATCCATAAGATAAGAAAGTGCTTAATCAGGAGTTTAAACTAGAGTGGATATGAGCAAAATATCCCTCTCGTTCTCAAAAAAAGAAACTTCCCACAACACTAATATACACTGAAGTTTAGATTTTTAACCATTTATTGCTAATAAGTCTTAAGACAGCTCGGTTCTGACTTTGTTTCTGCTCTGAGAAGTACAAGAACTGCATAAAGTAATCATTTCCATAAACACCAATTGGGCACCAATTGGGAAAAAAATGATGGTGCTGTCACCTTCTCTAATTTGGCTATTATCACAGAGAATTATGTGCAAATGATACATTTATATGCAGTTCACAAATGACTCTACTAATTCCAGCCACTCAATGTGTCCTACATATGCCCCGTATGGTGTCTGTGGGCGAAGCAGATAAACAGTTGAGCTTCTGCAAATACAGCGTTAGGATCAGCATTTTGCTAAAAAATTGCTTTTTCAAGGGGTATAAATTAGCCTGTTTATTCCAGCACAGTAGCAAAAGAACTGAAGATTTCACTTTATTCGGAAGGGATCATAAATACTGCTTTACATCTAATTTAAATGCTACTGGCAAACACATATTTTTGAGTAAAATTATTTTTTATAAGACCTGAAAATGCTGCATGCTTAGATACTGGTCAAAGAAATTATATCTTTTAAAAATATTCTTAGGAAGTGATGTTTAAAATACTGAAATGAATACTATTGAGACTTCAATCATATTCCTAATAGCATTTAAAAATAAAATAATTGTGTTAGTCTCAATGCTGAACAAGTTTCAACAAAATTACTTCCAGAAAGAGAATTATTTATATATTTATTAACCACAGAAGTGGTGAATGGGAATTCAAGAATTCCTAGTTCAGTCCCGTCTTAGATTATCAATGTTATGTATAAATGACTTAGTTTCTCATATCCTTAGTTTTATTATATGTAAAATAACAGTGAAATTATTTCTTTTATCCAACCCCTGCTCTTGGCAACTTATACTGGAAGTACTGCAATCAGGGTCCAGCAAAACGGGACTTTTGTTTGGATAGGTAAAACCTCTTTATGACAAAAAAATGAATCACCTCATTGGATTTTCACATTACAAGTTCCAAGCAAATGTCATGATTGTGGCAAAATTAAGAATAAATTTATATTTTTTTTTAATTTTAAAATGCAGAAGTAAGTGAATGCTTGTCTGTTCTCCCTATACTGATAATTGGATGTAGAATTCATTTAGGCCTCAGAGGACTGTAGGAATCTTCCCCGTTTTCCTACAAAACTGGTATGACATGCTGTATGGTTAATTCAAGAATGTTATGAGGCGTTGTGTAACCAGAGAATGTCTCACTTTTTGACTTCTCTGTTTAGGCTATAATCACATTAGGAAGAAAAGTATTTATGTTTATTAAATGTTTTCTTCATATAGTGACACATGCTAACATCCAAGTTTTTTTGTTATGTTTTCAACAATTGTTCTACTTTAAATATACCCATAAGAAACGTGCTTAAACTGCTTTTTTTATGCTTCAGCTGTCTCAGCATAGCATATTCTTGTCTGACTGTGGAATTATCAAAACTCAACAACTCTGTCTTGTAACTCACAGACTATGAACAGGAAACAGAGATACCATACATATATATATATATATATATATATATATATAAAAAATGGATATAGTACTCAGAAATGTGTTATGGAGATACCCATATTTCTCTGATACAGAGCTTTCTTGTATATATTACAATCCTTTAATTATTTATAGACAGATCCCTTAAATTGCCACAAATACACATACCTAAATATTTATAATTCATTTATGAACTAAAGCATGATTGAAGTACGTAGTGGAACTATGACAGCTTGTCTGTAAAAGCAGTGTTTTCACAATGTAAATTAACTTTTCTTTCCCAGAACAACCTATAACAGAGCTCCTGACAGTCAAGTTTCTGTAGCTTATAGTCTCTCTACTGGACTTGACTTACCAATAAGGAAAGCAATAAGGTGCAATACTGCAATTTTGAATGGAGTGATATTCAGTGCTACAATAAGACACCCAATTCTAGGTTTTCTACATGGATTCTCATTCTTGGTGTCCAGGTGTCTATGTTTTATTGAATGTCAGGCTTTTTATGGTGTTTCTGATACCTTCATCCATCTCAGACAGCGTGAGGTACTTGTATGTGGGCAATTATATATGGACTGATTTGGGAGGAGATTAATTTAGATGTTGTACATATAGTTAGGAACAGAGTCAACCTCAAAATACATAATGTAAAACACACCAAGGGTATACCTACCTTGACATTTACAGTTCAACTTGAAGGCTGTCTTTCAATAGTTTATGGCACAGGAGCTGCTTTTTAGATTGTGTTCTGCACCTTATAAGACAGAGTATGGTGAGCAAGGCCAGCTAAGAAGAACTTCAGAAGGCAACACAGCAATTGTTTGCTTCTGGCAGATAAAGTTAAATTAAAAACATAGAATCTTTTGGAACGGACCTTAAAGATTATCTAGTTCCAACCCCCCTGCCATGGGCAGGGACACCTCCCACTAGATCAGGTTGCTCGAAGCTTCATCCAGCCTGGCCTTGAACACTTCCAGGGATGGGGCATTGAAAACTTCCCTGGGCAACCTGTTCCAGTGCCTCACCACCCTTACCGTAAAGAATTTCTTCCTAATATCTAGTCTAAATCTCTTTCAGTCTAAATACATTACCCCTCATTCTATCGCTCCAGTCCCTCATAAAGAGTCCCTCCTCATCTTTCTTATAAGCCCTCTTTAAATACCGGAAGGGGCTATAAGGTCTCCCTGGAGCCTTCTCTTCTCCAGGCTGAACAACCCCAACGCTCTCAGCCTGTCATAGCCCTGTGATCATCTTTGTGGCCTTCCTCTAGACTCACTCCAACAGGTCCGTGTCCTTCTTGTGCTGAGGACTCCAGAGCTGGAGGCAGTACTCCAGGTGGGGTCTCACAAGAGTGGAGCGGAGGGACAGAATCGCCTCCCTTGACCTGCTGGCCATGCTGCTTTTGATAAAGACCAGGACGCAGCTGGCTTTCTAGACTGTGAGTGCATGTTGCCAGCGCATGTTGCCAGCGCATGTTGCCAGAGCATGTTGCCAGAGCATGTTGCCAGAGCATGTTGAGCTTCTCACCTACCAACACTCCCAAGTCCTTCTCCTCAGTTGCTCTCAATGCATTCTCCGCCCAGCCTGTATTTGTGCTTGGGATAGCCATAACCCAGGTGCAGGACCTTGCACTTGGCCTGGTTGAACTTCACGAAGTTTGCACGGGCCCACCACTCCAACCTCTCTAGGTCCCTGTGGATGGCATCCCTTCCCTCCAGCGTGTTGATCACACAGCTTTGTGTAAATTACAACTTAAAGAGTGGTTCGAATTTTGCAAACAGGTGATGCTAGCTGTTTCCTGTTTTGCTGTTTTCTGATTAAGGAGTGCCCACCCTTTGTAACTAATTCCTCATTAGATAATATCAGGGCTCTTATCCAGGTGCTACTGGGATGCACATATACAACTACTAAGCAGAAGCACAGTTCTCAGGATTGGTTAATGGGGATTTTGGCAGTCAGTGTTGCGGTGTGCATTGAATTGCTTATTAAGACAGTGTGAGATTAAAGGAGTCTACACAAACATGATCTCTGGCAACAGATGGAACAACTGCTCCAGCCTCCTCCTGAAGCTCCTCCCTAGCTTCAGCTGGAGCTCTGGAGGGAGGATGCAGTGGCCCAAGTCTCACACTGCATGGAGCAAGTGCCTGGTGCCTTGATCGGGTGTTGGAGGTGGTGGTGGCTTCACATACGGGAGATGTACCCCAGCTTAAAAGTTGAGTTGCCAAGTGAAGGAGGTATAGGAGGAGGTGGGCAGACTGTGTAATTTAGCCCTGATTTCAGTAGGAGTTTGGATCAGAAATCTATAGACGTCCTTTCCAGTATATATTATTCTTTATTATCCCATGCACTGTTCTTCTCAGTCTTCCTAGTGAACCTTTCCAAGGATGTCTTGTATTTCCTTCTGGAGTCAGATTTAATTACAAGCAACACATGGGAAATGAGAAAGAAGATGCTGGGCTAATAAATTTCCTGTGTGAGAATCATGTTCCATATTAGGAAAGCTCTAAAGACAGTAAGGAGGGCCATAGGTTAAGAGAAGGAGACATTTCCCACTCTCATTATCTGCAAAGTTATTATGCTTCTTATGGACAGCTACAAACTACAGGCTGAAATATTTGCAAAATACATGGTCGATATTAGAACATTCATTTACAGGTATCCTAAGTACCCAGTGGGACAGATGCTCTTAAACTGAAGACAGGCAGGTATTTATTTATATTTGTTTGAAATGTATTTTTTCTATTTTTTTCTTATAATTTAAGACATTTATTATATTTAACTGCTTAGCAGCACACACAGAGTCATATCCCACTGAAAGCTGTCTTTTAAGTTGAATTTTGAAGCCATTGAGTTGATCCTCACAGCTTGGTTCTTAAGGACCAGTTCCTCATCCAAATTCATCAGCTGTAATTCAAAGAAACACATAAGGTTAAAGAGGAGACTATCTTTACAGTTACAGAGAAAGGAAAACGCCTCTCTCATTTCATTGACTAAAAAGTATTTCCCTAATGCTATTTTCCTGTCTGGTAAAACATATATTTATCAGAGTTTAAACCAACAAAAGTACAAGGAATCAGCAGGAATCCCATTTAACCTCATTTATCGGCATTCTCAACAAAGGTATTAGGCATGTCGAGCACTAATGAATTATTTAAGATAGCACTAGATATTAAATGCTTTGAATTGTGGGCAAACAGCCAAATAAATGTCTTTCAGAATTTTTATCTTCGAATAGGAGCCCCAGGACATTTTAGCTAATAAGGGACTATGTCCTCACAGCTCAGCTGTTTATACAGTGGAATCCATCTCTGAAGCCATCCCAGGAAAGAAATGGGAATCCTATAGCAAAGAAACAAAGCTCAAAGATATATGGAGACACAGATGCCTTCAGATCTGCTCAAACCTGCTGTGTATTTTTAGCACTGGTTGAACCCCTCTGCTCCTGGAGATAAGAGTAGTGGCAGAATGGAGGTTTGCATAAACTGGAAGATAACAGGGTTTTAACAAACCAGGAAGAACAAAAGAAACGCGAAATAGAACTATTACCCATAATCCACAATTGCACCTTTTTTGACCCCTAGGTAGCTAACTCCAGGTCACCAAGATGACCATTTAGCTGAAGCTTATATTTCAGACCTAGCAGTACTAAAGCCATGACGTGGGACTGGAAGTACTCTGTAGACACTGGCAGACATCAAAGTTTTATAGTTGGTCATGAAATATTGCTGTCTAACCTCAGAAATAATATGGCTCAAACCCTACCTGGAAGAACATATCCAATAAGTAGGGAAGGTTAAGTCACCTGCATGTCTATAGTTTTGCAAGAAGAAATGGTCTCTTCAGTTCTTATTTCTGCCCTCAAATACTATACACGGTCCTGAAGAAAACAGATCAGAAATAGACTCAAGTGCCAGTAAAAATAAGCAAAGAGAAGGTGAGATCAGCTTAGACAAGGAGAAAAATCTAGCAGAAGCCAAACCCACAAAGGGAAGTCAAGAAACAATGGAAAACATTTTGAAGAGTTAAGCTTTGTCTTGTATATAACCACCACTGGTTATTTCAGTCTGCTTTTAGGAGGAATCCTGATTCTTTAACATATCTTTCTAGTGAAAAGTGATGTAGTGATTCCTTTTTGCCCTTACAATTTTTATTCCAGTGTCTGAATGCTTAGCATTGGCATGATCTCACAAGGCATAAAAGAGTCTTCAAATCAAAGGAAGAGGTTTTTTGGTTTAAGGTGTTTGATTGGTTTGTGTAACAGTTCAGTTTACTGATGACTTCAGGGTCTGTGAATTATGCCAGGAGTACCTGAAGGATATAAATACCAATCTAGAAAAGGCAGAAAGAAAGTAAATCCATAAGTAACAAATGGTTCTGATTACTAAATGCATTATAATTGAAATAATGAGAAAAGACAAATACGTCCCAATACTGATATCCATTAGGGAAGGGATTATTTTCCTCTGGGTTGGACAGGAAGGTTCAGAAGTCATTATTAGGTCTATTAAATCCAAAATGGATTAAGTTTCCAAAAGTGTACTGTAAAATAGTGTTCTCAGCAGAGTTTGGATCCTGGGATTCAGTTCTACTTCTGAAGAACTCACAATAAAAATTTCCATTGATTTGAGAAGTCTGTGATTGACCAGAGATTATTTTTTTCTCCCAGATTTGGTGTCACAGACATTTTGTTTTTCAGTCAATTAAAATCATACTGTAAGAATGAATGCTTGTGCATGTAGTGCTTCTTCTCCTAGTTGTGCTTGCGCTAAAGTCTCATGGAAGCAAATAGGTGTCAGACAGGCACTTAAGTTAAGTACCATGTTGACATTAAAGGAATTTGGAAAAGTGCCCTAAAGAGTATTCCCCTTTCAACACTCCTCCCAGAAGAAGGTAACATTTACTCCTCAGCCTGGGATAAATTACCATATTAATTATTCAAAATACTTAACGCCATCAAAGAGAAATGAATTTACCAGATGCAATCAAGAGCCAGACACAAGAAATCAATGGAGTTTAAAGGCCTCATCTCTCCATGAATAATTAACTGGGTGTTCTCATGAAGTGCAGGTAGTGAGAGTGTACGAATTGCCTGTGGAGGGAGGAGAGGAGGTCAGCCCAAATTGCAGCTCCAACTAAGAGTGAGTTCTCCCTTCTTCAAAAGCCCGTATGTATGACAAAGTCAACACTTAAGGGAATATTTTAAGAGAGTGATGGGCTGACAAAAAGCTCTGAGAACAGGATGCAGCTATGCAAACCAACTGTGCTTTGAACCAGTGGGGTAAATGTACCCTTGTCTTTTAATTGCACAATGACACCGATACAGGTAAGCATTTTTTTTGGAAGCTACTGCCACCACACAACTCTGGTGGTCAGGGAATGCACTTCTTAATACCCGGACAAATCTATGACAATGGAAATCCAACATAATTCTTAAGATATGTGTTACAGACAATGGTGATCCACAGGACAGAGTTCAGCCTCTGTTGTTATTCCTCTTTCACTGGCTACCAGTTCCATACTTGTTGTGCTTCTTCAAATCCTTTTCCTTGACATTTCCTGGTTTTGACTTGACAGCGTGTGGCAGTTCACATTTGCTGGCTTAGCAGTAGGAAGGTGGATGGGTACCTTGAAGTCTGCTCACACACAAAAGCTACACTGGTTTAACTCTGTCAGTCACGGCTTATCCCCACAGAAGCAATGTGGTGAAACAAGTTTTAGAAATACAAAGTTAAATCTGCAATACAAATCAATATAAAGCATATCTAGGCTAGAATATGTTTCGCTTTCAATAGTCTGGGGATAGATGACTGCAGCTGAGTGGTTAATATATTCTGCTTAACAAAGCTTTCCTTTTGAGTTCAAATTGCTTTGGCAGTTGATGTAGTTAATACTGGGTAGACACTAGAAACAATTCAGGCATAGGAAGTGAAATTCAGATTCTGGCCATGCCTGGCTCAGCGTTCTCCCAGTGAAATGTCATTCAGAGACCACTGTGGCTGCTTCCATTGCAAGACCTGTGGATTCTGTGTTTTGATGACTTCCATTGGCTGTGTGTGCCCAGGATGGCCTCTGTGAGGAGAAGCCAGGGCTGCCCTGTGCCGGGGACAGCCCATCCCAGCCTTTGTCTCAGCCCTTTCTCATCTTACTTTCCCTCCTGACCTGTTGAGGAGGGGGAGTGAGTGAACAACCAGGTGGGCAGCTGGCAGCTGGCCATGGCTGAGATGCGTTCCAGCAGCTCCTCCTCCTCCTCTGGCCTTGCTGTTCCCAGGGTTCTACTATACTATACTACCATGCAGTGGTTTTGCCCTTTCAGAAACATCTTTTTTCCCCAGCGCCCCCAGCTTAGCTGAGGGGCTTAGCTGTGTCCCGCGCTGGGGCTGTTGGAGACATCTGGGACAGGATTTGTCCAGCACGGGGCAGCCCTGGCCACTCCCCACAGAGGGGACATGGACACTCCGTAAAGGCTCTTAGCCAGCCACCACATGATTTCACTTTGGCAGTGAGCTCTCACCCAGACCACAAGCTGATGACCCTTCAGTCTCGTCTGGCTAAGCAGGTCTTGGGGGAATGCTCTGACCAGTGAGCTGGGCAAAGGATGAGCAATGCCTGTACCAAAAGCAGCTAATTCAAGACATAAATCAAGCACCTCTGTCTAGGTAGACAGAATTCCTTCCCTCCCCAGCCTAACAATGTCAGAGTAAAGCAGAATCATAGAATCATAGAATTGTTATGATTGGAAGAGACCTTTAAGGTCATCAAGTCCAACCATTAACCTACAACTGCCTAGTTACCACTAAACCACGTCCCTCAGCACTACATCTACACATCTTTTAATACCTCCAGAGATGGTGATTCCACCACTTCCCTAGGCAGCCTTTTCCAATGCCTGATAACCATTTTGGTGAAGAATTTTTTCCTAATATCCAATCTTAACCTTCCCTGGCACAACTTGAGGCTGTTTCTTCTTGTCCTATCACCTGTTACTTGGGAGAAGAGACCAAACCCCACCTCTCTACAACTTCCTTTCAGGTAGCTGTAGAGAGCGATAAGGTCTTCCCTGAGCCTCCTTTTCTCCAGGCTGAACAACCCCAGTCCGAGAAGAACCATATGGGAAGGAGGGCATTCCCAAGAAAATGAATTGTGCTATGCTGGTGGGATGTTGGAAGTAAATGCACACTCCTTCCATCTTCTTGTTCTTTTCCATACTGATTTTAAGGCTCAAAAGCATCTTGTGTGGTGGGCACCTTCAACCCTTTCTATGAATGAGGATTGACATCTCCTTGTCTAAGCAGACAAGATGCAATCTCAGAAAATCAGGGTCTACAAGAAAGCTGGGGAGGGGCTGTTAGCAAAGGCATGTAGCGATAGGACAAGGAGCCATGGTTTTAAACTAGAGCAGGGTAGGTTTCGGTTAGACATTAGGAAGAAGTTCTTTACAATGGGGGTGGTGAGACACTGGCCCAGGTTGCCCAGAGAAGTGGTGGAGGCCCCATCCCTGGAGACATTCAAGGCCAGGCTTGATGAGGCTTTGAGCAATCTGATCTAGTTAAAAATGTCCCTGTTTACTGCAGTGTGGTTGGACGAGATAACCTTTCAAGGTCCCTTCCAACCCAACACATTCTATGATTCTGTGATTCTATAAAAATGAGTACTCCCTCTTCACAAAATGGTGGGGGTTGGAAGGGACCTTCAGAGATCATCTAGGTCAACCACCCTGCCAAAACAGGCTCTTGGTTGACTCCTGTCTGATGCTCAGTCACTACTTGTCACCAAGTCCTATTTAATTCCTTCCCTTTCTGCTCTTCTTCAGTTTTCTGCATCCAGTCCTCTTTTACTCTTGCTTGTCTGCTCACTGTTGAAAATGACAACAAATCATTTTGCCATGAGCTGAGGGAAAGGGGAAAAATTAAGCAGAAGAAACAATATTCTGCAAGAGAGTGAAGCACGAATGCCATGCTCACAGCCTGCCTGGCTGTGAAGTGTTACAGCTCTTCAAAACTGCATCAGGAATACGTTCCTTTGGGATCAAATACTGGAGCTCAGTGTCTCTGAAACATTTTAAAACCAGAAAACATCCAGAGATCAGAACCAGAGCAAAACATCAGACTAAAGCCCAGTCCTTCTTTCCTATAAACTAGTGAATATGAAACACAAAAATCCTAAGCCAGGAAAGAAAATATGACAGGATGAGCTGGAATTGTGTGACGGAGATAAATCAGCTGTGGGATTTTCTACGTTCACAGTTGCTAGTGAGGTTCAGTAAAACTTTACTTGGGCTCTTAGAGCTATTTGATAGTGGGTAGTTCTGTTAAAATCAAATTAATTACTTTGCTGTGGTCATTGCACATACTGTTCACTCTGTACCTCTGTAACACATTTTGTGTTTGAGGATATTTCATCCTTTCCAATCTTGCAGTATGTTCTGGGGAAGGACACGAAGGTCTAGGATTCTCTAGGCCCTGTGCAATGACAAGAGAAAAAGTTAAAATCCTTTTCCTTCCCAGACAAGCTGAGGCATTTATGGCCTCGGTTGAAAATAGTCAACACTTTTTGCATGAACAACGATTGGCTTTTCATTTTTCTTAGGGAGAGAATCAATTTTATGTGAAAATGCATCAGGTTCTCCTCAGACAAAATACAGTTTCTAAGAACAATTTTGAATCAATCCAAAATGTTCTCTTTTGTCAAATGATTACAGGGGGGAAAAAATAAAGATGGCTTTCTGATCTACTTTTGTGATTGGTTTTTGCAAGAATCCCTGATGGAGTGAAAGGGATGTGGGCCATGATTTATTAGCACAATAGTATCACGAAATCTGAATTGGATGTTATTGTGCTGAGCGCTACACGAAAGCGCTAAAAAGATCTGTCAGAGCATATCACTCTCTTTTTCTGAACACCATTCTCTATAGAACGATGGACTTAATCCAAGTCCTGCTGAGAAATAAAATAAGATGGAAATGATTATATGGACCTTATTTTTCATGATACATAGCCATTTGTATAGTTTTACAGAACCTTTTTTGCTGTGTCAGGAAGAACGAACATTAATTATTAATAAGAATATGATAATGTAGAACAATAATAATATCTCAAATTATTTTAATAATTATAATTCACCAAGGACTAATAAACACATAGATATGACCTGTGTTTCAGGGAGTCCGTGAGAAGCAAATTGCTGGAGTTTGGGAGAGGCTTTTGAAGAAACATCTTCTATCCCCTAAGCATCCACATTAGAAGATTATTTGGTCTGACCCGATCTGGCTGGTTTTATGTTCTGTACACTTTTAAATCTCATTGCTACTCGTATCTTATCAAGCCTAGCTTACAGATTGTCTGACAGCTGGCTTCGCTCTTTTTATTTCATCATTATAACACCTCAAATCTCTGGCCATAGCCTAGGATTTTGCCGTTCTATTTGCTGTACAAATTATGAATACTAAAAGGAACAGAATCGCGAGTACTGTACTATCCTGGGAAGATCTTTGCAAAATATAAGCCCTCAGGTACCAGTTTTCCTTCCCTATAACTGAAGGCAAAAGTAGAGACAGGTAGTACTTGGAGGGCCACATCATGATTCAAGACTGGAGTTTTGAACATCAAGTCTCTTGCATAATAAAAGCATCTATATCCTGCTGCTGATGCTTGATAATGAATTCACTCCTCAGTGAAATTCATTCTTCAGAGAGGTGATTAGACAAATCACATCCCATCTTCCTATCTGCTCAGCCCTGAAGAGACTTTCCTTTCCATCAAGCCACTCCATGAATTTAATTAATTCCAGCCCAAACACAGGTGAAAGAGATATTTGCATGTCCCTGCCTGGTGACGGGCTCATACCTCTTACATGGTCCACAAGGACGTGAGCATTGCTGAGCAAATTTAATACTCTTGAAATGTGTCACTCTGCAAGGAGCTCTAACCATCTTTCAGACAAAGTATCATAACAAAAAAAATGTTATCACTCCATGTATCTTGATACTCAATTTCTAGTATAGGAATAGGAAGTGCCAATAAAATAAGATTTCCACAACTAATTCTGCTGCTCCATTCCTGGATGAATAACCTAATAATTATAAGTAATATGATGCCACTAAGGGAGGCCCAGCCAAGAGATTATGGATATATTACTAGGCACAGCAGAAAAAACAGGAAAGACCCAATCTAGCTTTGTGAGAAGATTCATGAAACACAGCTATTAAAGAAAAAGTATTGTGAGACCACTCTGGCAGTCTGACTCCTTACAACTCGAGTACAGACTGATTAAAATGTGAAAGACCCAGAGATAAAATGAGCTGATGTACCAAAAGACATCATGGAGAAAATGGAAACTTTCTGTGAGTGCACCATTAATAAGAACAAGAACAAGAACAAGGGAAGTGCTCAGTGTGCTCGAATCACTCCGTGGCATGGAAAAATCATCAGTAGATAATGTCAGAATTGTTAGACTGCTGTCTTCCTATGTGTTATCAGTCTTCGTAAAAAAAAGTCAACAGTGAGCAGTGACTAGGCCAATACGATAAACCAAACTCTCAGAGTACAATAGGAAAAGAACATTAACGACTAGTCAAATAAGTTAAACTTCTTTTCAGATCAACTGGATGTGTTAACCTTCATTCTAGGTAATTTATTTCATTGGCTAATGTTAACTCAGGTCTTCCAGACCTTGTGGAAGAAAAGGAGACTGGAAAAGCAAAAAGCACAAAGCCTATCTATATAAAGGGGGGTGGGGGGGAAAGAAAAGAAAGAAAGAAAGAAAGAAAGAAAGAAAGAAAGAAAGAAAGAAAGAAAGAAAGAAAGAAAGAAAGAAAGAAAGAAAGAAAGAAAGAAAGAAAGAAAGAAAGAAAGAAAGAAAGAAAGAAAGAAAGAAAGAAAGAAAGAAAGAAAGAAAGAAAGAAAGAAAGAAAGAAAGAAAGAAAGAAAGAAAGAAAAGAAAGAAAGAAAGAAAGAAAGAAAGAAAGAAAGAAAGAAAGATTCAGTCCCTAGCAAAAATCCAAGAGAACAACATTGAACAGACAATGTCTAAGTACACAGGATGACAAGGAAATGGATTTGTCAAGATCAAGCCGATGTAGTTTCCTCATATGGCAAGATAAGAAACATCATGGAGCATTGTGAAGGGGGGAAAAGCCTTCAATACTTGTCTTCAGTGGAGCTTTGTAACTGCATGACATGACAATCCCATCACTAAGATAGAGAAATACGAGCTAAACAAAATTACTCTAAGGAAAGGTAAACCCAACTAAAACTTCTGTCCAGAGCACATGGCAAAGTTGTACTGACAAGCAGATTGTTATATCAAATAAGGTTCTTGAGACACCTGTGCTGGGTAGAGCTCAGTGGTGCCCTTAATGTCCTGGCTGTGGAACTGAGATTAAGCCTAATAATTATGAGTGTGGGAAGGACTATTAATATACTGCGGGACATAGTGGTAAATCTTGACAAATGTGAGAAATGGTCTGAAAAAATGTGGCTGCATATGATTCTAGATCAGCATATATCCCCAATTTTGGTAAAACTAATTAGCTGGGGAACATTTGGCAAAGTAGAAGGTTTTTTTTCTGCAAAGGAACTGGGGATTATAGTAGATCTAAGGCCAAATACAAGTCAAAAATTTCATACTTTGACAAAAAAATGGCAAGCATTTTACTGGTATATGTGAAAAGAACTAGAACCTGCAAAAGAATGACTTCCTGGTTTGTTGAGCACTGTTAAAACTTATCTTAAAAATACTGAGTCAGTTTGAGCTTTCTCTTTTAAGACAGTTAATAATAAACTGAAGATGTTTATTATTATTGTTATATATAAACAGAAATAAACTGACAGGCAAAATGCACTGAATAATTTGAGACAGATCGCTAGTCTGAACCATGTAATCTTTTAGAGGAAAATTTGGGAGGCCCTTTAAGTACTTTTTAGGGGGTTGCCTAATCCGGTAGCCCAAAAGAGGTGAGGCATACCCCCAAGTCCAGCCGGTCATGAAGTTGAGCATGTATTCCCATAGGCACTTACACAGAGCACAAGTACACGATGCATAAATTCGTATATACCTGGCTGGCCACACAGATCCAGGCAGACAGACAGACACATTCTCACTCACAGCCTTGTCCTATTGCTCTCTTTTGCCTGGATGAAGGTCTGTTAGCAGACCTTATTAATTTATTTATTCATTTATTTATTTAAATGTATATGCACCTATATCTATATTTAAGTACATGCGCATATGTGGAGTATGGACCCAACTCCCCTGGATCTCGGTCCCCCCAGCTGTTCCTGGACTGATGAACCCTCAAGGCCACGTTCTCACGCCAGTTGCTGGTACAGAATCCCATGCACGCAATAAAAACACACACAGCGTGTGAAACATGCAGTAACATGCACCCATTTCAATACCCTTATCCCTCTATTTTCCAATGCTTGTTCCTTCCCAAATCACCTAGACCTATTCCTTTCCCTGCCACTTTCTCCCCTAAATGTCCCATAATAAGCCTTGTGGAATCCCAAAATTGTTACTTTGTGGTCTTTTGTGGGTGTGAAGATGAATTTTTCAAGCACATTAGCGAGCAGTACCAACTGAATATTCATATGTACTTACATGCTGTCCTGAATGGAGCCCCAAATTATCTCTTTTGCAAAAAAAAAAAAAAAAAAAAAAAATGTTTTGAATTGCCAGCTGTTAAAGAATGTGCAGATGTTGGAAACAGCTGGCAAGCTACTGCACTACTGCGTACAGGAAACTCAAACAACTGTTCATTTTGCATCTTGCACAACTTATACTTTTGCTGCTGTAGCATATAGATGCAAAATAACTCTTTCTGATTGCCACGTGCACCTAAATACCCACAGTGCAACCTACTCTGTCCCTCCTTTGTCCTGCCTGGCCAGTCTCTCCCTGGTACCACTTCTCTGACAGCTGTAGCTCTAGCACGTGTGTGGACAGTATTTCCAAAAGAACTTGGATGTCTCATGAACTACAGAAATAAGCATGTGAAAACATGAAAAAAGCCACCCAGCATCACTCTTGAGCCTTCCAGGAGTACCAAGCCAACAATAAAGAGAAGTGTCCTGGCAGTCCACATAGTAGCCTTGTAGATTTAAAAAAACCTGGAGCATTGAATACATACCCAGTGCCATTTAGGTTCTCCCAGGGAGTGAAACACCCTGCAAATAATTTTCCATAGTTCCCTTCTACTTTGAGTTTGGGGCGAACAAAAGTGCTCAGATCAGGAGTACTCTTTACAGAATGGAGTGCATAGCTGGGCCTAATTGGATATATTTCTGGTGACAAGGGAAGAAGTGTTGCAAGGTTAGGGTTTCATTCTATTGCATAGGACATACAATGTCAGCAATTTGTGTCTTAGTGTCGGGTCTCCTCCATCCT
This sequence comes from Larus michahellis, assembly GCF_964199755.1. NCBI lineage: Eukaryota > Metazoa > Chordata > Aves > Charadriiformes > Laridae > Larus > Larus michahellis. Next base: position 166,235,291 of record NC_133897.1, on the reverse strand, counting down.
TTCTCAGGAGGGCAATGTTGCCTCTGGTTGCACGCAGTATCAGAGCACAGCATAAGCTACCTTGTGATTTGCTTCTCAAGGGCAGGAGGGCTTGCCTAACAGAACAGTCCTCCCTGAACTAATTCAGCAGATGTTTAATGCACTTAAATATATATGAATTTACCAGGAGCTGACAGTGCAGTCACACCAGGCTCAACCCTCACAAAGGCACTCGGTGTCCTTTAGCAGCAGAGAAGTCGAGTCAGGAGAAATTCCTGTGCCAGATTGTCCCATTGAGCATCACCTCAAACTGCTTTGACTTAAAATCAGCTAATTGCTAAGCATAGAAAAGTGGCTTGTCATTACATCTCTGTTAAGAAATATCTATGAGCATGTGGAGGGAAATGGTTCCTTCTGAATCTTTGAAACACAACATCTAAAGCAGAGAGAGAAGCCAGAAACCCAAGGCTCCTGGAAACAAACTTCATCAAGAGGAAGCATGCTGGGAACCGGAATAAAATCCATCTAAGTTACATTTGGCATCTTCTTGGCTTGAGTTATTTACAGACAACCTGTTCTCTGACCCTCAGGTCTTCTGGTTTTAATTTGCCCACCACTGCCATTGGCCTTTAGGCTGTGCTTTCTTCTGTCATGTCTTGCTTCCGTAGGAACTAGGTTCAGCCTTCAGGAGTTCAAGTGCCGTGAATTGGAAAAGAATCACATTAATTACTGTCACTGAAAGTGTCAGTGCTTCATTCTTTTCTTCCCCTTTGTGCAATTGCTTGGCCTTTTTTTTGTGGCAAGTTTATGACATGTACAAAGCTCTCTCAAAGTACTCAAACCCTTATTTGTCAGATACTGAATTCCCCAAATACCCTTTCTGCTCCAACCAGATTAATATTTGGTTACGCTAATTACACCCGATTCTTAAAATGTAACCTCTTTTTTCTGTAAAATCACCATCCTGGGTAATTCACCTGCTTTTGCCATAAGTGTTTTATACAGACAAATAACCTTCTCTAATGTGTTTGTTAGGAAGTAATTATGGGACAAATCTGGGCATTAATCAAGTATGATGATGGGGTGTATTGGTTTTGGCTGAGATAAGGTTACATTTCTTCATAGTAACTTGTATGAGGCTATGTTTTGGATTTGTTATTAAAAAAATGTTGATAATAAAGCGATGTTTTAGTTATTGCTGAGCGGTGCTTACTCAAAATCAAGGCCTCTTCTGCTTGTCACACTGCCCAGCCAGCGAGTAGGCTGAGGACGCACAAGAAGTTGGGAGGGGTTAGAGCTGGGGCGGCTGACCCCAACTGACCAAAGGGATATTCTGTACCATATGGCATCATGCTCAGCAATGAAAGCTGGGGGAAGAAGAAGGAAGGGAGGGGACATTTGCAACGAGGGCATTCTTCTTCCCACGTAAACATTACACATGATGGAGCCCTGTTTTCCTGGAGATGGCTGCACACCTACCTACTGATAGGAAGTAGCAGATGGATTCCTTATTTTGCTCTGCTTGTGCGCCCAGCTTTTGTTTGGCCAATTAAACTGTCTTTATCTCAACCCATGCATTTTCTCACTTTTACCGTCCTCATTCTGTCCCCCGTTCCACTAGAGGGGAGTGAGTGGCTGTGTGGGGCTCAGCTGCCCACTGGGCTTAAACCACAACATGGGAGAAAAAAAATGTACGAGAAGGAAAGAGAAAGAATATAATTTATTTAAGTGCAAGGATTCACATAAGCGTCTCTCAAGTTCAGATAACATTATGCAGCATTGTGGGTTCAGTGTCCCTGAAAGAAAATTTCTGCTGTCTCCAGAGTACTACAAATGGGATATATATAGTATATATACTTGTGGAAGAAAAGATCACCTATTTGAGTATCACATATAAGTAAAGAAGTGCATGTGACAAAACAAAAGAAAAACTGTTCATCAGTAAGCCCGACTGAAATGTTGAGCTCTTTGGATGCACGGAGGTCAACCTTTACATAAAGTTATGAAGCTTTTATGCATACAGAGATTCTGACACTGATCAAAACAAAAGTAAAGACTTGAGGATATAACTGAATAGTCATCTGGGATTCAGAAATTTCTTCTGCTGTCTCTTTGGGAGAGAGAAAGAAGAATCAACTGTGAATATCTAATCAATCAGACGTGTTTATGCCTAATTGCTAATGACAGGTTTTCCAACAAAAACTTGTAGCTTGCATCCAATAGTTGCAAAGGACACAAAGAACAGCGTAGGAGTGGTGCAGAGAATTCAGAGAGGTTGTTTTGAGCATCTGCCTCTCCAAATTGTGGGATTTGAACTGCCTTCAAAGAATGGACACAGAGCTGGTCAAAGGACAGTGGTCTCACTTGCCAGCATCATTTGTAGATGTTAAATACATTCCTATGTCTTTTCATTGGAAAACAAAATCCTAGTTGCACCCGGGAAAAAAATCCTGCTTGGTGCAACAAGTAGATTCAAATCCCCGGTCTTTTTCTTGCAGAAGAAATCACCCCATCTCAGAAAGTCAAGTGAGACCTTGAATTTCAGGTTTCGGACTTCCTGTAGCAGACCTCCAGCAACCTGACCTGAGACGAGACAACCCTAAATGCCAGGATGCCCAAACATCTCACTCTGTCAAAGTTATAACTTCACTTGGAATCTATATCTTTGATTACTTTGGAAAAAATGTACCTTCAGTCACAGACTGCGGTGACGCATCAGCATCAGATTGGGGAAATCTGGCAAGCCATAACTGATCCAGGGAATGAAACCTTTGGCTGCTGCGCAGCCCCTCCAGCACCATTTACTCCAGCACCCAGAACAACCTTCTTCCTGAGTTCACAAATTAGCTGGCATCCTAGTGATGAAACACTCTGTATCTCCCATGCTAATTGCAGACTCAATCAGTTTCAAGTAGCAAGAGGCATTCTTATGCCTTCGGAGAGCTCTGAATGACAAGAATAATGTAGCAGCACAGGGCAAGATGGCTCGTGATTTGCTAACAAGAGGAGAAGAAATTACTGAACAGCAAGAGCCTTGAACTACAAAAACAGATATTAAACCAGTGTAAATGTACAAGAGCAGATACCAAGACCTGACACTGCAGTAGCATTAGGTTCTCCTATCACAGATGGTGCTTTATGTCCTTCCTACACTGACAAGCCTCATCAGGAGAAACACCTGAGCCAAAAAGTCCTGCTGAGAAATCCCATGCACTCGCTCTCCACTTTTGCTGTTGAGGTAACTGATGGGCTGAGCTGGGGAAAATGCAATTCACTCTTCTGCCTGTATGAATGGCTTAAAAGGCAGCTAAAATGCAAGATAATGGAACTTATCTGTTGGGGAGTGCCATGAATAAAACATGTTTTTCTGTCTGCATGCATTTTCCCCAGATGACTTTCAGAGAAAGATCCCTGTTAAGCATCGCTATTTGGAGAGCAGAAAAACAGGATGACCTTTTTCTTCTGGGGGCAGTAGCAGACAATCCTTCCCCAAAATAAGACAAAACTATTTATGACCCATGGACCAAAGTTCAAAGGCAGAGACTTTCAAACACACTTAAGCTAACAATTTCTATCTGAATGTTTAAGCCATTAAATTTAACGGGAGTTAATAATATAAATTAGTTACTGAATACTTCTATGGAGCTAGACCTTGTTTTGAAAAGATGTTTTTCTATGTTCCCTGCTTCTGAAAGCCTGTTCATTTAATTCCTGATCACTTTATTTCACTGGAACAGAAAAAAAAAAAAAAAACAAACCACTGGAAATTTGGAGAAGAGGAAACATTTTGTTTCATTTGTTCAATTCAAATTTCTATTTCCCAGTGAGTTTTCTTCCCAAAGTTTGCCTAAATGTAGTAAATAAGAAACAGAAAGAACAAGAAACATGGCCTTGAAAATGAAATATTTAATTCGATTTAAAAGATTCTTTGAGGGTTATGCTATTGGGGAAAAAATGTTGCAGGTTGGCCTTGAAACAATGAAAAAAGAACTAAATCGATTACTACATAGCTCTACTGCTGACAGATAGAATAAAGCGCAGGGATGAACCAGGGAGTTACAAGTCTAGACAAAGCATAGCCACGTCCTCGTGATGACTAAAAGGAGAAACACAGCAAAAGAGGCCTCATCTTCAAATTGGGGAGTTTCCTCAGAGGCTTTGGTAAAACCTTGAGAACCAGTTCTCGCCAGAAGACTAAGAAAAGCAATCATGGGATGACATTTTTCACTGGGCAATGAGCTAAACTATGCAGCCTCTTACTTTCAATATAATTTATTCCTTTAGTTATAAGTCTCATTGCTTGTATAGGAGGGTTAGATTTTTTTCCACCCACCCTGCTTTTTCCCTCAGATGCTGTAAAACTTAGAGCTCTCTTCAAACATCGGTTGTAGTTACTCATAGCACAGAAGACAAGGCGAGGACCATGCACAGAAGGAGCATAAATTTCCCCTAGCCCCGTATCTTGTGCTTCTTACCTTAGTTGTCACCCAGTTACTTAGGGACTGGAGGCAAACAGCCAGTTTAAAGCAATACCCAGGCTCCTCTGTGATAGTCTAAGGACGAGAAAACGATGGTTGGTTCACAGTACAACTGTGGAGGAAGCTGTAACATCCTGAGACAGTTCATCCTCACCAGACCGAATTGGCACTAGTTCTGGATATTTGATGAGTTACTGAAGGGAGGGCTAAAGCCCCCTAAAATTTCTACAGGCAGCCAGTACTCCATGGCTGCCTCTTTGCAGCTTTTACTACTTACCTACATCAGCCTTGGCTACCCCTTCCTCAGGGAACAGACCCGACAAATTCAAAAGGTGCCTGCAAATGTGGGGAGCTCCCACATACCAGGCATTTTAAACAGAATCTCACTACCTCTTCCAGTGTCCCAGCCTGTAAATGACTGCTGCACTCAGGGAGAGGATCTTCCCCTGCCTTTTCCCATGCCAACTGAAATGCAGCAGCTTCTTGTTCCTTCTTCCCCTTTGTTTTCTGGAAAACTATAGGTTTTTCAAAGCTTTTTTTTTTGGGGGGGGGGAGGTTAGGGGGTGGTTTTGGTTTCATTTATTGGTCTGTCTCTTATTTCAAGGAAAATAATAATAAAAGAAAAAGCCTTTGTTTCTCAGTGAAAATACATGCATTTTTATCCATTATTACACTAGTTTGAAGTTTGTCCTTGTGCAGGCTCCATAAATTAGACACTAGGAACATAGAAAGTTTGTTTGTTTGTTTATTCATCCATTGCCATTGACAAAAGGCAATGTCATCAAATCTGCAGCATGTGAAAGATGGAGGGAGAGGAAAAATATATACCATCAGATTCTCAAAAGACAGAAAAAAAACCCTAGCCTGGTAGACCCTCCCTATCTCTACTACTTTCTCTTTGGGTGGCCTCCACACTCTGCCCATGCTAGCAAACCACCCTTAAAACCAGCCAGAGTGTAAGCACCTGTAGGAATGTATTCAATATTTAATATAACCCAGGAGCGTCTGTTGATGTCGGGACAACAAACGAGTTAATTTAATAGCTCAGAGTGTCTTCAAATGAAGAACAGTGCTTTACAATATTTCTAATGTATTTAGAGACTACAAGTCTGAGCCAGCTCAACCCTCTTCTATCTATTTGTACATTTATGATCATTATAAAACTCAGACACACAGCCTGATTTTGCTCTCCTGAAGCAATGGGAGATTTCTTTATTTGGTATTTTCACTGTGGAAGTTTTACAAAGGAAAGACTCTGTTTGGGAATCCTTAGGTATGAGATAAATATGTCAGGCATTAAAAAGGTTTTCTATGGCAATTTTCATCAAAGGCCATCATAGTTCCAAAGATGTCATAAGGTACTAAAAAAATATTTGGAAGCATGTGTGACATGTGGTTTGTAACATGTGGAAATTATGGGTGTCACATTAGACAGAGTGTTTGAAAAAATAAATGGAGTTTTTCATAGAAATCAAAATGTTTCATTATGAAAGGATGCATCTGCTTTGAAGTGAGCATAAACTTAGTTTTTAAAAGAAAATAAATAACCTAACCAACACAATGGCATGCTTTGTTTTTCTGCAAACACTGATGCTTTGTTTTTCTGCAAACACTGTTGTTATTTTTCATTGTCTTAGCATTTTTCATCATGAAATATATGAACAATTGGACCCAAAATTATTTGTTTTGATTTGTGTGCATGGGGGAAACGTGGAGGGGTTTTTTCCCCATTCTGTCCACCAAACCAGAAATCCCATTAGCTGCACAATTCTTATCTTGGAGTCATGCAGTGACTTGGGAAATATCACTTCACCTTCTCTGCTTCTGCTTCTTTCTTAATCTCCTTAGATTGTAAGGTCTTGTGGTCAGAGATTTGTTAAGAATTTGTACCATCCCCAGCAAAAACGTGTCCCTAATTTCGAGTGGAACATGTAATTACTTCTGTAACAAAAATAGTAAAACAGTAAGAATAAAGATAACAAACACAGTGCCTGGGAATAAAACTTGATTAAGAGACATCACTCAGTGTCACCTGCCAGTTGACCTTCATCTCAAATGGACACAGATTTTTTTATTTTTGTATTATTTTTTTCTCACTGTTTCTTATTGCTGTGAGGCACAACTGACATGTGAAAGCTGCTGCTGGAAAGCTACCCATTAAAACTGTAATTTCAGTGTGCTGACATTTCAAAGGGAGGCTGTGTAGCTCAACAATTTAGATTTGTAAAATATCATGCAGGGCTTTATAAGCCTGCCTGTGTCAACTATTGGTGAATTGCAGCAGGAGAAAATACGGGGTAAACTGTATGACTAAGAGGTTGCCGTAAAGCCCTGTATTTTCTCAGTCTCCAAGTGAATAGCATTGAATTATATGTGCCTCTGATCAGAAAAAAAAACTTTTTTCCAGGGTTGGACAACTTTATGATGCATTCATCATGTGTCCTATGGGTTCTGTGAGGATGATGATGTAGACCTACTGACACAGAGAGAAAGGGCTTCTCACATAACTGGTAAATGCACCCTAAATACTTTGGATCAATTTTCTTGGTTAGAAACTATTTCACCTCAGTTCTTGTCCTGAAGATGGGCAAGCAATAAGGACAAAACCAGAATGAAGCTTGGATTCCAGCCTTAGGGTGATTTCTGCTTGACTCTACAGAGAAGGAAAGATATAGGCTACTTCGTGAGGGTATAACGGAGGGATTGCATTTCCAGTGAATGATAGAGCCAAGAGCATAGCCATCACCCTTGCCAGTGTGGTAGGTACTAAGACAAGCTGTATTCCATCCTGTTTGATTATAACTCAAGAGTCTTTCATTCAAATTAAAATGCATAATGATCCAATACAGCAAATGCCCCAACATTACTGAATAGGGCAGAGGATGGTGTCGTTTGACATTTGCCCATTTCTTGTTACATGGTCTCTACTGATCTTTTTCTGAACAGCAAGTTACAGAGCATCTTGCTGTTTTCGGCACAGTACTGAGAAACAGATTGTTTCACAGAGACTGTCTCTGACCTTGATGGTAGCAGCTCCAGGGCAGAGAAGCAAAACTCTTTCGAATTAAAGTCGCAAGCAGCCGTATTAACAAGCATATGATTACAGTACAAATTGCCCTGAATAATTCAAAAAGAGTCCTATCCAAAGTTTTATGGTAGTCACAGCCTGGGAGGATATTATTAAAAATGAAACCTACTGTCTGGGGCAAGGACTGCCTTTCTTCCCTTTTTTCTTCCCTTTTTTCTTCCCTTCCCTTCCCTTCCCTTCCCTTCCCTTCCCTTCCCTTCCCTTCCCTTCCCTTCCCTTCCCTTCCCTTCCCTTCCCCTTTCCCCTTCCCCTTTCCCCTTCCCCTTTCCCCTTCCCCTTCCCCTTTCCCCTTCCCCTTCCCCTCCCCTCCGCTTCCCTTCCCCTTCCCCTTCCCCTTCCCCTTCCCTTTTCCCTTCCCCATTTTCTCCCCCTTCCTTTCCCTTTATTCAGCCAGGAGGGAATTAGAAATCAGAGAAGTCTCCACTCAGTTCACTATGCGATTTTTGTTGCTGTTGCTTGCTAAACATAAAATAACTGAAACGAATTCTGGCAGTCACCGAAGCAATTGTTTCTCTTATAAGAGGAATGTTGATTTGCGCCTGTGGGTATAGACAGAGGGCTGCTAAAGCAAACCTCATCCAAACATCAGATCTGATACTGAAAATGCAGCGTCTCAGATATTTGCTATGTGCCTTCCTGTTATTCCTTTTTTTTCTTTTTTCTTTTTCTTTTTTTCTTTTTTTTTTTTTTTAATTGATTTAATGCTACAGAAAACCACTGTATTGTCATCCCTGGAGAGAGGAGGCCTTATTTACCTGCAGCACAAACATGGCACACCGACAGCAGCTGTACCTTGATGCCATGGCACCTCTGCTGGCCCCACAGGTTGAGATGTAGCAGAGCAGCATAGTCACCACTCAGACTCTTACAAAAATAAAATGGCAATTAGTGCTAATGAGTTGCAGAAGGGGCACTGGTGTGTTAGGAGTTGGGCTGAGGCCACCAGCAGCAGGAGGGCTGAGATATCAGTGGTCCAGGCTGGTTGGAGATGCAGGAAGAGCCCTGCTGTGCCCAGGGTAGGACAGCGAGATGATGCTCTGGAAACCACGGGGCTGTTTTGAGCTCTGCTGCAGATCAGCGTGTGTGAGCTGGGGTGAGGCACGATGCCACTGTTGCCTCGTCCACCATCTGTGCCTGTCTATGTGCATCAAGCACTCTTTGGGGACAGAGTCGTCTTTTTTTTTCTTTTTTTTCTTTTCTCCTTTGTGCTGCACTTATCAGTGGGAAGCCCAGAGGCTTGAAGAGGATTCTGGGGGAGTGTCTGTGTTGTAAGAATGCATATACTCCTTGTAAAAGGCAAATAAGCCACAGAAATGCTATCTGACAACCTGCACAGACCTGTCACTGAATCTTTTCAGACCTCTTGGGCAGCATCAATATTATCTTAGGAGAGTCTTTTCTCAGAGTCACATATAGGCATCTGCGAGGTCTCCAAATACCTCCCTCGTAGGGACACAGTGCTCAAGACTGCTTAGACTCTCTTTGCAGAACTCAGATGGTGCCCAGATTGTTTCTGGTGAAACCTTGCTGTTACTGCAGGGGGTCCTCTGACACCTTTTTGTCCTTTCTACACAGCAACTCACTGCAAGTATAAGAACAAGATGGTTTTTTCAGAATGACTGACAGCTCCGGCGACAGATTTTTGAGTTCTTGACATAAACGCGGAAGGGGAAGGAATAAAGGGAGGGAAATAGAAAGCAGCTGAATGGGTACGTTTGCAAAGAAAGTGCCAAGCACCACAGCGTGAAAGAAAGTTTTGACAACCTGAACTGATGGTAGGGAGACAAATGTGTCTGTATTTGTGAAGGGTGATAGCTGTTATAAGCAGACAAGCAAACCTAAGCAGGCTTCATTCAGTGATTAGAACAGGATTTCCTTTCTGCTCTGCATCTACACGTACAGCTGTATGTTTTCATTGCCAATAAGGCAGTGCACTAAATACTGGACCTGGAAGAAAATAAATCATTTGATAAATCTAATTATTTTTTTCCATTCATTTTTCTCATGTCCATATTGCATTTCCCTCAGCTTGGACTGTGAAACATGACACAGTTTGGTTGGTTTCGTTTTTCCTTTGTGTCCCATTTCACTTTCTTGTCGTCAAACCTAGACACTGCAGTATTGAGTTGTCAAGGCTGAGAAGACTATCTAAATCACCCTTATTCCTTGATCCACCTCGAGTAGAAACACAGATTGATCTAATTCACTGAATTTTCCAATTAAAATTTAATTTTACAGACACCACTTTTCTAGCCATTAGTCTCCATTGGAGTTAATGTCAAAGGCTCAGTTTAGGCTCTCTTTGATCCCTGCATTAAGAGCACCTTGTCAGAGTCACTTTGGGACTCATGACATTCCTCAGAAGTGCAGACTCTCTCCCACTCAGCCAAAATTGACCAACTTTTAAGCACAAAGCATAGCTCGTTTCCTCAGTCAAAGGGTAAAATCCAGCAGGGGAAAAACAAAAAAAAAACCTGCATGACCAATTTCAAATGAACTGTCTTGAATAAGTGTTTCATTTGGAGCTGAGAAGTCACTTCTTGCACTCTAAATTTGGTTTTTAAAAAAAAACAAAAAAACCCCAAAACTTCTATGCAAGACTCACATCACTTTACATGACATTACGCCTTGATTAAAAGTCAATAAATTTGTTTCAATAATAGTTACCATTTCTGTAATGTAAATAACGGTTTTGGACATGGTAGCTGCCCCAGTGGATCCAATGACAGATTGAGGCCAGAATCTACCTCAGCTACTGCCCAGTGTTAGACGCCTTAGTAGGAGGGACAGGAACTCTTCAGTTAGGAGTTATACAGAAGACTGCCGTGGAGAGACCTTCATAGCTTATGTTTCAGGCCGGTTTTGCTGCTGATAAAGTTTCTGCTCTTGTGATCCATCCACCCACTGTGACAAAGCATCCTTATTTTCCATTGTCTGTTTACAATTCCGTTGTTTGTTCGTGGTGTATTTAGCAGGTTCTTTTTAAAAAAAGAAGGTGATCAGAATTTAAAATGCAGTCCCAGATCAAGTCCTAGGAAAAAAAAAACACAGCAAAAACACAAAAAACCTTTTCCAATTTCACTGAATAAGTGCCGTTCTTTGGCCTTGATCATTTCCTCTTCTGATTCATAATGAAATTTTATCAAGCAACATTAACCGGACTGTGCTTGTCATCACAAAAAAAACCCCAACAAAACAAAACCAAAACAAAAGTAATTTTGCGGAGTCCTAAGCTTTTTATTTCTTCTCTCTTGGCTCCTTCCAGATCCCACCATCTAGTATTAGAAGGACAAACAAAGATGTTTCTGTGTTAAGTGAACAGTCTGAGATCACTTGTTTTTCATGGATGATGTTTACCTTTGTAGAGAAGCTCATGGGGGTATTTATCACATAACATAATGCCTGTTTTGAAGGGATGAAGAAGAGTACAGATGAGACAACTGTTCTCCCAATCTCTTGTAGCAGAGATATTGAGAATTAATAAAATTACTTTTATCTAGGAGTGGTCAGGGGGTACACTGACTGCCTTTGCCCCCTGGTTGAAAGGACCCCACAACTTTGGAAGGATCCCCACAACTATAATCAGCATTGCAGCCTCTCCTCATCCACCTCACCTCTCCGTTCTCACCTGTTCTAGGATTCAAGACAGTTTCTCAGAGATGGGGAGAGGAGAAATTTAAACAGACTGAAACTTCTTTGCTGTAGTGACATTTTGTTACCAGGTCCATCCAAGCTTTGATGAAAACTTAGATAAATCAGAGATAACCAAACCTGATTGTGGAAAAAAGCCTCATGGAAAAGGTCAGAATTCTGCCTTGGTAAATAAGGGCTAGGTGTCCTGGTATCCACAGGGTGTGATGCGGTGCCAAACACATGAGATTGATGGCCTACTTTAAGGTTTAAAAGCTTATATTTGAAATTTGAAGTTGTCTGGTACAGTGGGTGACAAGAACAACCTGACTTACCTAAACTCTTCATCCCTCCCAAACAAGCAGAGAAGAAGCGGAGCGGAGCGGAGCGGAGCGGAGAGGAGCGGAGAGGAGCGGAGCGGAGAGGAGAGGAGAGGAGAGGAGAGGAGAGGAGAGGAGAGGAGAGGAGAGGAGAGGAGAGGAGAGGAGAGGAGAGGAGAGGAGAGGAGAGGAGAGGAGAGGAGAGGAGAGGAGAGGAGAGGAGAGGAGAGATTTTTGCACAAATCCCCACTATCAACCTGGAAAGAGAGAGGACCATAGCCAGCTGCCTCCTCTTTTAACTGAGGAAAAGCATTGTGTTGACCAGGAAATATCCTCTGCCTCTAAGTCACAGCAAAGAGAGGGAGATTGAATTGTTATGACACCTAGACTTGTTATAAATAGTGGTTCATAATTATTTGTGAAGTCCTTGCTGAAGAAGAGAAGGGCAGGACTTACTTTGAACAAAGGAGACCTGCTCCCTCAGACTTTCAATTTTTTTTAATAATCAATTTATGTAAATTTAAGTACATTACATATGCATGTTTAATTTTACTGCTCATAATGATGACAATTGCAATTAAGCTCCCTGCTGTCTTGGCAGCAGCAATAAGACAGGACAAAAAAAAATAAATAATAATAATAATAATAATAATTTATATTTCCTGTGACCTTTTTAAAAATTTGTGGGTGAACTGGAAAAGTGATCTTTTAAAAATCTGATTTTGGTAACTTTTTAATAAGCACATACATTTATTGAAGTGTTTACATGTTGCCTTGGGGAAAGAAGAGAGGTTAACATCCAAGAAAACTATTCACAAAGAGAAAGATTAATTGTGGAAAAAAACCATCTTCCATTGTTTTAATTATAATGACTCCAAAAGGTTGAGTCTTCTGTAGACAATGAAAGCAAACTTCTGCATTTAAAGCAGTGATACGGGAAGAAAGTATCTTTCCTCTTACTGCCACATAGTAGAGATGATCCTTCAAATGGAGTTGTACACACAAAAAGGAGTAGAACCTACTTAAATGTAATTGTGTAGGTATGGTTCCGACCATAGTTTTATGGTTGGAAACGCAGAGTGGTTGGATTCTTGTATGTTAAAGTGCCCATGTAAATGTATGTGTGAGGAAAGGGAGAGGATCAGGAAGGGAAGGGAAAGGAAGAGAGGAAGGGACAATATAGTCACAAATGGTAGAAGTTCTCCTGCAGGCCATGACCAAGCCAGGCTGCGCAATGAAGAGGAGGAGAATGTCTCTGTTCACCCAGTAAATGCCACACTCTTGAGTTTCCCCGTGCCTCACTTGTAGGCATGGAATCCCTGTTTGTCCCACCTTGAGATCTCCAGACCCTTTACTCCTATCTCTCCTTGTCAATGATGCAGATCATCAGCTGGCTTCATATGTTCATTGAGTTGAAGTCCCTCAAACCTGCTGTTGATAAGCTCCCTCCACCAAACGAGCCCAGTCAAACCATTTTTTTCTTCATCCTGTGGCCATTGTGATTCAGTTTTCCAGGGAAGGGTATTAATGAATATCGACCGTTTTGGAACATAGATAAGGAGATTCTTCTCTTAGATACCTTGTTGTGAATTCAGAGTGAAGCTTTTATAGATCCAGTCTGGATTGACATCATGCTGAATAAAGAAGGACATTTCCCAATTTGTACAATCTGTATTGTATCCAGGTTCAAGAGAGCTGGATGTGTCAGGGAATAATGCATCTTGGGTCAAGTCCTTTGTCTCATATAAATGGAAAAATGAACATTTATACCCAGGAATCTGTCCACTTGGTTCCACATATTTTATACAGTGTGTTTTTACCTAGGAGATAGATATAAGCATCCCAAACAAACAAACAAACATTTTTTGGATTAGGCAAGCTGAGTTACATCCTCTAATGGAAACAAATTCGTTGAAATGAGAGGAATGAGACTACCACATTGATTCCTCATCTACCTGCTGACATGGAAGATTACCCGTTTCCAGCAGATCTTTCATCTGCTAATTATCCTCATTGATTTTGGATGGGGAAATGTAGTGGCTGAATTCAGCTCCGTTCTACGGCATGTTCTGCCAGCCGGGACCTGTTTGCACCCTGACATACAGAGCAAAGGGAAAAAAGAGCCAGAAATTCAATTTCCCTCCCCCTTCATGCCTTTCACCTAGGATATCTGGGATAGCTTACCATTTGACTCATAGTATGTAGTGGTTCCTTTTAATTGCAAGAATAATTATTTTTTATTGCATTGCATGAATTGCATATGGCATTGACACACTGAGATAGAAAAATTCATTGGCCTACGTGCAGTAAAAGGAGAGGAGAGACAGCTAAAGAGGGGAGAAAACAGCAAGATGAAGTGGAGGTAAGAAAGAGATACTTTAAACAATATTGAGTAGATTCACCAGGCTGCTCCAGCTATTGTTGAGAAGAGAAAACAATAAACCATTAAACTCATCATGATGTTATTTTATTTCATCCTGCATGTTTTTGGTCAAAGGTGACTCAAACCCTTCTTGAGCTAAGTAACATAGCTCCGAATAAAATAACCACTCATGCTGCTGCAGAAAGCAGCACTATGAAAAGCACAGTGAAAGAATGCTGGAATATTTTGTATTAGTTAGTATTAAATTTATTGGTAAGGGAATTTCATTAACAAAAACCCAGACCTTGTTTCTTCAGCAACGTAACAGCGACAAACAGAGTGAATCTAGTGTAGTAAAATACCAACCCATTAGGAAAAATATCATCTCCTGAGCTTTATGGCTACAGCAATTGAGAATTAGTACCATTAATTATCTCAAGCTATTTGTTTTACAAGTTACAATTGCATATCTAATCCTGATAACTTTCTGTCCCTGAGGAATTACTGTAGCAAAGAGCTCCACAGTAGGAGCAGAGATTGAATGGACTTAACTTCTAGGAGCATCTGAGAAAAAAAAACCACAAACTGTTATTTCACTCCACTGTCTTTTTTTTCAATCTGAGTTGAAGAGAACAGAACTCTACATCTGCCTTCTCTAAACCATTAATTCTTTTCCTGTGTTCCTCCTGTGTTGTCTTTTTTTTTTTGTGTGACATTTTATTTTTTCCCTCACTTACAGTATGCAGGTGGTTTTGCAGTCCTTTAATCATTCCTACTGGTTCAACCCAGACCCCTCCCTTTATACAGCTTCTGTCTTCAACTTGAGTTTACCAATTGAAAAGTCTGTCTCAAGGAAGCTGCACTACTGATCCACTCCTAGTGCCTATTAATGTCCTGTTTGACATCTTGACTTCCAAAATGAGTTAAGTATTGCTGTTAGATCACCTTGAGTAATCTCCATCTAAGATAATTCTCATAGTTCCTGTTACAATCAAGGGAGATCTAGTCAATGGAATCCTGTACTACTTCTGCCGATCAACTTTGAGAAGTGCTGAATTGCACAGAGAGACTGTGGAGTCTTCGTCCTTGGAGATAATCAAAAACCAACTGGACACAGTTCTGGGCAACCTGTTCTCGCTGACCCTGCTTTGAGCAGAGGGTTTGAACTAGGTGATCTCCAGAGCTACCTGCCAGCCCCAATGTTTCTGTGATAATGACTACTTAGAAGATTTTTCTAATAGTCCTTTGTGTGTGACCTTGCCAAAAACCCTTTGCAAACCAAAATGCATGATACTATAGAGCTTCTTTTGACACTTCACTGTTATGTTCAAAGAATTTTAAAAGCTCTGATGCATGCTGAGGAAGCCACTCATTACTTGTCAGCACTTGTGTGGTTCTTTTCTGTCTGTGAGCTCTTAATCCAGGTCAAACATGAAATAACTTTTCCCCAGTGGAAAAGGGCTCAACTACCTTGAAATAGCTATCTTTTGGAATGGGATATGAGCACCCAGGACCAGGTATTATGGATCAGCTAATGTATCACTGGTAGTATGTATAAAAGTTGAAAGAGTACTAAGTTACCATTGACCTTAGAAAATGAAACTGATAGTGCATTATGTTATACTTTTTAATGTATTTGTTTTTCTCTATTGAATAGTTATTTCAACCAATATGCCAGGTAAAGCCCTGGGGTTTGCTGGCTCTTTAGTTCCCAGAATCTCTATGCAGTGTAAAAGCTAAAAAAGTATAAATGCATTCAAAAATATAATAGTGATTGATATTCATGTTGCAATATTTGTAGTGGCAATATACTGGAAAGAAATTCTAATGGAAAAGATACGGTATCAAGACACAGAAAATCTGAGACTTATTTTCAGTTGGCCACTGGCTTGTTGTCTGACCTTTAAGTTTCACATAATCACAGAGTTTTCTTTCCCTTAGGGTTCTTTCTGTGTTTTTTTTAAGAATATACGTTTTGTTCCATAATCATCCAAAGTATGAATTCTACCACTCTGCCTGGAGCCTTTGGCATTATTGGATAGGATGTTGGGTTGGAGGAATACGTTATGTCGTCCAAATATCTTTAATCAGAAACAAATCACCATCCTGGCTACAAGTGTCTCCCATGAAAATTGTTCCAATAAAGCCTCTCACTTTGACAAAGGAGTGTGCAATATTTCTCTTGCAACTCTGCGTAAGGAAGTCAACAAGTTCCCTGGGCACATCAGGAAAATAAACTATTTCACAGAAGAATAGTAATATTTTAAAGCAGATTTATGACCTGCTTTTTGCTAGTGGCTTAATGCCTAGCCTTGAAGTTCACTTGAAAGTGATTTATTTTTTTTTGTCACTGTTGATAAATGCTTTACTATCATAACAAAGTCCACAAAACATGACTGAACATCTAAAATCTTGGACATCTATTGAACAGAGACAACGCCCTACATCCATTTCACATAGTGATGTATCTGAACTGTATGTTCCTAAGGGACAATTTTAATGTTTTCATACACTTATGGAAAACTGCTGTTAGCTATAGTTTGTTAATTGAGAGTACATGCTGCTTTCATGTCTGACCACATCACCCAGGGGTAAAAAAAGCAGGCAATACATTTAATGTTAATTTGAAAGAATTAGTGCTTTTCTTTCACCTTATGTACACAATGACAAGTGGATCACTGAGTATAGGCATGTGATAACTTAATGCAAAGACAAGAGTCTTCTCTGTGATACTAACATATTAAATCTATATTGAAAGTGAAGCATATGTCTGAAGAGGTTTTAAGGTATCTATCTCAGTCGAAATGCAGGAACATGAGTTTAAGCTTTACATCTAAGACCAGCCACGGTGTTTCATCTCTAAGTGGCACCCTGAGAATCCAAAACAGACGGGTACACCGCTTCCTTGGTGGTGACAGTGACATAGTTTATTCTTTTAGGCCACCTAGACCCTGATGAAATTTTGACCTTCATTCTGAAAGAAGATCTATTTCCACAGACATATTCCATTCTCTTCTTTTGCATTTCTTTAAATATATTTTTAAATATTTCATATCTTTTAATAATGCTAATTGTTAATCTCATTATGTAGAAGAACTTGGGGGTTTTATCTGTTCTTGGACAGATTTAAAATTACAGTGGTAACTGAGATGTGAATGAATAAGAAACAATTCTTCATGACTCAGATTTTAAATATCTGTTAAACGTTTTAACTTCAAAGCACAATTAACAAGGTTTGTTTGGCACTTATGAGTTTTAAAAATACTGTTTTTATGGAACATTCCAATACTTTTAAAATTTTGTACTGAAAACAGAAAGTATCAGGGTATTTTTTTCCCCTTTAAACCCAAGGCTATTTCTGTAAACAAAATATTTTATTTATTCCGGAAGGTTTGTGGAAAATACCATTTTATGACAAATGTATTTGACAAAAGGCATACACAGTCAAATCGCTGAAATACGCCTGCAGACGCAAACTCAGCTAAGATTAATTTCATGTTTCGATCTGAAATGTATCAGAGAAGAACTTTCTGCTATCACATTCAGGAGATCTGCAGCAGAAAAATGCCATTTAAGATTAAAGATGATACTCAAAAGGTATGTTACTTGGTGGCAGGAACATTGCCATGGGTTTGGTGCTTGCCTGGGAGAAAGGGACTCTGATTCACGATAGGGTTTCAGCACGGTTCTGTGTTAGAGGTGAGAATAAATGGTCATGCTGGTGAAAGTAAGCCACACCCGGATCATGGTGTTTCTAAATACCGTGTGAGAATGCTTCAAATAATTATTGATTGATAGATAATATGTGTTTATGTTTTCAAGCCAGATAGGATCATTGAGATCTAAGTTGTTTTCTCGTATAACACAAGCCTACTAACACATACTTACATTCAGTTATTTCTGTTCCCAAGAGTGTGCATTACAGATCTCTTGTCTTAATGTAAAGGTGAGTGAGTCGATTGCATCTCTGCACGTGGTTAATTATTTCCCTGTTGAATATTTGGGTTTTATTTATAATCTGAATTTGTCTTGTTTCAAATAACAGCTCCTGCATTTGACTATTACACTGGATCTTTCTTTCTGCAGGACACCGAGCCTTCATCTATCAGCGATCTTTTCTCCTACCAGTGAAGAAACCTTAACACATACTTATAGACCTCAATCAAGTTACTTTCTAATCTCCTTTTCAACCTGTTCAATGGGTTTCACGCTCTAAGGAAGCTGAACTACTGTTTTCTAAGCCCTTTCTAGTAATCTAATTTATATTTTATTTTTTTTCAGGGTGGATTTTAGAAGTGTTTTCACTCATGACACACGTTATCTTTGTATTACTAATAGCTGTTCTCTGTCTGACATCTTCAGTGATTATATTTATCACCATATTGCAGTCTGACTTGAGGAACTGTGGTAAATAGCCTACTGAAGATCAGGGCAAAGCAGATGTGTTCTGCACTTCAGGTTAATTACCCCACTCCTGTATTAGCACGTGCTCTGAAGACATCTGTGATACATTAAATATGTCCTCACACACTTCAACTTAGTAATCTTCATGACAGTCCTGTGAGGTAAGGCAATAAGGTTACCCATTTTTCCTAAGACAGAACAGAGATACAAGCAAGCTAAAAAAAGGAACCTGGCCCTTGAAAGGCATTTAAGTACATAAAAGATGTCACATTGGAAAATGCAATATAGAAGACTCAGACAAGCCTATAGTGGAGCAAACTGGCACATGTCTCTCATACTCAACCCACAGTGCTATATAATCATGAAAGGGAAAGCGAGTGGGTGATCAGAGCAGTAAAGACATAAAAACATTCCTTGGCTATAGGATTCAGGAGCCCGCTCTATTTCCTTTCTCTTTCTTTTTACCAGCTCTAGGTGAACCTGCTTTGGCAGGGGAGTTGGACTAGATGATCTCCAGAGGTCCCTTCCAACTGCGACCATTCTGTGATTCTGTGATTCTATGGGTGCATGTCACATTCATGCCATGACTTCATGTTAGGGCTGGACCTGGGCACACATTGCCACATTTTACTGCACTTCCTTTGCTCTCTAAAGTGCCTTCCATCTCTGGGAAGCAAATGTTGCACCACAAAGTAGGAGAGAATCATGGTATAACTGGAGTAAATAAGAAGAGCGAACTCAGAATGTCTCCATGCAACAGTTTAGATTTAGCTAAATCCCCCACAAAGAGGTGATCTGAAACCCCATGTGGAGGAGAAGTAGAGTTTGAAGAGTCTCTCACCTCCCATCTCTTACCAGAAATTTGCTGCACTGCAAATTCATTTTCCCTCGTAGGTGTTTCCAGGCCCTAAGACATCCATATCACACAGAAATTTAATGCTTTTGGTCACTGAACCCTTAGACAACACTACAAGATTCCCCTCTGACAGAAAGGCCTGGGGACATCTTCTTGATATCAGACCTCTGAGGAGCCTGTTCCTCTATAGGTTTTGGATTTATTGTCCTGATACTATGTTCTCTGAACCCCACTTCCCCCCCTGAAGTTGTCCTCATCAGTTTTCAGGTTTAGAGTAGCAGAATCAAAAGCCCCTGGATGGGACTTTGGGCAACCTGGTCTAGTGGGAGGTGTCCCTGCCCATGGCAGGTGGGTTGGAACTAGATGATCTTTAAGGTCCCTTCCAACCCAAACAGTTCTATGATTCTATGATTCCATGAATCAAACATTTATAACAATGTGATTTAAATGGACAAATGTCGTTTCAATTTTCGATAAGGACATTTGAACTGATATGGGGTATGTAGCTTAGATTCTTGGTACAATTCTGGTTTCATCCTTTGAAGGTTTAGTTCAATGACTTATGTTCATTCCATCCAGAAGTAATTTAAAACAGCTACAGTAACATCACAGATGTTTTGGTCATATTGAACTCTACTGTTTAATTGAGAAACTCATTGGAAGATTCAAAAAGAAAAAAACATTCGCAAACCAATGTGTGGGTTTTTTTAAGCCTGAAACTGGGATTCAGGGTTGAAAAAATATTGCATAGATTACTTATTTAATTGAGCCTTTTCATTCAGCTATTGTTTCTGCTTCTGTAGGAACAATCATAAAGCACTGATGAGCTTGTCAGAGGATTGTTTAGACTAGTTCAAGGTCATAAAACAGAGTCAAGTGGGGGAGTCATTGTGGGGGAATGCAGAATGAATATCAGGGTGAATATCACATTAGGCAAATTAAGCTGGCAAATTGTATCCAAGGAGAAAAGATGAAAACTTTAATGCTGCCATCGGTTAAAATAGACTGATTCTGGAATAAATCTCACTTTTAGAAAGGAATAAGCATGTATCTACCCAGTGCTCATAGGTTTCTTTATTTTCTAATCAGTAGAGCATACAAACCTACACACACATATCCATGAACCAACAATAGCTTTAATCCCCTCATTAAATTCCTTTATTTTATTTACAGACACAAAGAATGTGTTCAAACATTTTCTTTCGTTGTTACAGAGAATATCAGAGTAACCTCTAGAATGTGTATGTATGAAATGTCACGTAGCTCTGAGACCACAGTGAAGGACTGAAAAATATTCATGTCCTTGAGTGCAAAGGCAATGGGGAACAGATCAGTCTCCAGTATGACTGTAAGACCTAAAGAAACCAGAGTCAGAGACCCTCACTATTCTAAAAGCATCACTTCCAATTCTGGGGAAACAACTGAATTTATTAGGGCTTTTTGGAAAGCTTTAGCAAGAAAGAAGTTATTTGAATGTTTAAGCTCAGGGTTCTAAACAATTGCAGTTGAAAACGCAGTATTTTTTCTTGCTTTATCTTACCGACTTTGTTTGGAAAAGAAAAAAATAGTTTCTTTTAAAGAGCTGTGTAGTATCATTTAAAATATTATTTTTGCTTGACTGTTTTTAAAAATATTACATAGCAAGATAATAAAATATTTTCGTTTGTTTTGTAGAAAAAAAAATAGGTGAATGTGAAATGCATTATTTTATTAATTCAGGCAAGAAAGTAAAAAAAAATACAAGATCTTTCAATTTTTTTCTGATTTTTTTATTTGCAAGTCAAGTTTATTTTTCATTTGCAAAATTTAAATAGAAATAGTTTGTTACTATGAGAGAAACATAAGGTCTTCTGACAATTAGAGTACTTGTGATCTTATGAACATATTTGCAAGTAAGTAACTCTACTTCCTTGACAGGGAGGTGATTTTAGACAGCCAGTATGGCTTCACCAAGGGCAAGTTCTGCCTGACCAACCTAGTGGCCTTCTATGATGGAGTGACTACATCAGTGGACAAGTGCAGAGCTACGGATGTCATCTATTTGGACTTCTGTAAGGCCTTTGACACCATCCGCCACAACATCCTTTTGTCTGAATTGAAGAGGTATGAATTTGATGGGCAGACTGGTCGGTGGATAAGGAATTGGCTGGATGGTCGGATCCAGAGGGTAGCAGACAACAGCTGAAAGTCCAGATGGAGATAAGTGGTGTCCCTCAGGGGTCCATACTGGGACCAGTACTGTTCAATATCTTCATCAGTGACATGGACAGTGGGATTGAGTGCACCCTCAGCAAGTGTGCAGACAACACGAAGCTGAGTGCTGCAGTTGACACACCTCAGGGACAGGATGCCATCCAGAGGGACCTTGACAAGCTCGAGAAGTGGGCCCATGTGCACCCCATGAGGTTCAACAAGGCCAAGTGCAAGGTCCTGCACGTGGGTTGGGCAACCTCCAGTATCAATACAGGCTGGGCAGAGAATGGATTGAGAGCAGCCCTGAGGAGAAGGATTTGGGGACATTGGTGGATGAGAATCTCAACATGAGCCATCAATGTGTGCTCGCAGCCCAGAAAGCCAACTGTAACCTGGGCTGCATCAAAAGCAGTGTGGCCAGCAGGGCAAGGGAGGTGATTCTGCCCCTCTACTCTGCTCTGGTGACAGGGCACCTGTGGTACTGCATCCAGCTCTGGGGCCCTCAGCACAGAAAAGTCATGGACCTGTTGGGGCAAGTCCAGAGGAGGGCCACAAAGATGACGAGAGGGCTGGAGCACCTCTGCTATGAAGACAGGCTGAGAGAGTTGGGTTTATACAGCATGGTGAAGGGAAGGCTCCAGGGAGACCTTATTGTGGCCTTTTAGTGTTTAAGGATGGCTTACAAGAAAGACAGGGACAAATTCTTTAGCAGGGTCTGTTGCGATAGGACAAGGAGTAATTGTTTTAAATTAAAAAAGGATAGATTCAGGCTGGATATAAGGAAGAGATTTTTTACAATGAGGGTGGTGAAACACTGGCCCCGGTTGCCCAGAGAGGTGGTAGGTGCCCCATCCCCAGAAACATTCCAGGTCAGGTTGGACGGGACTTTGAAAAACCTGATCTAGTTGAAGATGTCCCTGTTCATTGTAGAGGAGGTTGGACTACATGACTTTTAAAGGTCTCATTTCTATGATTCTATTCTACGATTCCTTAGGAGCCTGAAAGTGAAAGCTGTTGTTGCTTGGGTTTTCTGTTGCCAAGAACTTGCAGAATATATTGAAATTTAGTGTGTTTTTGAAAATTATATCTGAACTCCAATACGGTTTTTGTATAGTCTCGTATTTGACCAGTTTTCTTTTTCACCCAATGTGTAGAAGGTTATTGGTCTCAGTGACTGATCTTTTCTCATGAAGCTAGTGAGGTTTAAAAAAAAAAAAAAAAAAGAGTAAAATCTTTGATTTCCCAAACCACTTGTTAATTTTCCATCTGCTTCTAAAAATTTCAGCCCAAGCATGTAATTTTTGTTGGTACTGATACGTGCATAAAAGTCACATTCCCTCACTTGATAGTTGTTACACAGATTTTGTTCTTATGTGATACACATTTGATTTTACTTTTGCTTAAGTCATCCCAGAGGACACGATATGTGTTTAGGTTCCGTATATGATCTAAAAAACAAGAGGCTACTTTTCTTCCGAACTGTGACCTTAACAAACATGCCTCTCTGATACTGTGCAACAGTTACGAGTTCTGTGGGTAAGCATGCGTTTTCTGCAACATAGAGTAATTTAACATAACGATTACAAATTTTCAGAATAATTAATACATCAACATATTCCAAAAAATAGCACTAAACTTAACTTATTCTGATTTTTAAACAAGGAGTCTATATTTAGCTGGTAATTAGATATTACTGTGCACTTGTCAGTGGTGATGATCTCATCTTAGCTGGGCAGTAAGCAGACTGTTAAATGTTTTACAAATAGCAGAAAAGCTACGAGGCCTGGCTGGTAAAAAAAGAGAAGAAAGGGATGATGAAAGCTTTAGGGTTCAATTCTCCATGGTCTCTGAGATATGATGCTAATTCAATATAGTACAAATTACTATTCAAATTCATTAGCATCAAACTAAGCAATATGCAATCACAGCCAAGTTCACAATTAGCATTAATGATATTCTCAAAGTGGGGAGAAAAAATAGAGGATTGAGTTTTATACTACAGACAAGATAATACAAGGAAAATAATGCCAGGGATTAGTGTCTAAGATAGGAATTTATTTCCTGCATGTTTACAAGTCCCAGAGCACGAGGAGCCTGAAGTTAATGCAAAGATGGGACATTTCTATCTGCAGTTATTCACATCCAGCTTCTCCCAGTTTCTCCTGGTCTTCCCCAGATACAGTCTAAGTGGAACTGAGGACAAAGCTGGGGTTCCTCTTAATTACCTTTGCCTTTTCTTACAGTCCAGCTCCTCACTACACCTTTGGTAGGAGCTTTTTGGAGAATGAAATATTCAGGTTCTGGATGTACCTGTATGTCTGCTCTGACTACAGGGAGAGTATAACACAATTTCTTACAGACTAAACAGTGAAATTTAGATAGCTGCAGCTGGTGAAAAATATTCCTCTTTCAGAGTCAGCATTCTTTAAAAAATTATTCATAGATTTTTGAGATGCAACTGATTATTGCAACCATGTAGTTTAGCTTCCTCCATTATAGAAAAAATGTTACCCTTCAAAATGGGTAACATTGGGGCTGGAGCCCAGGAGAAAAGATTGAGAGAGTTGGGGTTGTTCAACCTGGAGAACAGAAGGCTCTGAGAAGACCTGAGAGCCCCTTCCAGTCCCTAAAGGGGCTCCAGAAAAGCTGGGGAGGGACTCTTGATCAGGGACCGGAGCCATAAGAAGAGGGGTAATGGTTTGAAATTGAAAGAGGGTAGGTTTAGATTGGATATTAGGAAGAAATTCTTTACCATGAGGGTGGTGAGACACTGGCCCAGGTTGCCCAGAGAAGCTGTGGCTGCCCCATCCCTGGAGGTGTTCAAGGCCAGGCTGGATGGGGCTTTGAGCAGCCCGGTCTAGTGGGAGGTGTCCCTGCCCATGGGAGGGGGATGGAACTGGGTGACCTTTAAGGTCCCTTCCAACCCATTCTATGATTCTGTAATCTATAAAAATCAGCTTAATTAATGTGAGGGTTGATGAGTTTTTAAACATCAGGCTATGCAGTTCAGTCCTTATTTGAAGACATTTAAGAAGTTAAGGTCTTATTATATCCCATGACATTATTACAATGACTGATTGCCCTTCCTCTTACAAGTGGGGGTTTCCATGTAATTTTGATTGGTTTCCACCTTCAATTTCAAAGTATTTTTTCTTTTATTCCTTATCAGGGCTTTTCTGTTTGTCTGGTCTGATTTTTATCATCTTATGTCCTTTGGTGACTCAGATTCTGAACTGGACTTGGCTCTGAACTGAACTGAAATTGGCTCTGTCGTGCCATATAATCAGATGGCATAAACTCATAAACTCCCTTTTCCCTGTTCCAAATTTCTGTGGTGTGGGCTGATGAGGTGATACCTTAGGGAGTGGAGGTGGAGGGTTAGGAGTTGTGCCTGTGTAGAGATACATTGAAGAATCTTGGTCCTTTCTGTCAAAGCATTACATGGGAGATCAATTTTATATAATTACACACTTTGACCACAAGGATTTGTATTTTAGTGATGTTAATTGCTTAGAATCACTGCATTTTAGTCTGCCAGCACCTATGCATCATTTACATACTTTTCCTTAGGTAAAACCATTCATCTTTTCTGACCACTTCTAGCTAACTGGCTGGCAAAGTGGATGATTGCACAAAAAACAGAGCACACATTCGCTGACGACACGTTGATCCAAGCTCTGCATGATCGGATGTTTAGTGTAATGCTGGGGTTGACATAAGATTGCTTAGACTTCCAGAGAGGATTATTATCCTGGGCACAAGCACCACATAATGCACCTGTATGACACCTGGATAGGCAGTAGCTGGATTTGCAGGCAAAGGTTCTTACAAGGCTTTTACAACTCGGCACAAGTTGCGATTCTCTTCACATGATCAGTAAGAGAGATTGCTATTCAGTTTAGTGTTGTGCAGCTCAAACAACCTGCCTTGAGACCTGCAAATCTCAAAACCCAGGAGGTCTCATCTCTTAATTTGAAAATTACTTTTACATGAATTAATGTAAGGCTTTAGTCTGGAAGGAGAATCTGCTGAGAATACTATGCTTTTTAAAGCAACTCAATTCTTCCACTTCCATTCCTGAAGAGAGCAGAAAGCTTTACAGAAATTTTAATAACATTTGATGTGAGTCCTGGATGTGATCAAGACACTAGCTGTACATTTCTTACTCTGATGTATAACGTCTCTCTTATGGTGTCAAAATGTGACTTTCTTTTTCATTGTAAAAAAAAAAATAATCAAAACCAAAAAAACACGGTGACATGCAACTGGATGTGTTTGGCTTTTTTTTTCTTTTTTGCCTTTTAGTAATTATTAGATGGTTTAAATGACTTAAAGGGTTAAAAAAAAAAAGCGTAAAAATAAGCAAATAAAAAAAGGTAAAAAGAGTAAAAATAAGAACTCCTGGGTGAACAGCTACCTCAAATGTAGAATTACTATGGACATCTACAATCAGCTACTAGGAAAACTGTTAAGACTTGTGTTATAGAACATTTGTTTCTGACAAATCCAAGTTAATATGTAATTTTAATTTCATAAACCTACTATTTCATAATTTTTTAAATTCCAAACACTGATTTTTCTTTGCAATACTCTCACCTTCACTGCTCTCTGACAGTTCATTGTTTTGGGAAAAGTTTTTTAGTAACAAGGCAGTGTTGTTATCTCCAGTACGACAAAACACTTGTGATGGCAAAATGACTAATTTATCCCAATAATTCAATCCATCTTCAGGGTTTCTTGCTAAGAAGATGAACTGAGAAATCAATTTTCTGGGGCATCTTTTTCAGATGTATTCACCCTCACCCTCTTCCTTTAGTGAAATGCTCACCTCTCTTTAGGATGGACTGAGTCACCCTCCAGGAATGTAATTTTTTATCTCAATGTGCCTTGGACCTAGACAGCAGTTTAATATTCATAGGAAATCATAGAAATCCAATAGTAGAAATTTAGATTCATAGATGCAGCTCTCTGGAGGAGAACTCTAAAAGACCATCTCTTCCATATTTCTAACCTAAGGGAGGGTCAAAATTTGTCTAAATCATTCTTGACATATGATTGACTATCCCATTCTTAAAACCTGCAGCGAGGGCAGAAGGAGATTTCACGCTCACAAAAGCATGCATAGTGCAGTGGGTAACTACCCTTGCTGGTTGGAAGTTTTTTTCCTGATGTCTAACCTAACAAGCATTCATTGAACCAAATAATTGTCTGCTGAAAATGACAACAAGTATTCCAGGTACAGTGACAACATTTGTTATGCAGATAGAAGAGAAACTTGACTGAACCCACTGAGTCCTGAGATGTGCTCTGGATTTTCAGGTTTACACAGTACTTCCATTCAGGACAGATTACTGAGGAGAAAGCAGGAAAAAGATGGATATATTCTTTTATCTGTCTGAAATGTTTACATATCTATTTTTCTTAGCTACTGAGCCACACAGCTATCAATCTAGTGTTCCTATAGAAGCATGATAATATAGACTATATTCTCTGGATGTCTTCCTGCTTTCTGATATTGAATTGATGCTGTCACTGACACCAGCAGTCCTTGAAAAGTAACAACCATCTCTCATTTCCATAGAAATTCCTAGTTGTGGACCTGTGGAGGTCTCTAGTCTAATGTCCCACTTGAAGTGAGAATATTGACAACACTAGGTAAAGACAGAAGTGATTAGACTGTTATTTCCTCTCATAGCCATTGGTCCAGCCAACTTGCAACCTCTCTTACAGTCTTCCTTTCCAGACCCCATTTCCAAATGAGAATACTGGAGGAGATGGTATTGGAAGCCTTAGTAAATTGAAGCATGTACAACTGCCCTTAACAGAGTTACTGGCACATTTGCAGAAGGAAATTGGGTTCTTCAAGAATGATTTGTCCTTGGTAAATCCATTTTTCACTGCTCCTGATTACCATTTTCTCCTTTTTGTGTTTGACTCTGGATTCAAGGAGTATTTGCCTTATCGTATTTCCAGTGGTGATGGAGGTGAGACAGACCAGTTTCCAGTTCCCTGGTTCCTCCATCTTCACTTTCCTACATCCAATGATGGGTGCAATGTTTGCTTTTCTCCAGTGGTCAAGGACTTCCTCCAATTATGGCAATATCTCACAAATTATAGACAATAGCCTCACACTCACATTGACAACATTTCCAGCCCTCTTAGGTCTGTCCCATCCAGCCCCGTGGATCTGTATGCATCCAGTTTCTCTGTGTAGTTTCTAAATTTCTAAAACCACCTGTCCTTGTTTGCACTTCCATACCATCTCTCTGTGTTTAAGGTCATTGAGAAGTGTCTTGCTTGGCCACAGGGGTCTTCTGCTGAAATTCCCAGACTTCATGCATAATGAGATACTTGTTCCTCAGTTTTCTCTGTAAATCAGCTAACTCTCTTGCCTTTTCTCCCATTGAAGTTTCTCAGGGAATTCTGCCCAGGAATTCCCTAGGGGAATTGTAACCTGCTATCCTGAATCCTCTCCTGGCACTTCTGCTTGCCTTCCCAGCCTTCCACTACATCAGCTCAATCGTCTCAAGTTCACTGTTGTGGCCACATTTGCCACCAATTTTTCCCTGTTTTTGAGCAGGAGCTCAAAGATGGCATTACACCTGGTTGGCCTCTCTGACATTTGTATTAATAAACCCTGAACAACACCATCTAGAACCTCCCTGCCCTGTTTTCACAGTGCTACACTGCCTTTCTATCACACGGCTGGATGGGTGAAAAACCCCTCATTGAAGGCAGGGAGCAAAGTGCCAGTTTTTCAAACAAAGCTCTTCCAGTTCAGACAGCTGCCTGTGTTTCACAGATGTTTTCTATAGAAATGAAAGTCTTGGTGCTTAAAGCATTCCAGTCTCTGCTTACTTCAAGTGTGTCAGTAAATTTGAGATAGACAAAATAACTAGAATATCAGTAAAATTGTTCTTTCCTTCTGACTTTACCTCATTTGCCTTCTTATACTTTTCTTCAAGGAAAAAATATAGCATTTCAGCATTACTCTTTACCTATAGGTATAAAATCTGTGAATCAATGGGTGTTAGAAGGCCTGTTCACGCACATGCAATTCAATTTTTCCTCCTCTGCCTTTCTTGATTTTTTTTTTAAGACTATGAATTCGTTTTCCTTGAATCTAATGTCCTTGTTTCACTGTATTTTCTTTACCTTTGGAATAATCTATATCCATCTGGTATTTAAACTAAGAAAAACAACAAAATAAGAAAAGTCATTGGGAATTTCACATATATATACAAACTTATATATGATATAGACACAAACTGCGCTGCATATATACCATGATGTAACACTGGTGTATCTCTGTTGACTTCACTGAAGATCTGATTTATTCCAAAGAACACAGAAGTGACTTCAAATCTCTGACTACTGTGTTAAGTCCACAGGGACTCTTGTCTCACTAATGGACATCGTTTTAATCTGAAGAAACATGGTAAAATTATTTCATTAACATCTCAAGGATCCATCCACCAAGGAGAAGATTCTTCAGTCTTCATACGTCTGAGGTCAGCAGTCATGAAATCATGCCTTTCTGATTTCCAAAATGAAAGATAAGTAGCAATAAAACCACATTCTTTATCACATAAATGATTTTTAAGAAAAAATATAAATCATGATATGCTCTAATTACTACCCTTTTATCTGTCCTTACTTGCACTTTTGCTTGAGGCTTTTGGCAGATGAAATCAAGTGAATGGAGAAGTGTATTTTAGCTAACAAGCTTCCTAGTCTAAAAATTCCTTTTGAGTGCATGATTCAAGCAAATTAGAAAACAGAGAGAGAGAAGGAGAAAAAAGCAAATGGAAGATGATTGCCTTGCTAATTTAATACTTTTGGTACACAATTAGTACACATCAGACTAGTCGATAGGAGACTGCCCTGCAGGTCAGGCTTTTGCAGAGCAGTGTGCTTTGAATGGCTCGTTGAACTGTCGGTTGGGTCTGCTCAGATGCTGGGGAAGCTCTCCACACAGTTTGCACCTGACAGCTTGCCAGAGATTAGCTGTCAGGAAAGTGCCACTCGGAATTTCCTCTTTCTGTGATGGCTTCTATTATCTGGTAAACAGGAGCCAAAACATGTTATTCTATAACCCGCTCTCCACTTCAAAATGATCTTCGAGGTTAGTGGGTTGGTAGGCTGGGTGCTGAACAAAGCTTATTCATTCTCTCTATTTTGGGTAGGTATGGAATAAAAAAAAAATAAATAAAAAAATTGCACACCTCCAGCATTTTGTGCATCTTTGCAGTAGAGTAGAAAAATTGATGAAAGGCTGCTGGAAGCACATCCTCACATCCTTCAGGCTAGAGACAGTAGGCTGGACAGTGAAATCCTGTGTGGAATTGAAAACAGCTGGTTGATGTGACTTGCTGCTGTGCTCAAAGTTCAACTGCTACTTAGATTTGGGGTCAGAAGAGAACACGAGTGTTCGCTCCAGGCTAAATTGGCAGGCACAATTGTTTGTTTGCTTTTATGTCTTCCTCTGCAGGCAGCACATTGTCAGCTTTCAGTAATCACCTTTTTCTCTTGAATTGTCTAATTGATTAACAGAATTAAGTTGTCACAGCAATTTATCCTTAGCCTGAAGTTTGCTCCTTCTTCTTCAAGGCTAAAAAAGGGAACATGCAGAAAGTCTTGTCTTTTCCCTATCTGAAGTTCTAATAAAAGATTTTCCCTTACCCTATACATTCAACTTTACTGTGATATGGTACTGTAGACCCCTAATACACTCATAGACACACAGATGTCTTCATCTCAAAATGGATTACACTGCTGAAATGAGATGAAATCAGTTCTGCAGTGCAGAAATCTACATCCGAATGAGGCAACTCCAGTTCCTTTTATGAAGCCGGTGGATAGGAACAGATATGGCACATCTGATCTATTTTAGATATCTACTTTAGTCAGATATATCACATCCCAGAAATGCCTCTTTCTTTCTGTTGATTCCTTTAATACTGGTGAAAAAAGAAAAAAAAAAGAATATCTTTTTTTGTAATTCAGAAGTATAGAATTGTACGTAAGCAGAAAAAGAACAAAACATTCCTAATGACTTAACAAGTAGTTTTGCCTTATAGACAACTTACTCTGTTGATTTATTTTTCCATACATGACAATAATAGCTACAGACCTTCAGCACCTGCTGGGTTGAAATGCAGAGCAGAGCATTCTGGGAAAAGTTAGCAGCTCCATATTTTTCTTACCAGGCTTCTGAACCATATCGAATCCCTCATTTCTCCCAAAGATATTGGTGCTTCATCAAGTACAGCATCAGGGTGAGTGGGCTGATGTAGGAAAAGTAGATGGAAAGGCTTCTGATGGTTTCTTTCAAATATCATGGAATCATTTGAATTTTGGGCTCTAAAAGAAAGGTCATCAGTAGCAAGACACCTTGAAAGTAATATTCCTGGTGCTTGAAGGTGGATTTAGGGGACCAAAGTGTTTAAATGCATGATACTAAAGTAAGTGATTGCAATGAGAGCTTACATAATAATAGAAAATTTAAAAAAAACAAAAAAACAAAAAACAAACAAAAAACCACAAACCAAACCAACAACCAAAAAAAACCAAAACAAAAACAAAAACCAAAACAAATGAAGGGAAATTCACTTTATTGCAACAGCAAAGATGCAAAGTTCAAAAATAATTGTGTAACACCTGTCTTTTAGAAGAAAACATTGAAAGTAATATGAAACTAATTACTTTGGGGATTCAGTTATGAGAAAATATTGATAAATTCATTTTCCTTAAATCACTTGTGTAACCAGAAAATAGCTTCAAAATGTAAACTGGGAATAAACTTATGATAAGAAAATGACCTAATTTAAGCACAAGTGTAGTGAAGAGCAGAATAACCATGACAGAGTTCTGCCTGATTTTCACATTTTGGATTAAAAGTATTCCCCTCTCTTGCTTTTTGGACATGTCAGATATGTAAGATGTGCGATGTCATGGAACACTAACAATTATTTCTAGAAGCACCTGGGAAGTAATTGTACATGCCACCTACCCTATCGGTATCTCAGTCTGCAAAAGGAAAATAAAGAAATAAATTACTGGTCTAGAAGCTGATCCTGATATATTGTATTTCCCACAAGTTTAGAGGAAAAAAACTCACCATCAGCAACAACAACAAAAAGTCCTTATGGTTTACTATCATAGGTATATTTTTTTCCACGTTCATGGTATACTACTCTAACTGGAAGCACAGAAATAAGCAAGGTATGTAACTAAACAAACCTAACTGATTCCCAAATATCAGAGTCTGGGAGAAGTTACTTCTCTGTATGATGGATATAGCCACAGAAAACTCATCTTTGTTTTTTTTCAGTACATTATTCTCATTATTATTTCCTGGTCTGAAACTCTAATCCTGAAGGCATTTTCTTGGATAAGAAATTATCTTCAGTTGGAGATATTATCTGAAACTTTAGGCAAAAGATCTTAAATCGGAACAGAAACACTCTTCAGAATGACTGAATGCTGCACTTTCTCAGTCAATGGGAAACATGAGAAACTCTTCCAGTGCCTTTTTGCTATGCTAGTTCCATCAAAGACAGCAGCAAGATAATGCTGGTACCCAAATTGAAGATATGGGTGGATTTCACACTCTTTCTGAAAAAAAGACCTCTCTAAATTGCTTTATATTGCGCATTAAAAAAAAAAAATAATCAGAAGCACAACAAATCAGCAGTCCTTTGAAAATACTTGATATGACCTTCGCACACCCAGTTGATAGATTGTTATTTTTGGCAAAGAGGCATACTGTCACTACAATGAAGTTTGTTTAAGGACCTAAGAAATTACTCAATATATAATCTGGGTGTCATGATCACTCAAAAGATATACCAGAGAGTGCAACACAAATGATACGTCTAAACTTGCCCATTTCCAAAGCAAGATATGAGACACAGACTTAAATAAGTACAGTAATTATTTGGAAAAACAAACAAACAATATAAGTAAATCAACAAAAATAATATAAGAAATCCCTACAAGTGTTGCAGAACTTACCACAAAAATTCATTGATGTCAAAAACTTGCATGGAACGAAAGCACTTCTGCTAAACTCATTAAATACAAGAACACCTGTTCTGAATCATCAACAGCTGATGCTCTAAGTTGTAGGCCATCGGGAGATTGTTCTGGGAAGTATCACCGTACATTTCTGCTGCCCTCATAGTTTTTGTGGTTATTTGTTATCGACTACTGTCAGCAACAGAAGTGGTGTCTGGACAGACCTCAGCTCTAACTTACTAGAGATGTTGCTGAGTTCGAGGATGAAGTCTCATGGTTAGGACACAATGATCAGCAGACAGGAATTAAGTTCCTTTCTCTGATAGAGACTCTGTGTGAGATTCAGTCTGTCTACGCATGCCTGTGGTATCTAAGTCCACAGTGATTTAAGGTTCAATGCAATAGATCCCACATACACATCTAAAACCATTGCAGAGCACCTGAGACTTCAACAAGGGTCTGGCAGATATGGTAGAGACACTGCAATGAATAAATGTCCAGCTTGAGCAGGGCTGCAGGCCAGGTAACATATTCCAAAGTCTATCACATGTTGCTAGATACTCATGTGTTGGCATTAAGTGAGTAGTAAAAATAGTCAATAAAGATGAAAAATTGTGCTTACCATTAATAAATGCCTACTGGTTTGTCAGCTGAACTAGTTTTTAGATTACATTGACTGTACTGACTGGATCTCCATCTGCTGTAATGTGAGGTTGGACACCTCACATAAATGGAGGTAACTTCACATATACACCTACATTTAGATGTCTGAAAGTGGAATTGCATCCCACCTTAGGGCTTCAATTCCTCTTCCTAATCGTAGGTTTCTAGTGCTACTCCAGACAGCAGGCTGTCCATGGTGTCTCCACAGGGCTAGTAAAC
Organism: Larus michahellis; assembly: GCF_964199755.1. Taxonomy (NCBI): domain Eukaryota; kingdom Metazoa; phylum Chordata; class Aves; order Charadriiformes; family Laridae; genus Larus; species Larus michahellis. The sequence goes on along the minus strand of NC_133897.1, from coordinate 166,202,080 downwards.
ACGACAGTGGACCTTCAAGAGAGCCACTCCTTTCTGGAGCAGTGTCTGGATGTCAAGTGGGACACCTTAGCATGCTTCAAATAACATCAGGTTAGCTGTATTTCATGGTCCATGGCCCTTGCAAATGCTCGGCCTGTCCTTTTCCAACCTCTGTCTTTTCTACCTTTATGAGAAAGAATTTTCTGTTATTATGTGTTAGATCACTGTATCTAATACAGTGAAACATCATTTCTTGGGTGGACCTATATGTCACAGAATCACAGAATCGTAGGGTTGGAAGGGACCTCTGGAGATCATCTAGTCCAACCCCCCTGCCAGAGCAGGGACACCCAGAGCAGGTTGCACAGGCGGGTTTGGAATGTCTCCAGAGACGGAGACTCCACCACCTCTCTGGGCAGCCTGTGCCAGGGCTCTGCCACCCTCAAAGGAAAGAAGTTCCTCCTCATGTTTAGGTGGAACTTCCTATATAGAAATTATAAATAATATTGAGGGAATGAGACAATGCAAGGGAGCTGAAAGAAAAAGTGACTGCAATTCTTAGTCAATGTGTAATAAAAATATATTTTATAATATATTATTATTATAATTATTAAATTATTATAAAACATTATAATAGATGAGTAATTTGCATAGCAGGAAGAAGGTGAGCTCTCCAAATTCTGATCAATTAGAGCATAATTAAACAGAAGGTGAGAAAGGAAATCTCCAATAATACTAATTTTCATCACTGCCTGGGGTAATGTGCAATACTTAAAATGGGGACCTTTGAGCTATGAGTATTTCCAAGCCTGCAGAGTCTCTGAAAGCAGGATGCTTTGAGGACATCTTGCTGTAACAAAACTTTAACCTCAAAGATTCTTTTTGATCTTTAGCTTGGGAGGAAAGACTTCCAACTAATTTATGATGACATTAGAGGATAACAACATGCACAGTAATGAATTCTCTTTATCCTTTGGGCTGTAGCTGTGTCTTACTGTCTCCAGGAAAATAAAAGGGGATGCATGGAAATAGTCAGCGTTTGTATTTTAATTGCCCCTGAGGATGCTAATTGTTTTGTAAAGAATGCAACATCCAATAGTATGAGAAAAAAAGAGACTGATGTTTCTAAGTTAAGTTCTTATAAGAGGCAAAGTCCAACAGTAGCAGTGAAGTTCCTATACACTGAAGACAATGGCACTAATTTGGTTTATTACAATTTAGGGTGATCATTCAGGAGGAACACGTGGGAAATTTTGGTGACTCCTGGACAGGACAAGTGGGAAGGAAGGATGGCATGTAAAGGATAGCACAGAGCCTCTTCTCATGTGGAAGAATTTTGTTCCTTGCAGCAATTTTACAGGTCTTCCTAGATAAATTAAGTAACTACACAAATGAAAGGATTTGAAAGGGAATCTGACATGATAAGACTCTTTTGGACAGGAGAGATGACCTGTATCCTTCATGTCCCCCATAATGCAAGCAATAGGTAATAAGAAAGAACTAGGACTGCACTGTCTTTATGCCTATTTTCTAGTTGGGTTTAAAAACTTTGCTTTTGAACTTTCTTCATGGCATCATATATACTCTGAAGGAGGACTTTGTGTTAAAAGATAGCAATTTGTTTAAACAGAGCTTTTAGGATTTAAAGCACTACTGGTATTATGCCCCATTTCTTCCCTGACATTAAGTGTATGATGTTATAAAGTATTTACATACAGTAATAAACATTGGAAAGAAGGAAAAAAGAAGTGTGAAAAAGAAGAGATTCTGTGTTTCAGTTTGCTTTCTCAATCCCCAAGCTTGTCTAAGAACTCGACTTCAGACAGAGATAAAAATCTCCCTGTTTAACCAGTTTTTATTTCTTTTAATAGAGATGGAACATATTAGTCGAGATGGAATGGATTTTCCGTTTCCTTTAATAGAGGGGAACAGATTATCCTAGTCTGGAGACCAGACCAGGCTCCAAATCACAATAAAGTAGAGATTGACATTTTCCTTACCCTTCCTGTAATTTAGGAAAAGTTGAAAGTACAATTGGGGTCTTGACTAGTCAAGCTGCCTTGCTCATATCTTAGCGGTTCATAAGGACGGAGCTTAACTGTAATCTCACTGATCCATACGAACCAGCCTCTAGCATTTCACAAAGTTCTCTCCGACTTGGCGATTTCTTTAGTATCTGTCCCCAGCCAAACGAGTTACTGTTGTGGGAAATAATTACATAGCCATAATATATTTTTTCTTTCCCAAGCCACAGCAAAGTGGTCTTTGGTGCTGAGAGTGTACAAGAATAATCTCTCTGTGTGTTTTAAAAGATCCTTAGACTAGATCATGTTATTTCAGCATAACATTTGTTTCTTGCTGTCTCTGAGCCACGAAGCTCCAAAGCCTTTAAACTAGATTTTGATCTGAATCTCACTAAGCATCCTGATTCCAATACATCGACCCAACAACTAGACTGCAAGGCAGTTTATTTCCACTGTAGAGAGCAAAACCCACTATGGATTAATATAATCATGCAAATATGAAACCTATATAGAATTAAGGAGGAGGGAAAGAAAAAACTAAGTGCTGCAAACTTGGAAAAAACCTGTCTAAATAATTGGCCCAAAAATCATAGTATCATAAAAATAGTTTCATACATATTTCTGTAGTGAAATATGGACCGTTATGTGGAGTGGTTATAAAAGAGTCTTAATGTACGTGTGTGAATGTATTGGTGCACATGTGTATGGTTTTACAAGTGAATAAGCATATATTCAATTTGGGACCACTGAGGTGCACTCACTCCAAATGCAAAACAGGACAAGTTGTCCACCTCCCTGCAGGAACACCCCAGGAAAATAATTTTGCATCCCAAATATTATATTTTGACTGAGTCTGTGATCCTTGGAAATCTCATGTCTGATATAGCTTATGAGAAATGTGAGCTGCCCCACTAGAACGTAATAACTTGCTGTGTATGTGGGTTAATGGCGTCACTTCATGGGCTGAAGAGATGCAACTGCATGTCACAATGACCCATGGCACAGGGGGAAAGTTCCCTGTATGGGCTAACCACTATGGAAATTTTCTCCCTGTTGCAGAAAGTGATGACATTTAGTTACTATTTGGTAGACAAGGCAGAGACTGGAGGACAACACAAAGGGCAAATGAAAAGAAAAAAATAAAGCACAGAAAGAAAATCTGAAAGAAATGTCATGTTCTCTTTGCTAGGTTATGTGATGATGGGCTAATCTTTCTGAACACAAAGACCCAGGGAGGCAGATGAATCCTTGTAACCCAATCAGTGAATCTACTCCTGGTGGATGAGTCAGCCAAAGAAACACCTTCTTAGGAATGCCCCACAAACTGGAGGGGTTATTGCCTGTAGGGGCTTAGGACTTACTTATTATGGGATGCAGAGGTGGAAAGAATGTGGAGATTGTTTAAAAGTTGTTACAGGAAGTTTTAAGGAGATTGCGGGAATGTGCAAGACTGCACATTTTGGAGGTCAGTGACGAGTGGTGTTCCCCAGGGATCAGTACTGGGTCCAGTCCTCTTCAATATATTCATCAATGACCTGGATGAAGGGACAGAGTGCACCCTCAGCAAGTTTGCTGATGATACAAAGCTGGGAGGGGTGGCTGACACACCAGAAGGCTGTGCCGCCATACAGAGAGACCTAGAGAGGTTGGAGATTTGGGCGGAGAGGAACCTTATGAAATTCAACAAGGGCAAGTGTAGGGTGCTGCACCTGGGGAGGAATAACCCCATGGTCCAGGTTGGGGGCTGACCTGCTGGAGAGCAGCTCTGTGGAAAGAGACCTGGGAGTCCTGGTGGCCAACAGGATGACCATGAGCCAGCAATGTGCCCTTGTGGCCAAGAAGGCCAATGGCATCCTGGGGTGCATCAAGAAGAGTGTGGTCAGCACGTCGAGGGATGTCATACTCCCCCTCTACTCTGCACTGGTGAGGCCACATCTGGAGTACTGTGTCCACTTCTGGGCTCCCCGGTTCAAGAAGAACAGGGAACTGCTGGAGAGGGTGAAGCAAAGGGCTACCAAGATGATGAGGGGACTGGAACACCTCTCGTATGAAGAAAGACTAAGGGATTTGGGTCTCTTCAGTCTGCAAAAAAGACGGCTGAGGGGGGACCTTATCAACACTTATAAATACTTGGAGGGTGGGTGTCAGGAGGATGGGGCCAGGCTCTTTTCAGTGGTGCCCAGCAACAGGACAAGAGGTAACGGGCACAAACTTGAGCATAGGAAGTTCCACTTAAACATGAGGAGGAACTTCTTTCCTTTGAGGGTGTCAGAGCACTGGAACAAGCTGCCCAGAGAGGTGGTGGAGTCTCTGTCTCTGGAAACATTCAAAACCCACCTGGATGCGTTCCTGTGCAACCTGCTCTGGGTGACCCTGCTCTGGCAGGGGGGTTGGACTAAATGATCTCCAGAGGTTCCTTCCAAGCCTATGATTCTATGATTCTATGCAGATGGATCACAGAATCACAGAATTGTTCAGAACACAGAATGGTTCAGGTTGGAAAGGACCTTAAAAATCATCTAGTTCCACCCCTCTGCCCTGGCCAGGGACACCTCCCACCAGACCAGGTTGCTCCAAGCCCCATCTAGCCTTGCCTTGAACACCTCCAGGGATGGGGCAGCCACAGCTTCTCTGGGCAACCTGTTCCAGTGCCTCAGCCCCCTCACAGCAAAGAATTTCTTCCTAATATCTAATGTTTAGCAGAAGGACCAAAAGCAGGGGAAGGGAGGGATAAAGATGGATCAGGAAGGAAAAAAGGGTGCGAAAATAGAGGGAAAAGAGTTATGCATAAACAGGCTGCTGGTCAGTATGTTTGTCTGGCTGAGCCCTTCACTTTTTGTCACCATAATCTATCCTGTCTTCTTTCTAAAACCTATAGCTATCTCCTGTGCTGGTGAACTCTGTACTCGGAGCCTGTGTATAAATGTCATGAGCTGCAAGCTCCTGTAAGCAGGACAGGAGGTCTGGTGACAGCTGCTAGACTGGGGTCACCAGCCTTAGAGGCTTCAGAGTCGTCCTGGTATAAGCTTCACGGAAGGACTGGAACGTAGGGGCCAGTTGCTGGATAAACCATCAGTGTATATTTCTATAGCAACTTCAATCCCCGTCATCTGGGGAGGAAGAAGACAATGAGGTCGTCTGTGCTGTTAAGGTTATATGAGTGATGTGTGTATATACAGGGTGCTGGTAAAGATTCTGCTCTCTGTGTTCATGTTTGTGACTGGTTGTGTGTATATTTTCCATGTGTGTTTGTGTCTGTATGTCTACTGGGAATATGTGTTCAACTTTGCTGCTGGGGGCATAGAGCCACAGCAGCTTCACAGCTGGGAGAGAAGGAACCTAGTTCATCCTGAATCCCGTTTAATTTGGCTATCTTTAATATTTACAGTATCACAAAGTACAGGAGGCAAGGCAGATACCCAGACGATCAACCCTAAGTACACAATTGTTCATAGAGTCATAGAATCGTAGAATACTTTGTGTTGGAATGGTCATCTAGTCCAATCCCCCTGCCATGAGCAGGGACATCTTCAACTAGATCAGGTTGCTCAGAGCTCCATCCAACCTGACCTGGAATGTTTTCAGGGATGGGGCACCTACTACCTCTTTGCACCACCTGGTCCAGTGTCTCCCTCCCTTGTCATAAAAAATGTCTTCCTTATATGTAGTCTAAATCTTCTCTCTTTTAGTTCAAAACCATTACCCCTCATCCTATTGCAACAGGCCCTGATAAGAAGTCTGTCCCCATCTTTCTTATAAGACCCCTTTAAGTACTGAAGGGATGCAATAAGGTCTCCCTGGAGCCTTCTCTTCTCCAGGCTGAACAACCCCAACTCTCTCAGCCTGTCCTCACAGCAAAGGTGCTCCAGACCTCAGATCATTTTTGTGGCCTCCTCTGGACCTGCTCCAACACGTCCACATCTTTCTTTTGCTGAGGGCCCCAGACCTGGAGGCAGCACTACAGGTGGGGTTTCACCAGAGTGGACTAGAGGGGCAGAATCACCTCCCTCGACCTGCTTCTTTTGATGCAGCCCAGGATATGGTTGGCTTTCTGGGCTGCAAGTGCACGTTGCCGGCTGTTGCATGTGTATCACACCCTTGTGTTACACTGACTGTTGTCACATGGCCTCACTTGGTCAAGAGTTGAAGATGCTCATTGCTTTTTGTTGAAGAACAGAACTCAGCAAGATCAAAGGCCAAATCTTCCACAGGGGGACTACGTTGCAAGAATTGTCCTACTTACTTCATGGACAGAAAGTACTACCGCTATAACTTGGGACCGCATTCATGGTCGCAATGGAGCAGTACCAATTTACCCCATCTTCCCAAGTAGAAAAGCAACCTGCTGCTTTCAGACCAGCATTTACAGGTGCTGTACCTTCCTCTATTATCCACTTTTTGCTTTACTGTCACCCTTCTTTTATTACTGTATTTTTGATGTTGTATGAAATCAATTTTGCAAGGCTTTAAAAGGCAGTTAAAAGGTGAAACATAATTGATTTTTTCCCCCTCTATAAAGGCTGGACAATACACTTCCTTAGTAATGATCATTACTTTCTGGGAGTGTTAATGCCATTCCTTTGCCTACATTTAACATGATTATCTAATTGGTTTTCATTTACATTTGGTCATAAAAGCCAGTCTAAATATTTTTAATAAAGTTTCCACCCTGCTGGTTGACCTTTCTGTTGACTTTCAGAAGCTCTTACCTCACAATAAACCGGGGAACCTGGCAAAAATATAGATGGCTTGTTTTGCTCTTGACATTGGTTTTTATTAGGCCATGGAAAAGAGCTCTTACATATTTCTTTGCCTCCTCTGCCTTCCCCTGTAAAGGACTATACCTTGTAGACTTTTTATTTTTTTCCAGGAACACTTCCAGAATAAAGCATTTTTTTGCTAAAATTGCATGTTTTGATTTTAACATGCCTAATCTCAGTTGTCAGCAACTTTGCAGGCTCGTATTGAGGCTGAATTTGCTTTCACCTAACTTTACTATCTAAAAGCTGAATACTTAATCTGAGCCAGTTGTCTAAATTTCATGTATATTTATTAGAGACATCTCAGCTCTGTCTCAGAAGGGGATGAAGCACCTTCTGGTGCTGAATCTGTCAGTCCAGCAGCTACAGAGCGAGCCTAGCTCACTAGCTTAGACTAGGCTCATTACTCTCAGGCAGATACAATAAATGAAAAAAATCCCTTTCCTGACATATAGCCCTAACAGTAACAGCCGCAACTTATCCAAGTTAATTCAAAGCAATTTCAGTGCCCTGCAAGGAGGTGGGAGCGCGGCCGTTTTGCATTTGGGAACCCATAACGCGCACAGAAGCACGAGAGCACATGAAAGACAAGGTCTATGTGATGCGATGCCTACAGGGAGAGACTGGGCTTGCCTCATCCCTTCCGATTCTACAGCCCCAAGTAACAATTAAGTTGTATAAGCATCTGACGGGGCATACAAATGGAGTTTGTGGCCTCAATTCAGATATGAATGTCTGACTGGCCAACCAAAAGCCAAAAATCTAAACCGGGAGGCGACGGACACAGTAAAGGCTGACTTACTATCTCTTTCCTGTGCCCAAAATACATTTTCAGAGGAATAATTATAGAAATCTAACTTTGTTCTTTCTCTTATGCAGTTAAAGGAAAGACTTAATCACTAAGAGTCTAATGTAAGTCCTCATCCTTGTCCCCATTAAAAATCTCTTTACAATCTTACTGTGTTTTAAAGTAACACTTTTAAAGTTCACCTGACTAAATAATGTGCTGGATAGTTATTCAGTGCCTGTTTAGAGCTGATTGTGACAGCAAGGTGTGCACCAGATTATAAGAAAGCAGTTTTACAGTACTCCAAGTTGCTGTTGTTTTAACCAGGACATCAGGTTCTAGATAATGTTTGCACAAATAAGTTAAGTGTCATCTAGTTAAGCGTGGTAAGCTGATTTATTCATGGGACAGCTGGACATCTGTTAGCTTCACGTGAGTGTGTAGCATTCAGAAAAAGCTATGTTTTATGCTAATAGAAAGTGATTTGCTCTTTCTTTAGAATACAGTGCTCTCAGAGCAACAGGTGTGCAAGATGATGGTTTTGTTTGTTTTTTTCTCCTGAGCAGAATATCCAAAAGTTTCAACCAATCTCTAATGGAAGGGTCTTTTTTTTTTTTTTTTTTCAGGAAGCCGAGGAGGCAAAACGTGTAGCTGCATTGTAATATCCCTGTTTGGAGGGGATATGTAGGTCATTCAGTTGACTGAAGCTTTTGAAGCCACACAAATTTCAGCAGTGATGGGGCACTACACTTTGAAGACTTTGAATATAACCTTGTGCCTCAACACCCTTTGAAGACAATAGAGAGGAAAAAGCATGTGAGACTGTGATCCCTTTGACCCACTTAGACATCTGCATGAAGATAAAAAGGATCTGCCCTCGAAACACCTAATTCTTTCCACTGGCTATAACAGAAGCCTAGACAAAGTCTGGCTTCTTTGTATCACCAGGTGAACCACAAACAACAACTGCAGAAATGCATCTTCCCATTGTGTCTTCACATACACAGGCTTCTATTGGGCCTTTCAGTGAATATTAGAGATGGGCTGAGTCACAAGCCTTGGATGCAAACTTCCACAGATTTAGGATGCATTAGGGCTTTGGGACCAGATTCATCCCTGATCACTTCATAATATTCAGGAAGAAAGCGGTTGAGTTTCAGGCTATAAACAGCCACAGACATACCATGGGGCAAAAGATATAAAAGTTGAAGGCCTGAATAACTATTCATTCTCATAGATTATTGGCCTTAACTAAATGCCAAGCAGATTTGCTTTAAGATTTTGAAATCTTGCATCTTTGTCATGAGTAGGATACTTTCTAGTAATGTGCACTCTGGGGCCATGCGATTCACAGTGTTATTGCTGTTTGCTGAAAACACACATTTTTACTCAGATCTCATAATTGAAATTCAAGCTGCACATGATGCAATTTGACATTAATTTCAGTTATTTGTGTCTGAGGTTTGCCCCATCCAACAAGAGCCGACAGTAAAGAAGTGCACTGGAAATGGAAATACACAGTGCCATTAGATGCAAGGCTTGATTTGTAAATCACTTAGATAGCAATAAAACTGGGGATGGAAATAAAAGTGGCAAAGCTCAGCTTTCTAAATGATAAATAATTCAAGGGAGAAAGGGTGAGGGGAAAAAATGTACAGAGCAAGAGCTTCATGTATGAAAACTACGGCATCTGACCAAATCACAAATTTCAAGGTCTGACTAAACGTAATTTCAGTTCAATTAAACCATAACATCAAGATCGTGGGCTGCAAAAATCTGGGATGAAGCATGTCATTGCTATGTGCAGTTCTAAAAGATTTACAGCAAAGCCTGAGTTTAGGAAAGACATTCCCCGAAATGGTGCCACGGGGCTCTTTAACTGAGCAGAACAGCTATTTTACAAAACTGGGCTGTAGGGAGTCAGAGCCAGCAAAATTCAAGACGAAAATGGATTTTTATTTTGTTGTTTGTTGTTTTTTTTTTTTCATGTTTGGGAAGTTAACAGTAAAAGTAGGTTAACCCAAGGAACAGAATCCTGATGAAATAGGAAATATTTTTTGTCACCGGAACTTTAGAAATTTGGAGTTGTGTGTTTTGGTGATGTTACTTCCTTTCTTTGTGTTCTAGAGATAGGCTGTAGTCCAATTACAGGGTCCTGATTTTAGCACAAGAACTGCTGAATGAAATTTTGTGTGCTTTGTCTAGCAAGATGCTATTTCAGTAGAGGGTGGGGAGGAGCAGGGAGGGTGGACAACAAGCAAAATGTAGACCAGATGCAACCAAGTAGATGTTATCATCTGCTCCCCTGCTCTTTCCCCAGGAGAGATTGGAAAATGTGTTTTAGCAGCAAATGTTGCCCTAATAGCAAAACATTTCCTCCAATGCTCACAAATAGTCTGATACAGAGCTGAGGAGTATCATTATCACAAGATCTTAATGAAATAAAGGCTTGGGAATGGAGATAAAAGATATGCAAATTACCCAACAGTGATCCTGTTCCTATTGTGGACCATCCTGGAGGGCTCTAAAACTTAGTCTGTTTAACTACGGTTGAAGTCATAATTATTTCTTTTAAATTTAATAATCAGTACTGCATGGGAGTCCATCTAACCTCTAAATATCACAGAATTATGCAGTGGCACACAATGGACAAGAAAGGCACTAGTCATGGAGAAACACTTATGGTATGGGAAGGACAGAGAGAGGAAATAAGTTTGGATGGCATCTTGGTAACTCCTTCAGTTACATCAGGTTCTTGTTCCAGTAGGGTATGGATGACCCACACATCACTGCTAAGATTACTTAAGAAAGTATCTCCAAAGACTACTGGTCCCACAGATGGAGCTGAACTCTTTATGGTATATTTTGATTGCCGTCTGTCTTGTACCTGCCATAGCAAGACTTCTGGGCACTTTTTTTGTTTTAAATAGGCAATAAATAATATTTATTGTCCATTCTACTGTAACCGGTAATATATGCAAAAAAAATAATAAAGTCTTTTTCTACCTAATTCTGAAAGAGAAGCGTGAGAACACTGAGTCCTCTGGTGTGATCACTGAACAAATACGGTACACACAAGTGTGAAGGGATGGGCAGTCTCCTAAGTATCCCAGTATGGTAGTCATCTTTTTTCATTTTAGACAGCTAAATCTGAGGTAGTCCTCTGAACTCCTTCTACAATAAATAAAGTAAAGAAAAACCCATCAAGTGTGACTCATCTCATCCCAAAGCAGACATATAAGTCATAAGACTTGTACCCCAAAGTCCTGTTCTTTCTGCTTTGTCTGTGAGATGATTCAGCCCTGATGGAAACATCAACACACTAGAAATAGATAGTGAAGAAATATGTGTTTTCAGAATTGTAGTAAACAGAGAAATTTAAAGATAGGAGAAAGAGAAAGATCCAAGCACTGAAACATCAAGTCATTTGACCCAAGTCTCGAAAGAGAAATACATCTTCACTTGTATTGGGTTTGCGTGGCAAGGTTTTTGTAGCAAGGGGGATACTGGGGTGGCTTCTGTAAGAAGATACCAGAAGCTTCCCCTATGTCCAATAGAGCCAATGCCAGCTGGGTCCAAGATTGACCCACCTCTGGCCAAGGCCAAGCCCATCAGCAACAGTGGTAGCACCTCTGGGGTAACTTATTTAAGAAGGGGAAAAAAAAAACCAAACCTACAGCAGAACAGCAGCTGGAGGAGAGAGTGAGAATATGTGAGAAACAACTCTGCAGTCAGTGAAGAAGGAGGGGGAGGAGGTGCTCGAGGCACCGGAGCAGAGATTCCCCTGCAGCCCACGGTGAAAACCATGGTGAGGCGCTGTTCCCCTGCAGCCCATGGAATCATAGACTCACAGAATCATTTAAGTTGGAAAAGACCCTTGGGATCATCGAGCCCAACCGTCAACCCCACTCTACAAAGTTCTACCTTACACCATATCCCTAACACCACATCTAAACACATCCAGGGATGGTGACTCCACCACCTCCCTGGGCAGCCTATTCCAGTGTCTGACCACTCTTTCTGTGAAGAATTTTTTCCTAACGTCCAGCCTAAACCTACCCTGCTGCAGCTTGAACCCATTCCCTCTTGTTCTATCGCTAATTACCTGAGAGAAGAGACCAGCACCAGCCTCTCCACAATGTCCTTTCAAGTAGTTGTAGAGAGCGATGAGGTCTCCCCTCAGCCTCCTCTTCCTCAAACTAAACAGTCCCAGCTCCTTCAATCGCTCCTCATAAGATTTATTCTCTAGGCCCTTCACCAGCTTCGTTGCCCTCCTCTGCACTTGCTCCAGCACCTTGATATCTCTCTCGTATTGAGGTGTCCAGAACTGGACACAAGACTCAAGGTGTGGCCACACCAGTGCTGCACCTTGAGTATTGTGTCCAGTTCTGGAGGTCCATTGCGGAGCAGATATCCACCTGCAGCCCGTGGAGGACCCCAGGCCAGATCAGGTGGATGCCTGAAGGAGGCTGTGACCCTGTTGGAAGCCCACGTTGGAGCAGGCTACTGCCAGGACCTGTGGACCAGTGGAAAGAGGAGCAGGTTTTCTGGCAGAAACTGAGACCCTGCAGGGGACCCGCTCTGGAGCAGCCTGTTCCTGAACAACTGTACCCCATGAAAAGGACCCACGCTGGAGCAGTTAGTGAAGAACTGCAGCCCATGGGAAGGACCCATATTGGAGAAGTCCATTGAGGACTATCTCCCGTGGGAGGGACCCCACGCTGGAGCAGGGGAAGAGTTTGAGGAGTCCTCCCCCTGAGGAAGAAGGAGCAGCAGACACAACATGTGATGGACTGACTACAACGCCCATTCCCCATTCCCCTGTGCCACTCGGTGGGAGGAGGAAGAGAAACTGGGAGTGAAGTTGAGCCCAGGAAGAAGGGAGGGGTGGGGGGAAGGTGTTTCAAGATTTGATTTTATTTTCTCATTACCCTACTCTGATTTGATTGGCAATAAATTAAATTAATTTCCCTGAGTCGAGTCTGTTTTGCTCATAACGCTAATCACTGAGTGATCACCTTGACCTTATCTCGACCCATGAGCCTTTCGTTATATTTTTCTCCCCCCTGTCCAGCTGAGGAGGGGAGTCATCGAGCAGCTTGGTGGGCACCTGACATCCAGCCAGGATCAACCCACCACATCACCCCAAAGTTTTTACAGTTCAAGAGCTACTGAGTACCATATCCCTCTCCAAGTATGTTGTACAATTATACAGCAGAGCCTCGGAGACTCTGAGAAATGAAAGACCAAGTGAAATTCAGAACTCCTGTTTTCAAGCTGGATTTTATCTTGAAGGCTGCTGCTTCTATCTGAGATCTGAAGAAAGGGGCTTAAAAGCATCTGTGGTTTTATTCAAGGATATTATAAAAAGTATTTCCTATTTCTGCCGACCTTGCTTCACCTCTATTCACAACTACAAAAAGACCAGTATTGCACCTGAGGTAGGAAGTGTCAGAACAGTTGTTTTTCTTTTTGGCATACCTTTGCCACCTTTCCTCTTCAGAAATAATGATAGCTGAAGGTGAATATTCTGATAAAAAATTCGGGGAAGGTGACAATTCTGGTGTGACCGATGTCGTGAGATGTGAAAACATTTGTTTCAGACCGTTTTGAATAATCTCATTATAAGGAAGGGCACAGCCAACCCTGAAATCATGCTTGCACTGGAAAAAACTATGCTCTAAATACTTGTTTATTTGATCATTTAGTGGCTCACACCTGAGAACCCCAAACGTTTCTCTGGGAAAAACCCTGACGAAACAAGGGGAAATGTTCTGTTGATCTCTGTATTTCCCGATTGTTTTCTTTGTACATTTCATAGTTTGTAAACATCTTGGGAGGTTATAATTTCCAGAGAGCTCTAGGGAAATTAGCCACATAAACCCTTCTTCATTCAGAAAGGTTAATTCAGTCACAATCCTGTGCCAGCTAAAAACTCCTTTCCCGAAGCCATTACAGATCTGCTGTGTTCAGTACTTGTTTGAGCACTGATCTGCTACCTAAAAACACAACAGATTTTACAGAAACATATCCAAGATCTGTGGATAACTGTCTTATGTTTTTCTCAGACTAGGAAATTTCTTTCCAGAGAATTTTCTTGAAGATGGCTGTGCTATTCGTGAAGTTTCTTCTGGCATTGAGTAGTTTGTCATTGTAGGGATGCTCTTCCATACAAGATTATTGACAAGCACTTTGTCTCCCATATTTATTTTTTATTTTACCTAATCATTGAAAAAATAAAGTATTTATGGTTAAGTATTTATTTTTACAAACCTCTACTACTTAAATAAATTTCAGAATATTAACTCTAAGTGTTAGTGAGCTACTTGTGTGTTGAGTGAACATATTACCTTGGTAGAATGAAGGGGTTTCAAAGCATCAACAAAGTGTTAAAGTCTTTTTTACTAAAAAAATATATAAAAAATAAATAAATTAAAAAATTGAAATAATATGCATTTCCAATTTCTCCTAGCAACACACATCTACGGAATAGTACAACCAGCATATAATATCTTCAGCTCTTTCACTATAAAATCTAGTAGCCTTCAGAGCAGGGGAGGATATATCTCACTGACTGATAGAATCAGAATGCCTGAAGTCATTTATTGTCTGAAACACACACGCTTCTTCCAAGCCAGTTAAAATATGTAAACTTCAGTGAAGAAAACAGCAACACTAAATAAAACTTCTCCGCTCTGCCAAGGTCAATAGCACCACAAAAAGGCCCCTGGAGCTCAGGAAACAGAGCAGACAGAGCTGTATTATATCATATTCTCCCACACTGACAACTACCTTACACTGTGAATGATAGACATAAATTGGAGCTATTTGTTGAGCAAGTCTGCTTCTCAGTCTGAATAAAGGAAGGCACAAGTTGATTTCTGGAAGTAGTAGTTTTGCTCTGTCTATTTTTGAGGGAACAAATAAAACAAAGTGAATTCATTTCTTATATTAGTTGAGAAAACCTTTGGAAGACCTTGGAAAGAATGGGGAAAATGAAGAAATGACTCAAGGAAGGGCATGGACAACTAAAGAACCAATACATGTAGAAAAATAAAAAATCCAACTGGTTCTGCAAGGAATTTATTATCCTGAGACAGTATGAGTAACATAAATTCTGGACCATCCAGCAGATTGTTTCAGATGTTGTTTATGAATGAGGAAGGATAGTTTTATGCTTAAGTTTTGATCTTTGAAAACCTCATTACGATACAGGAGCAATGTCTTCCCAGACAAATGTGAGCAGCCAGAATTTTCCAAATTACTTTGACCAATTTGTGCCACAGAATTGTAAGTCTCCATCAACAGTATTTATATATTAATACAAAGGTACTTAGGCAGTTACGACTCACCAATTTGTTTTGACTAGCAACATGCATTGGTTTTCATTCACTAGTGAGCACTGCATCTAGAATAAGTTCCAAAAATGGTGGATGAAGCATTTGACCAGAAATGAAATGAATCTTTCACCTTTTTTTTATTTTTTTTTTTTTTGAGAAAGGTAATGAGAAGTGTTCAGATTTCCTGAAACAGGTTAAAAAAACCCAAGAGAGCTAATGAGCTTTCTTGCTTTCTTGTTAACTGAAAGGAAAATAAACGATCAACAGCATCAAATATCTGGAAGTGCTAAAATAGGAATTAATGAAATCACTCACACAGGGACTGATTAGACATAATTTCTCTGTTTCTCTGTCTAAACACTGCATGGGCATTAAGCTTATCCTTTACAATGTTAATTTGATGTCTTGGCAAGGGAGAAAAAATACTTACATTGTGTAAAAGCTACTGATGGTTATTACTTTGCTGCAATATGACTCGAAAACATTAGTCTAATGGGAGATAAGCATAGGTGTTTCCTGAGCAAAAGGGATACACGTCCATGATCCACTGCTATAGTCTGCCGAGTTGAGGGAGTAGCAAATACCTGACACAAAGGTAAAAGAGAAAAGAAATTAACACAGTGATAATGACCAAGAGAAACTCATGAAACTAGACTCGGGCTCTATGACAACATGAAACCATGTTTTGGTACTTCTTGAATGTAAGTCCCAATAAGGAAATGAATTGGAAGACCGTCATATAATTATGTGGGCAATATGAAACCCGGACGAATAACAGTGTATGTTGGACAACTTGTACATGGCTTAAAGAAGATGTAAAGATCTGAGATGCTGTAAGACACATGCTATGAGTCATACAGAAAAGTTGTCTGCTGTACGGGAGTGGGTGAATTTGCTAGCATGTTCCCACCCATTCATACCCAAATGCTTCCTCCCCATCCAAAGCTGTAGAACATCACAGGAGAACCTGTAGTTTAAAACCCCATCTCCTGCATGGTCTCTATGGTGCTGCATGACTCCTGCAGCTGCATTTAGGATCTGTATTGCCAACACACTTCAGCTAATTCCCAGTTGGTGGGTGGTTTTCAGGAGAAATGTCAGTCTTATGAGACACATTTCATTTTCCAAGAAGGCTTCGTCTCCCTATTTTCAAAATAATATGATTTCTTAACTGGAACAAATTCTCTGCACTATCTTGCATTATCTTGCAGGAAAAATTTAAACAAAATAAATCTTCTTTCACCCTGCCCAATACTTCCATGAAAAATAATGGAACAAAACATTTGTCTCCCTAAGTGAGATAGGTAGTATCCCAAAATTGAAGGAGAATCAAGAAATCTCCTACAATTCTGAGGCCAAAGAATGTCCAAACTCAGAGAGTCCATAGGACCCAGAAAAATCTCCTTTAAGTCCTGCGAGTTCTACCTAAAGCTGATATTCCTTGACTTTCTTGTTTCAAAGTTCTGCGGTGGGATGCATGGGAGCCCCTGGAGCTCCAAGACATTCTCAAAAGTAAGTCTTCCCTAAGTCTCTGCCAAGATCTGATCTCTTTTTGGTAGCAACTAGTTGAAGTGGATCCGTTTACACTAAACTTCATTTATTTTTGTTGAATGTGACTTTTTGTGGGGGAACAAAACCCAAAGTTCTCTAATTGTGTGGAACTGCTCACGGAAAATCTCAGATGAGTGGGAAGACAGATGTTTCTTCTCTCTAAAATGTACAAAAAGTGATAAAAAGTGATGCCTATACACAAACATACACACTCATGTGTTCAACTGTGTTAGCAGACACCAAAATAGGAGTTTGGGGTTCCATTTATTCTGTCAGCTTTCATTCTGCCTTTGTCTAATTAATTTTGAAAAGAAATTCTGCTTTCTTTGGCCTGATTGCACGCTTTCTTAGGAAATGGATAGTCATCCATGTGAGCTTGCTCTTTCATGGGTGCATTTTGCTTCACATTCAGACTAACTGCCTAGTTCCTGCGGAAACTTTGGGGTTTTTTTTGCATTATCAGGGAGCAATTGGCTAGAAAGAGTGGTGTGTGTTGTCCCTCCTACCTATAAAATTCAGATGTTGCGGCATTAATTTTATCTTCTGGAGTTTTAGGGGATGGGAAGGCTTTCATTAAGAGTAGAAGGGATGAGGTGAGGTGGTTATGTGCTCCAATTTAAAGGAAAATAATCCTGTATGCAACACTAACAAGTACACAGATGAGAATAATTATTGTTGGATAGAGACAAGCCTGATTTGATAGCTTGATGCATACAGTTTTTTCTCTTTTTCTGAAGAAATTCCTATGACCCTTTTCTTACTATGTGCATTGCAGCAGCATTTCGTAGTTCTCAGCATTTATGCTGATCAGGCTGAAGCTAGCAGGGAAAACAGAGATGCAGAGCTCAGTTCAGTTGCCTAAATAGATGCATCCAGTGTGATTTGAGATGCCCCAAGGTACTTGAAACATTCACATGGGTTTGGCAGATATGGCAAAGGTCCTATGAGAAGTGCACATATTTTTTGAGCTGGAACTGCAATACGCTACCCTAGAGTACTTCAGATGGCTCTAGGTACCTGTGCTTAGGTACTAATATGAAACAATATATTACAATATTTTATAATTTTATGATTATACAGTTCAAAATAAATTTATTAATTGAATGTAATGTAAAATTACACAATAAATATAAAATAATTTTTTCTGTTTCCAAACAGGTTTGCTCATGATCATCCCAGAGACCAGTGGCAGAGCCAAGACCAGTGCCCAGTTCCTCCTGAGTGCCGCGTTGAAAGTACTCCATCCCCAACACAACCTATGCTGATCCACAGATAGAATCATGAAATCATAGGATCTGTTGGTTGGAGGGGACTTTTAAAGGTCATCTAGTCCAACCCCCCTGCAGTCAGCAGGGACATCTTCAACTAGATCAGGTTGCTCAGAGCCTCATCCAGCCTGGCCTTGAATGTCTCCAGGGATGGGGCCTCCACCACCTCTCTGGGCAACCTGTGCCAGTGTCTCACCACCCTCAGTGTAAAGAACTTCTTCCTAATGTCTCATCTAAACCTGCCCTGCTCTAGTTTAACACCATTACCCTTCGTCCTATCACTACATGCCCTTGCAAACAGCCCCTCCCCAGCTTTTTGTAGGCCCCCTTCAGGTACTGGAAGGCTGCTCTAAGGTCTCCCTGGAGCCTTCTCTTCTCCCGGTTGAACAAGCCCAACTCTCTCAGCCTGTCTTCATAGCAGAGGTGCTCCAGCCCTCTGATCATCCTCATGGCCCTCCTCCAGACGCATTCCAACAGGTCCACGTCCTTCTTGCACTGAGGGTTCCAGAGCTGAACACAGTACTCCAGGTGGGGTCTCACTAGAGCAGAATAGAGGGGGAGAATCATCTCCCTCGACCTGCTGGCCATGGATGCAGGTAACACAGATGTCTAGAGCAGATAATACCAGCGTAAAGTACTGGGCTGATCTTGCCACTGTTCAAAACAAAGTAAAGCAGAGGTGATTACTGAATTCAGTGTGATATTTTCTAGTGTTACCATGGAAATTTCTAGGGAATTTGTTATAAAGCATGTGCAGAGGAACCAAGCCTGGGAGCTGTTAGGTAAGGCATATAAAATGTATAATTCTTCAGTGAACTCGATATAGCCAAAGTTACAACAGATAACTCCTCTGCCTTCCTGCTGTGCTCAGTTTTGAGTGTGATGGAATTACAGCCTAGCACAGCTCTGTGTTTCCAAACACCTCCATCTAGACTCAGGTCTGAACAAAAGCTAATTGATGGTCTGAGTGGTGAATAGGTTTATAGTGACTTTCAGTTAAAACATCTAAGTCTTTAAATTACAGAGGTGGTGAGGAGGGAGGAGGAAGCATGAACTGGTGCCATGTGTATTGTGGCAGGGAGGATTGAGAAGAATCCAGGTATAGAATTGCAGACCTGTCTCCTTGAAGTGAAAGCTGTATATCTTGCTGTCGTCTCTTCCAGCTGGAAAATCCCGGCAGTGAATCTACAGTTCTGTAGTTGAGATATCCCATCCCATTACGGTGGTCTTGGCAGGGGGACAAATAAATGAAAAATGATTCCCCATCTGCAATGTTCTTATTTTAAGGGTCACTTGACATCAGTGGTTCAGTAGCAGAAACACATCAACAATTAGATACAAAAGTACTGCTGGCACTGGGAAAGAAAGCAAGCTGAACGCTGCCATTAAACTGGAAATGCGGTGGATTTATCTAACCCTCAGCATTTATGCCCTTCTTGCATATAGTTAACCTAGCAGGTAGAAAAGTATTTTGCAGAGTGTCTAGGCACATCTCATGCCATTCAATAATCAGAATATGCAGGGGGCTCTAGGGTGTCACATATCCCCTTTTTTTCAGAATGCAGAAATGATTCCTGCCCCAGTATTGGGTGAAAACCGATGCTTTTTTTTTTCTAGTTGAAATAGCTATAGGACTTTTAAATTAGCAACATCGTAGGGAAGACAAACCTTATTCTTTCCTATAACAGAATTACATGTTTATTATTTATGGTTCACAACAGACAGGCAACTCCATGAAAGACCTTAATCTCCTCATTAGGCGCTGTAGAGCAGAATCATAACACATCTTGCTGTTCTATCGAGGGAAAGAGAACAAACAGTGAGGAAATGAAGTTTGAATATTCCCATTTTAAACTGCGGCAGTGAGACGTGTAGAGTACATAATGACTTGCCCAAGGTCCCATGAATTGCCTGTGGTAGGGCCAGGAGCTGCACCACAGCTCAGAATGTCAAACTGTGTTTTCTTAGATAATTTCAAGTGTTGGTTGAATGCTTGTCTGTTGGCTTTCCTGTCCTCCACCACGCAGTGCTTAGCATATGTCGTGGTTTTGGCGGGATTGGCCGATCAGAATGACAGATGGCCCTCCCCCCACTCTCTCCTCAGAGAGGAGAGGAAAAGAAAAGATTTACGAGTTTAGAAAAAGAACTAAACTACTTTAATGAAAATAATAATAAATAAGAAAATAGTAAATAATAATAGAAAAATAAAAATTAAAGAAAAAAGTATACAATATATATATAACTGTATCCAGCTCCCAGGATGACGATCGCGTCACCAGCAGACACAGGGAAAGTCCCAGACTGGAGTCAGCGACGGACAGGAGCTGAATCCCAGAACTAGAGTCAGGAGTGCTCGGATCAGTATCAAAGGCAGACGAACAGACAGGGTCCTCCTCAGACGTTGGCCATTAAAGAAAAAGCGAGCCAGAGCCCTGTTTGCCCCTTTGATCCCTCAGCTTTTATACTGAGCGTGATGCAGGTGGGATGGAATACCCTGCTGGTCAGTTTTGGGTCGCCTGTCCCGTCTGCTCCTCCCTGCGGGTGGGACCCCTCTACGCTACTCCGCTTCTGACCCTCTAACGGGACAAACAGGGAAGTTAGCTACCTTGGTTGTTACAGCAATAAGTCTAAGCAAGAGCCTTTGGTGTAATCAGGTCTTATCACTCTGAGAGTGAACAGTTTCTGAACAATATGCTGTTAATTTCAGGCTTTAGTCAGTTAGAAGAGGCCCAGCTAAAAAGTAAAATTACAAATTAGAAAATTGGTTCTGTTTTACCTCAAACCAGGACAGCATAGGAGGAAAAACCAAGGCGTATCCTTCTAGATGCTCTAGGAAACTTAGTCTGAGGTCCTTTACTTACTGTGCTCCAAATGTTAGACTCCTTTTTGCACTTGTGTTTGTGTGTTGATCTATGACCGTAGCTCCCAGCACTGTGATGCCCCAGACTTGGACTGGAGGGGGAACATCACTCTGTACCACTGTGGGGAGGGTCTAAAGCTTTCCTGCACCACTTGTCTCTTCCCTAAACCAGCCAGTTTAGCAGATCCACCCGGTCCTGCCCTTGACAACTTCTCACCTTTTATCTGAACACCAAGTTCAGCTCTAGTCATTGTAACCACAAAGCATGTTTTGAAAATCTGACCAGTGGGTGCTCAGTGTAGAAAAATCTGTGTTTACAGAGAGGCTGAAATACTATCCAGAAAATAAAATTACTCTGTATCTCCTCAGTGGGATTGAATTGATGACTGATAGTGAGATGTTCAATGCCAAAATATTAAGTATTTTGTTGCACAGTCAAGTGATTAAGGGTGCACAGTCAAGTAATTAAGGGAAGACCAAAAATGTCAAATAAAGCAAGGTCCACCTCAGGTCACTCTGATTGCTGTCCAGAAGTGGAGTCTTAAACAGAGAGCCGGGGAGTTGAAGTGGGATTCAGTTTTCAATTTCAGAACTACAGATTAGCTTTCTAAACTTTCTGAAATTCTGTTTTAATCCAAGTTTTATATGTCAAGCCATTGGATCAATGCATTGTGAAGTTTTCTGCAGAAAGATTTGTTCCAGTTGTAACCTCCAGCGTAAAAGGTAGACAGCAAGAAATGTCAAGTTCTCTTACTGCCCTAGTTTGGATGAAGCATTACAAATAGCTGGGGTTTTCTTCTCCTTGTTTAGGTAGCAGCAGAGGAAGAGAATGTTTCTCCTCCGTCTGCTCCTAGCAAAGCAGAATTTATTTTGGATGACATTATACCCAGATCTGTTCCAAGGAAATATGGATATGTACTCACCTTATTGGTCAGCAAAATGGAATGAATAGTGAAATACATCTGAAATTTTATATAACCTATTTACTGAGTGAAGAATAGGCACGGATCTATTTTGCATAATCCTCTATGCAAGAAATCTTTGAGCAGGAAAGCATTTGAATACAAATTATACTGAGGCCTCCCCATTGCTGTTGTTTAGAGCAGCACTTTCACCTGCTTGCAATGAGAAAGAGCATTAATACACACAAATCCATGGCTGATAATTTTCCTCTGTCATTTGGACATTTCATTTTCCCTTTCAGTCCTTGTTTTCACAGGAAAGCGGGATAATTATGATGGTGGCTGCTTTTATTCTGACGTGAAAGTGTCTTTCTTTTTTCAGCTTGGTTTGTGTCATTTAGGAAAGAGTTTAAAGAGAAATAAAAAATAAAGGACAACTCTGACTTCAGAATAGGAATGTTTACACACGTCTGTGGTTTAGAATTACTGATTCTGATGTTTTCATAATAGAGTAGCCTGTCTGGTTTTGTGTGCCCAGTTCAGGTGTGTTGGATAGGAGTCTGATGCCCCTGAATATCTAAATGAGAAAGATTAGTTCCTCCAGGGGGCTCATTCAGAACACTGGCTAAGCTCAAATGTCAGTTTAAGTGATATAAATGCCTCCTCTGTACTGTGCCTGAATGAATTTACTCTGGAACTGTCACCCATAGGTTTAACACACATGGTCCTTAAACTCTTTTGTCACTGGTTATGAGGCTGATGAAATCTTTGACTATGTTGTCCATGCATGTTTGCATAGCACTTGACACCCCATCATCCACACCCTACATTGGTGTCCATGAATACTAAGCCAGACTTGAGGCCATTTTCATCATCTGTGTGCTATTTAATAACATTGAACCTGGATACCTATAGCAGAACTTAAAACAGTAGGGAAGACCTTATTTAATAACTTCATTGGAATACAACATATGAGATGTTCACCCAAGTGTAGTAACTCAAACATTCTTGGTCTAATTAGGTGACAATACTGACTTTTTTCTTGGTATCATCAAAGACTGCCATGCTTAGGACTAGAATGGCTCTTCTACACAATGAGGATCTATTTTTCATGTTCTTACCCAGAGATCCATCTTTGTGGGAACTCAATAATCATATTGTGGTTTTTTTTTTTCTTTGGGGTCACATGGTGGTAGTAGCAAACACACATGAAACTCATCATATTCTGCTCCTAATAAAACATACACCTCTTTGTCCTCTCCCTTTCACACATAAATGAACAAAAATCAGTGCAGAGAATGCCTATACAAACCAAAAAATTCTCCTTTCATTATACACTGCTAAAGGAAGAGGTCCAGAGAAGATACAGAGTCTGAGCCATGGCAATAATCTGACTTCATCATCTTTGAGGAGAGGTGCAGAAGTCAGATTTGTGGAACTTCAGAACTGTAACTGCATAAATACTAGATTGGATGAAATATTAATCCAGCCCAGGGTTCCTGTCTCCGGCAGTGGGCAGTAATGTATATTTATGGGAAAATTATAGTACTAAAAGAAAGTGAGCTGTCTGAACGTGCACATACTCATTGAATAATAACAACTAGTTAAAGAAAAGATCAAACCTGGTAAAACTGATAAGGTCTCAACACAGGTGCTCAGACAACCATGGAAATTAGCATCCTGCTGGGAGCTACTTAAAGGGTGCCAACAAAATTCTTGCTGGGTGCAGAGCAGCTATTGGATTCCCACAGAAAACTGCAGAAGAAAATTTAAAATATTACAGAAAGTGCAGTCTGGCTGGGTCAGTCAGTACACAGGAGAGAATGAGAACATGGGGCAGCTATATTACAATTCCCCAGAGATTCCGTATCATTACTTTAAAGCCAAGATGTTAAAACATCAGCCAAAGGGAATTTTTGTGCGTTTTCTGTAGAGAGATCAAAATGTTATCCATATGGGTCTGTGTAGCAGATCGGACTCATAATTCATTCTTTTGCTTATAAAGTCAATGGAGACTTGCTGCCACAGGACTGGAACAATCTTGTGTTATGCAAAGTATTTGAGCCTTGAACATGCTCAGCGTTCCTCAGGCTGTATGGAGTCTCAGAAGGACTGGATTCGTATTGAGCTCTGAAGTGAGCTCACTTAGTGAAAATGTGAGGTCCTAATCTCCCAGTCTGTCCACCAGTACCGCTAGTGTGACTGGGGGAAATCTGAAGGTCAAATGTCATTTCATGTAAGTTGGACTATGGCCAGTTTCATTAGAAGCTTCTTTGATCATCACCTTCATGAGCACAAGGGTTTCTTCCAGATATGAGAATGAAGCTGGACACTTCCAGCCTCAGACCTCCCCAGGAGCTCTTACCAAGAGCTATTCAGTTTATCAGAATTTTGCAGCAGATTTTTCAGAAATAATTGCATGTCAGATTACGTATGGCGTAAGCCAGCCAGTCTGTTCAATGAGCAAAATGTTACCAAAGTCCTCCTGCCAGTGCATTAAATAGTGTCTTCTCCTGCTTTGCTCCACTGTATCAACAATTTAATCTCCCATTCCCTATTCATACCACAATTTAGCTGGATTAAGAGGATTTGACTGACATCTAATGCAAACACAACTGTATCAAATAGATTTTTTGGCCACTTCAGCACGTGTACTCAAAAGCTGCTGGAATATAAAGCCTGAAAATATTTGTAAGCAATTTTTTTTTTATCTATGGAAGAAACAACCAAGCATTAATATTTCACATTAAAAAATGAATATAGCAAACGTAAACATTTATTACTTAAACATTTCTTCTGAGTGGAGGGATTATGACATGTTTATCATTGATAAAGGAAGTTTCAAGGCATTTTACAACCAAAATTATGCAAAATAACTACATGCCTTAACGCTGTTTGGCATTCAACTTGTATAAGCACTGCTCAGGAAATGAAGACGTTCTGTGCGATTGCATATTCAGGGTAGATGTACACTTTCTGGGGACCACATCTGTAGGGCCTGATTATTACCACTGCATTTGATGGAATTAACATAACTTTGTTTGTTCACTGTTCCTTTTTTTCTTTACAATGTTGAAAATAAAATTAAGCTTTGTGGCACTTTCTTTTCATTTCTCTTTCTTTTCATTTCAAAGAAAGTTCTGGTTCTTTTAAGCATTTGGTGAAAATGATTGAGTATTGCTGGCAAAGCAACAATGTTTGCATCCTACTCTCATTGCCTCTTTACAAATAGTTCCTCTTTTCTTTATCCCCATGGCAAAACAGTAATTTAGATCACTGAAGTCATAACAGTGATATTTTCCCCTTCCAAATAACTCCAGCTTAAAACTGCTTTCAGATAAGACTGAGGTCAAAGAGAGAGTGCTTGGTAGAATATTTTCATGAAAAAAGTTTGCATGGGGAATATGCTACTCAACTTCAAAGTGCTGCAGTGCAGAGAGTATTTTGGAAACACTTAAAACATTCTCAGAAACCTGGTTGTTTTGTGTTTTTCAAGCTCAAGTTTAATGACTAGAATGTTGTGTTACTTTGAAAATATCCAGCTCTCTGGGAAGAGGGAGAGGCTTATATGAACCTCTGGCATGGCTGAATTTTTCAAAGATCTACCACTTCCAGTATGTTCCAGTATGTTCCGGTACTGATGTTCCAGTATCATGACAACTTGTCTCTATTCGGAGCACTATCTTCCGATTGCCAGCTCACCAGTTTTCCTCAGAAATACAGGCTGGTTCTGCTTTAAGAAATAATTCTGACCAGCAGCAGTGGATTTGCACCGAAAAACAGTTGTTTTTAAAGACCTTGTATTCAAACTATACGCACCTCAGTTTTTTTTTTCTTTGATACCGAATCCAACCCAGTGGTGTGTTCTGCTGCTTATAGCTTGATTGCTTGGGTGAACCCCAAACTTCTTCTAGTCTAGTTTCTTCCAAATGGAGTTCAGTTTGTGGTCGGACAAGCTCTGCGATGGAAACCAAAGTATGACACATGGGGATTATTCAAGATCCTTCCTAAACTTTTCTCTTGACTCAAACTAAAACACTGACGTAGGAACACAGACTCCCATGATTACAACTTCTCCTCTATATACACAAATATTTCCTAAACACCAAGTGGTGCAACAGGCATTGATTCCAAGATGCTTTATAGGCCAAATCAAAGCTGGCTACCTATGTATGTGTGTCACCTAGAAGTTCATAGACTCACAAAATCATAGAATGGTTAGAGTTGGAAGGGACCTTAAAGATCCTCTAGTTCCAACCCCCCTGCCAGAGGCAGGGACACCTCCCACTAGACCAGGTTTCTCAAAGCCCCATCCAGTTATGACATGATATGGAAGTCTGAAGAAGCAGCAGTGCTTAGGCAGGCTGAACATTGTTATGTTCAAAATTTTTTCACGGGCAGAGAGGAAGCACACGTTTCATATGCATTAAGAAAAGCCAAGAACTTATTGTTAGTACAAATTAAATCTTTACAGTGTAATCCAAGAATCACCATTAGTCTAGGTCTGATTATTGCAGAAAAACAAAGTTAATAATGTGGCTGGAGTACTTATGTACAGAAAAGGTCGCAATAATAGTAACACGATTTAAATTGTTAATGCACACACTTCATAGCTTCTACCCCTTTTCCTGGTACCATGCTAACCCTTCCAGTACTCCCCTGGAGCAGTGTCAATAACTCTGGAGTCAATAACTCTCCACCTGTGACAGCAGATATCTCTATTTCAAGCGTTAATCTCATAAGAGAAGAGGCAGCCCTTTCTAGAGAAACCGATAAGACAGAGCAATTACATTTCGCAGGAGCTAAAGTCCATCACAGCTCCTCACCACACGCCTCAACGAGGTGGACAGGTTTACAAAAGCACAGTAAAGGTAGAAAAATGGGATCAGTCACCCAATAGCTTGTAGCATGTCTTTTCTTCAGTGTGCGTGTTTGAAACAAACTCAGAGCAGTGCACACAGGTAAAGAAAGAATAAGATCATAATAAAGTAAAACACTGCAATGGATGGTTGTTTTCTTGAGGAGACCTTCAGAAAGAGACCAACCATCACAAGACAAATGTGAACGGTAGTATGTAATGCATGGCTGGATGACTAAATGTCTATTTGAGAGAGGTCTGAATTATTCAAAGAAGCGGGAATGTCCGGGCCTGTGTTCACGCATGAGAGAAGCATGATAAGCAGTCATATTTCATGCTTAATAAAGTGTCTCACTATCACCTTATATTCAAAAATGTATTCACACTGGCGGGTACCCAGTGTATCAGATTATGAGGAGGCATTTATTGAATTGAATAGTGCACAAATACCTGCTATTTCTTTTTTATTTTCTATTCCACTTTGTGAAGAAGAGTTAGAAGAGAAAGCAGTACAATTTTGTTGATCAATGGATATACAGGAGGTGAACACACAGTTTTTATCAGGACAGATGCACCATCAAGGAATTAAAAAGGTTAAGAAGGGAAAGCGAACAGCACTCGTGAGAGTTTATAGGCCCCTGGGGCAGCAACAAAAATAAGAGCCATTCAACAGTCAGACAGCATTAGTAGATCTTATTTCCATCATTATGCTGAGATCGCATAATATTTTCATTTTATTTTTTTAGATTTTAATTTTGGTCTTACACAGGAAAGGACCACTTTATGAAATTTTGAACAGATTGCAAAAATAAAAGGCAACAGTTTCTTGGTTAGAGGCAGGGATCTCTGACTAAAAAGAAATACATCCAAAAAAAAGGGAATTCAGAGAAAAGTAAAAGAAAGAAAAAGTGATCAGAAAACATCAGAGGTTATCTTTTTGAGAAAAGATTAAATGAAAAGTCCTTACCTCAGGATACATTTTAACATAGCTTGAAAGAAACTGCATCCACATTACCAGATCTGGCAACTATTCATGTTCTCATATGTAAAAAATAGCTTAACTGTTTAGTAAGATCATGACCTGAATATGTGTAATGGATTTATCATTCACAAGGACTGAATTGAAAGAGGAACATACCAGAGACAGTCACAAAGTATTTTGGTTATATTAGGAAAAAAAAATAAAAATCATGCATTAGAAATAGGAATCTGGAACAACTGAACGAATTTATAACAGACAAAATGTCATCTAAATTTTGGGAATTGTTCCCAGCTGGTAAGATCTGACAGACTATAAAGCATCTTCACCAGAGAAGCAGTGGCAGTGTTACTGCTTGGGAAATTTAAATAGAAGAGGACCAGCTCTGGGGAGCAACAGGGTGGTGATAGGAAAGCAGCAGCCTGACCTAAAGGGTCTTCTCTATCTAGTGCAGCCATAACTCCATGTAATAGATTTGCCAGCTTCCCAAAAGCAAAGCATGAGCTGAATCCATCTCAAAATGCACTAATAATAGGGATGGAAAAATGCTGAAACCACATTTCAAGGTGATATGAGTAGGAATGACAACAAGGGCCGAATGCTGGAAGCCAGCTTCATGAAGTGAAAGACAGACCATAAAATGAGTAGTTGGTCTGCACAGTAGTTACAGCTGTCTTCTTCTGTGCTGCCATGGGGAGAGGGAGCAATATTAGCAACATCAGCATGACAGCAGGCTTAGCTCAATATACCTTCTTCCATGACAATAATAATAATAATAATAATAATAATAATAATAATAATAATAATAATAATAATAATAATAATAATAATAGTAACAAAGCTTAACAGGTTATTTAATCCAATTATGCCACTTCTATTCCTCGAGGCAGACCGATCTATCTTCACACCATGTCAGTGAGACTGGGCAGCACGTGGTGGCAGTCCACAAAAGTAAAATTTTCTTTTGAGCGTAAGATAAGCCATCTTTCTGCGTTTACTTTGAATTTTTGAGCTCAGAAATTGGGTTCAAACTGTGAGAAGCTAATGCTAGCAGCAGTAGTTCTTCACAAGGAGAAGAAGTACTGGAGAGAAGTACTTCTCCACATGAAGAAGTACTTCTCCACATGGAGAAGGCAAGGGGCAACTGGTACAAGTTGCACCAGGAGAGGTTTCATCTCAACGTAAGAAAAACACTTTTCACGGTGAGAACAATCAGTTACTGGAACAGCCTCTCCAGGGACATAGTAGAGTCCCTATCACTGTAGGTTTTCTAGATATAATTGGAGAGGATGCTAGATGAGCTAGGCCCCCTTTGCCATGAAAGTTTGGACCAGATGATCTTTCGATGTCCCTTCCAACCTGGGCTGTTCTATGATTCTGTGATTCTGTGAAATTCAGTGATAAAGTTTCATGCAAATTCAGCTGATCCCACAATGCTTGCAGCATTTCAATGCCTGCACCAACCTAACCACAGGTGGAAGATGCACCCAAGAAATAGATTAGCATGTTCTTGTACCGGATAAACACTGAATCCTATTAAGCCTGGAACCATATTCCCACTGCGAGAACCAGAGGTATCCTGACAGAAGGACCTCCCCTTCCCCCAATTAAGAACAAAGGGATGGTTGGACCAGCTTGGACATGGATTCATCCAGCACTGGATATGATCTCCAACCATGCCTAGTGTGAATACTGAGTAGAAAATAATGTGAATATCCCAAGAATATCTTCTCACCCTCCAGTGAACTGCAGATTCTAGACTTCCTAAAACAGTTGTTGGATATTCTGATGTAATAGGCATGATTAATTTTCCTCCGTTGATCTATCCACTGCTTTTTGAATCTACAAAAGATTGTAGTGAGGAATTCCACAGCTTATGTTTACACTGTATGGAAAAAAAAAAAGGTATTTTTCTTGCTATCTCCTCAGTTTATTTAATCGTGTTTCCATTGTGTTCCTACAGAGAACATCTTCTTTACAATTACCTTCTGTACGTAATTGCAATCACCTTCTGTATGTAATTGTAAGCCACATGTAGATGTGGCACTTAGGAACATGGTTTAGTGGTGGACTTGGTATTAGGTTAATGGTTGGACTCGATGATCTTAAAGGACTGAAATGATTATATGATTCTATATGCTGCTAGTGTCTATACAGGCTTTTTTCATCTGCTCCTTCAATCTTCTCTTTTCCTGGTTGAAAACCACCAGTCTACTTAGTTATTCATCCTATGAAAGATTTGCAGGCTTTCACTCATTTGTTCTCACCCTACTCTACACCTTTGGCAGTTAGACAGACATTTCACTGACAACAAGGGATGCTGGGTTGTAAAGGCCATTGGATTTTGGATAGACCCTTGGAAATTACTGCAGTCGTCATTCTCCCTGTTCATACACACTAAATCACTCACTAAATCAGCACTGGTGTAAAATCAGAATTAGTGGGAAGTGCAGAAAGACTCGGTGAGGAAGAGAAATACAGATATTTGACAACCATCTTGCCATTGTCTCACAAGTGTTGCAGAGCAGGTTGGTTCTTCCTGCACCACTGCAATGGATCTGTTTAGCCTTCCCAGAAGTCTTTTTTAAGGGAAAAAAACCCAAAAGCTATATCACTGAGAGAAGATGAACACCTGCCTTTGCTGTTTCCCCAAGATTCTATGGTCCCTTTCGATATTGTGTATTTGTACCGCTTCCTGGAACTGGGTTATGACAGTTTCTCTCTCGGGATATATGATGCTTAGTATATTCTTGGAAAACTTCTGATATGAGCTTTTATTTTTATCCAACAGCAAAAGTTGTTCCCAGGCTCTTAAGCTTTTCTGAGACCAGTTGGTCCGTCACCTTGCAATCTTTGAATACAGTTAAGATGCACAAGCTATGCAGGGGAATTCAATCTTCTGCATACTGTGGGAATTCAGAATAGACACATTTGATCATGTTCAATGTAAAAAGAAATGCATTGTTCAGTGTTTTTCAGAAACTACCATTTATATTCTTTCAGATATGGAGGCGAACTAAAGAGGAGTTAAAAAACAGCTATATTTCAAGTTCAGCTGCAAAATTTGTGTTGCCTTTGCTGACAAAGGGGCAGAAATATGGCTTCTGTTCATTCCGTAATTCCTGTTGTTATCTGAATAGACACCAAAGACTAAGAGTAAAATGCTGGTCCTGTTAAAGGCTCCTATCTTCTTCAGTATAAATTGAACTTGTCTTTCTAAATATTTTACAAGACATAACTTTTTCTTTAATTTCTCTTCATTTTTCTCTTTTCTTCATTATTTTTCTACTGGGAACAAATGCCAGATTTGTTAGAAGTTATTACTTTCCCTGTGGGTCACCTCTAAGCTTTTTTATCATGTACTTTTTCCTTATTCTGACAGAATATGAGGCATTATCAGATATGCCCTCTGCTTATTGAGTTCTGCCTGATACTATAATTGTAATATAGATGAGCTAGTACTTCATGCTTACATTGTGCCTTACATTCAAAGACCTAATAGTAATTCAGAAAGAGGTATAAAGTATTAATGACCTGTATAAAAGAAGGGGAAATATAAAATAAAGAGAGGAAAAGGAAGTAAATATTCAACCTTACTTTATTTTAGTTCTTTGGAAAGAATAGAATTTTTCAGTTCAGTGGAAAAGAAAATAAAAAATGTCATTTCATTTTTAATGCAAAGAAAAAAGCAATTTTAAACTTGAAGGACTTAGATAGAAATTTTAATTTTGAAACACTACCTGGTTAAAAGCCTGCAACCATCTGTATTTATACATATCGCTCAATTCATTTACAAAGCAACATTGACAGACAGAAAGCATTATTCTTCAGGTTGCAGATATTTTGAAAACTGAGTATGTCAGAGAAGGTGTTGTCACACATTAAATTTGAGGAAAAAGCTGAACAAAGAATGTAGGACTCCTGAATACAAAAATCAATCTTCTATCCATGTTACATACAAGCTGACACATACTTTGCTTACTTGCAGCCCCAAGTGATAATTCTAGCTTCAGAGTGAAATCAGGCCACTGACTCTGATTTTGCTACTTACAGTCCATTACTTGGTATCTCCTTTGGAAAAAAAGGCACTTGAATTTTTATTTGGGATGAAAAATAAAGCAAAAAAAACCCTGAGATATTAATAACAGCTCTTAAATTCTCTCTGGAAGTCCTTAGGTAAACAGAAGACTATGTTTACAAAGTGTTGTAATTGTTTCATTACAGACTGCATATATTATTGTGGAGGGCAAAAAACTAAAATATTGATAACGGTTTTATGAATCTGTTTGCCATCAAGTAGGACTTTTCTTTTATTTGGACTCAAAATCTAAGGCATAGTTGACAATGAAAATAAATTTCACTGCAAAAGCATGTTGATTTCTAAAGCTTCATAAGCCGTGGCTTTTTCTACACACTCTTACCACAGAGATGAAAATGTTTAATACCACACAAGGTATTATTGAGGCACTTCTGACAGCATTTCACACCTCATTTGCTGCCAAAGTTATTAGATTTTAGTCAATGGTCAAGGAGTAAATTGACTCTAAAGGGCTCCTTTAAAGCACTGAGGCATGAGATTAGAACAATTTAGAAATTATCTTGATCTTTACTTCATCTTGTGCTCAAAGTAGGGGTGCCCACCTCTTCTAGCTACCTTCCTGCTTACTTAAAAGGAAACACTTAAGGTTAATATAAGCCTTGAAATGATTGCCACTTGTATGTGGCTTCTGGCAGTTGAATTATTTGGAAAGGTACCTTTGATAAAGCAACTGTTAGAATGTCAACTGGCTGTGATTACTTCCAATGACAAAAAAACTTGGCCAATCTGGAATGAAAGTTGATGACCGATGCCGAGTGCCTTTCCCAAGAATGAAATCAACAAAACTCAAACAACTTGCCATAATGGTGAAAACTTAGCTCAGGGAGACAGATCCTGAAGACTATCCTGTTAGCACGAAGACTTGATGTGCACATGACATAGCCCCTCACATTTTTATACCTCTGTAAAAGTGCTATTGTGCTTTCATAGCTCACTTCACAGGAAGAACATCGTGTTTCTTAATTGTTCTGCTCTTCTTCACTGATATTTCATGATAACAAGCCCTATGCATCATCATTCTTTTACTGCATCACAATTAAACCACTTCATTCTTTTCAGGTCCCACTGATGGCTTATCCATTGTGAAACGACCACCAGGCTTGGCTATCCAAGACAGTGCTAAAATGGAGCACTCAGTATCCATCAAAGTATATATGTGCTTCTTCCCTTCAGTCATAAACGTGCACAGATCTCCCAGGTCACTTAATCTCAGAAGCTCATTACTGAGTTGTTTCAACAAATGCTACAAGTATTCAAAATCACTGCTTCCAGCTGAAGGACTTGCAGATCACCTGCATCAGCTACTGTCAGGTCTAGGGGTAAAAAAATGTTACTTCAACAGGTTGCTTAGTGTTCTGAAGTTTGAATGCATCTAGACTCCAGATTGCAAAGGGCATAATTTATCTTCAGGCATCCACAATACATACACCGTGTATTTAGGTGCTGTGGGATGGAGCTGAAATTCTTACATCTCTCTGCTACCTGATCTCTTTCTGAAAGACTCGTTGTTTTCCTCACAGTGATAGCATCAGCCTGGCTCCCATAAATTGAGGAAGACATGTTAGTTTAAATTATACACACAAGGGGACAATTAGGCCTCCAGTCTTCTTGCCTGTCTCCCTGCAGATATTTTATATTTCCTACAACTCAGGACACTTTATGTCAGCAATGACAAACTCCCCACTCAAATAATTTAGCCTCTGGGTAGTTGTCACAACACCTAACCTGGTTTCGTGATGCTGCATTGCCTAAAAAAAAGAAGAGCTCAGAAGTGGCTAAAACCAGGTAGGGTACCCCATTTGAGGTGGGCAGAGCACTGGAACAGGCTGCCCAGAGAGCTGGTGGAGTCTCCGTCTCTGGAGACATTCAAAACCCGCCTGGACGCGTTCCTGTGCAACCTGCTCTAAGACGACCCTGCTCTGTCAGGGGGGTAGGACTGGATGATCTCCAGAGGTCCTTTCCAAGCCTATGATTCTATGATTTGTCTTCTTCTTTGTAACACTCACCAATTTGAGGACACACTTGTTCACGTACAATCCCAAATCACTTTCTAAGAAACACATATCTGAGCCTGATGGGTTACTGATGGCAAAATGTCTTTGATTTATTCCTTAAAAGCTTCCCAGTTGAACTATTAGTTCTCTTCCTTGGCACCAAGAAACCATTGGAAAAACATGGTGGTCATTGTAAAAAAAATAATAATTTGAAACCTTTTTTTTCCACTCTGTTACAGAGTTGCAGGAAACTCTTTAGTTAAATCAATTGCCAGTAATTAGAGTACTACTTCTAACTGTGCCTAAATCATATTTGATTGGGGCTATTGTGTTAGCTCTTGCCATGAACTGTATTTCATTGCATCTGAATTATTCTAAGTGATCCTCTAATCCTCTCGCTTTCCTTCGATTCAAAGATGAATGTCTTAGCTTTACGCTACTGTATTATCAAAACCTCCTTTCTAGACTAATGTGTTAGCAGGAGTCATTTTTCATTGAATGTTAGGCCTGACAAAGAATTATTATTCTAATGTGTTGGGGAGATTAGCTCATTTTCACTCAAATTCTGCCTTCCCATTCATCACTCTCCTGCTGTTGGGACTACCAAAATGATTTATTCAGGCAGAAAACTTAAGTTTGGTGGAAGACAGCTGAAAATACACAAATGATACGGGAAATGCCATTCTTTTCCACTCTGTTCCACTGAACGTGACTCACAAGTTGACAATGTGTCTCTTTCTTTCAATTGCTATGAACTGTGACCTTAGGAGAGTCTCATATATGTATGAGAATCTCCCTCATACATATAAAATAGACCCTTTCTTCTCTGTCAGGTTAATCAAAACCATCTTTTTATTGCCTTATGTCCCTAACATCAGTCCACATTGCTGATACATCACTGTCTTCTAATTAGGTTTCAGTTTATTCAGGGCTACCATAGAGCTCAAAATATGGCCCTGGTTTATCCCATGAGTCATCTGGATGACAATACCATAAGGCATTCCTCATTCCATGAGGAGTAAAACTAATATATTTATGATGAGTTAGAATAGCTAACAAAAATCCATATGGCATATTTAGTTGCCCCGGTTAATGGAACTCTACGTAAATTGATACAGTGAAAATCTAGCAGATGGGACTCTTGACTGAAGAGGACCTCAGAACTACGAATGGTATCATGGAATCGAATAGAAAATAAGTCATTCAGGATGATGGAGGAGCATAATAAAAAAGGGGAAATGTTGACATAGCATGAACTAAACTGACAAAATAAACAATGGGAAGGGGACATGAGTTAAACCAAGAGAAGAATGTGGTAGGCTGAAATGCAAAGAGCTTGGGAAGTTAAGACGAAACCAGTGAAGGAATCTGAAAAGCATCTTAAAATTCAGTGAAATTTGGGCAATGAACAAGGTGGAAGTTATCAGCCGTTGTTCAGAAAGGGGTTATATAAGGAAGGTGGACTGGCAAAAGAGTAGCAAATCTTTCTTACAGTGCATAGCCCTTGAAATTTTGTCATATGCAGAAAGGGAGCACAGCTTATACACAGATTAATAAATTTTTCGATATCCATCCATTCATAGTCTAAATGAAATATTATTGATCTAATAAAAACATGTTATTAGTCCACAGTAAAGATGTCCGTCTCTGAGGTGTCCAGTTGTCCATTATAATTCAGTACTGATCTTGGTGGTAGAACCTGTGTTATTTAGGCTTCATTTCAACTGACCAAGTGTATTCTCACTTGGTGGTCATAAGGTGATACAAACAGTGTTCTAAACGCCATTTAGTCTATTGACTAGACTCTTATTGACTATAAAGGGAGCCCAAGGTGACTTGTTCAAGACTGTGCTATTAGGTCCTTCATTAAACCAGATGAATCTCTAAGAGATTAATCCCACACCTGCTTGTACTAGAGCTCTTTCATCATCACATTGAGAAATCTAGTCTGGTGGAAGGTGTCCCTGTCCATGACAGAGGTGTTGGAACTAAGCCCCTTCCAGCTCTAACCACTCTATGATTCAACGATCTTGGTGTTTCTGATATTATTCACCTCATAGAGTAGCTGAGCCATGTTTTCCTGCAACAAACTTTCCCAGATCTCCTGCTCTGGAATAGGCTGTAAAGCCCACTTCTCTGCTGCTTGGTTGCTTCTTACTTGTTTCCAAACTTGCCATCTGCCCTACCTCTTGCTCCAGTGATTTAGGTGCAAAGTTGTCACCTTTCATTAAGGAGTTTGTCTCTTACAGGACAAGGTATTCATAAATTAATTGTAAAGAACAGACTCCTTTGGAGCAACTCTCTATTGCTATTTCCCAACTTTGCTCTCCATGACTGATTCTGGTGACCTCTTCAACATAACCTGCTGGCTTCCCTGCATTAAGTGGAAAGCCCTGCCAACAAGAGTCCATAATCAGGATGTTAGTACCTGCAGATATTTCTTCTTAAGGCACAGACTGACTTAGAGGTATTTTTAAGAGATTGACTGGATAAACCCAGTGTAACTTCAAAGTTGCCCATACTTTGAGAAGGTGTTAGCCTAGTTCACCTCCAGAGGTCCGTTCTAATCTAAATAGAATAACTAATAATTCTGTATCTCTAAGGTAAGGACAAAGAAGACAAAACCCCATAGATTAGTATTTCTCAGGAAATTATGGAATCTGATCATCTGAGAGCTACAGAGGAATTCTTCATGAGCAGAAAGGTACCTTTTCTTTCAGAAAGCACTATTTTGATATTTATATGCTAGTTCCTACATCCACTATTAGACTTTAATCAGTATTCTTCCAAGGGGTCTCCATTTACCTTTGGACCTCACTGCCACCAGCTGCCGTCAGAGTGTGGATAATGTTCCCTAATATTTTCTATAGAGCAAGAAAAGAGGATTTATTTAAGATGTTCAATTATCCAGAGGAATGATCCTGAAGACAATCTCTTACACTTGAATATTTACATTTTGGAAAAAAAAATAGCACAAGTATGATAATCAGCACAGAACAAAAATACGTAGACCGTTGCCTACATATTTTTTCTGTTCTCCTGCTAAGTGATACACCAACACACAATAAGGGTGAGATCCCTTGTTCACTAGGTGGTGCTCCAACATTCAGATCCAACGTTTCTGAGTCTTCCTGGGACATTCAATTCTCTTGTTCATGGAGCTTTTTCTTTGTCTGTCATTGTCTGTAATCACAAAGTTCCTGTGGGCTAGATCAGCTCATTCCTTACCGTAGGGCAAGCAGTACGTATAGCATGCCGCATATACTCTCCCACATAAATGCTCACCAACATCAGCATTAGTGAGTTGTCTCAGTTTATCCTCTTTAGGTGAACTCACTAGTAAAGCTTGGTAAAATATGGTTTTTGATCACTATATACCATGCCAGGTTTTGATTTCTCTCCTAATACAATAAGTCCTGGACATGCAGACAAATATCTCCTCTGAGCCTTAAGTAATGCCCCTCTTTGGCCCTAATGTAAAAATGTTGTTTTATGTGGTTTTCCTATTTGAAGTGCCTGAAATAGTGTGAGGTATGTCACAATGCACCAGAGAGACATTATTACAGCATGACACAAAGAGTACATGGTATAATGCCGTAGATCACGGCATGAAGGCATCTGTTGGGTATATGGGATGCCAACATCTCATTTGATTAGTTTTGGAGGATTGTGCGAATCGGTAGGAGTTACAACTGATGCACTCTTTACCATACCGCCTATAGGAAAGGGTCCCTAGAGCTGCCTATTCCTACAATCAGTGTAGGCTCTTGGGGAAAACTAGTTTCCTAACTAGAAAGGATAAGCCAGGAGTGAACTCACATACAGGCAGTGTCTATGGTGAGAGGACAAAGACCTGAGTGGGAACAAAGAAAGTATGGATGTATCCTCAGTCTCGTGAAACTCATTAATCAAAAAAAAATGGTGGCTTCTGCCCCCTCCAAACACACACAAAAAGATGTTAATGCTACTGCATGCTGGGGTATTAAAGGATGTGAGGTGATACAATCGATGCTCACCCGAAGGAAGACAAATATGTCTGAGACTTCATCTCTTATTCACATATGGACTCTATACAAAAGGACTCTTGTTAAATGTTGTAAATTACAAGTTCAACCTGGAACACATTTCTTTTATTTCAGTTGTGACTAAGCCAAGACAGTAAATACCAGGCCAGGAGTTCATTGTGGTCTCCCCAGGAAAACAGAGCAACCCCACTTCTGATGGACATGAGCAAATCCACTACACATCACTGGGATAAAACCTTCCATGAACTAGGCCTTGAAACAATATGAATCTAGGACACTTTTAATTGCTAGGCCCGAGGCTCTGCTGAGAACTCTGCTTTACAGGAGTGAAAAATGGAGCAAGATCCTCTTAACCATGACCTGAACAGAAACTTCAATATCTTCTGACCCTTGGTAAACAAAATTAAAAATCAGGCACTGAGGACTCCCATAGGGTGTTCCTTATCTGCAACATATTTCCATTCATTCTGCCCCATTCTTCTCTCCCCGCACCCACATGAGGCCAAGGAAAACTAAGGCCTAGCAATGACAACATGAATCCTGGCAGCTGGAAAAGTCCCTATCAGTTCGGATAGCATTCTTTGCTGGCTGAGAGAAAATGGAGGAGTTTACAGATTGAGTGTTTGTGGCAGGGATGTTTTCCTTCCCCTTGCTTAGATTCAGCTGATTAGATCAGAGCACAAACAGAAGAAAGGGAGCACATATAGCCTGACCTTGTCATCCTAAGTGGTTGTGGCATTTCCAAGAATGTTCACCCCGCTCCCATTCTTCGTTTCTGGATGCTTTTGCTTTGTCTCACAAAAGGTTTCTGCAACAGTAAAAAAACAAAAAAAAAAAAGAAAAAAAGAAATCCTATGGGATAACCCCCTCCAATAACCACACTGCTCCCCGATAACCCTATGCAGTCTTGTTTCCATTGCTATCTTCTCTTAAAACAATAGATAAGTATTTCACTGCCTAGTTAAAATGTTCCTACTTGATGAAAGAAAAGGCCATGATCATGTAGTCACTACAACTTATGACCCTGCACCCAACCCCCCAGAAAGAGACCAGAGCTGAGATCACAGATCACAACAAGGCAGCATGCCAGGGTCTGAAGGCAATATGCGTGTCAAGACAGCTTTAATGAAATCAAATATTGGACATTTAATTGCACCAAGATCATACAATCATAGAATCACAGAATGGTTTGGGTTGGAAGGGATCTTAAAGATCATTTAGTTCCACCCCTGCTGCCATGGGCAGGGACACCTCCCACTAGACCTGGTTGCTCAGAGCCCCATCCAGCCTGGCTTTGAACACCTCCAGAGATGGGACATCCTCAGCTTCCCTGGGCAACATGTTACAGTGTCTCACCACCCTCAGAGTGAAAAATTCCTTCCTAATAGCTAATCTAAACCTACCGTCTTCCAGTTTGAAGTCATTATTCCTTGTCCTATTGCTACATGCCCTTGTAAATTGTTCCTCTCCAGCTTTCTTGTAGGCCCCCTTCAGATACAGGAAGGCTGCTATAAGGTCACCCTGGAGCCTTCTCTTCTCCAGGCTGAACAATCCCAACTCACTCAGCCTGTCCTCATGGGAGAGGTGCTCCAGCCCTTGGATCATCTTTGTGGCCCTCCTCTGGGCCCATTCCAACAGGTCCACATCCTTCTTGTGCTGAGGACTCCAAAGCTGGGCACAGTATGGGAAAATAGGAAGACTTGACTATGTGGAGAAAGAAAAACAGAGCAAGAAGCTCTGGTGACCCTTCCAGTTGTATCACACGTAGCAGTACACTGACACAGAAATAATTCCCATGTTTTACTGGAAATACTAGTTTAATTTCTATTTTTGCTTAGATCGCTAGAAATTTATATTCTGTGGTTCTGTTCCTGCAGGGAAGAAATTTGAGTGCCTCAACATTGGTTTCTGGTGCCATTTGAAACATATCAGTGTATGCTACTGCAACAGAGAGAAAAAGACTTCACTGAGAGGTTCAAATTAACAATTTATTTGGACTTCATTCGCAGGTCCAATACGCCACTATTGCAAGTTCTTATGGATACGATGGAAGAATGCACTATTGCAATTTAAGGAAAAAAGAACAAAAACAATTCATAGAATACACTATTAACAAGTGATCCTGAAAATTAACAACACAAACCACCAGCGCGCTAGATATGAATACCTTAAACGAGTGCACATATCATGATCTTAGAGCATGCTAGACATCATACGTACGTTATTAAATCACTTACCCTCTCTCTCAGGTAAGGCCACTCAATCCCAGGCAGTTACCTTGCACAGGATCCTGGACAAGGGGGGGAAGAATCTCCTACAGGCCAGCTGTATCTTTGGAAGATTCCTAGGTTTTTCTCCCCAAAACTTTGGACTTCAACATCCTGTTTCCGGGACTGGCTTGAATGTATTACACTATCTGGGATGGTTATCTCCAGTGGTTTGATGGCCCCTTAGACAGCAATGTTTGTTTCGTGATGTCTGGTCTCACACTCACTGAATAGTGGTGGGACTTGACTGATGGTATTTTGTTTGTTAAAGGCACCATTCAGGTTTTGGTTCTGGCTTCCGTTCTTACTGTAATGCAGTGTTGAGACTACCCCGGGATGAGCCATTTCCACAGTTCCCCCCAAGTTATCTCTGCATAGATAGGGATCAATAAGCATCTGCTGAGGTGATATGGAGCTGAGTCGAATGACAACTCCCTGCATCTCACCTTTTGTGTTCTGAAACCGGATTGGCCAGGTGCTCCCATTCACCTACCTGACATCCATTTGCTAATTCAACACAGCACAAGTTTCCTGCAGTTTACATACTATATCTGCTAGCAGATACCTCAAATAACTGAGGGCTTTTAAATTGCCTCTAGACATTTCTGTTTAGGTACCTGAATTCTACCCAGATAAGGAGGAAGTTTGTTGGCACCCTACGCTAACTTCAGGGCATTCTCTTTGGGTTAATGCAGCACAAAAAATACATTCAACTTTGCTGGGATATGAGAGTAAGACATGGATAAATGGGGAAAAGTCCATCTTTGCAGTCACTCAGAAAATGCAAGGTTTAGTTAAATTAGAACACTATGAGTTTATGAAAACAGTCAGCAAGTCACAGCTCCATTCCCAAGTTTAGACTTATCATCTGCATGCAAGAAGAAACTAAAATGAGGACTTGGTCCAAGCTGTGCAGGGAGTGAGCCCAAACACTCAGCACCTTAGTCCAGAGGTAACTTCTTGTTCAAGTATTTTGCCTAGAAAGGGAACAAGTTGAACAGGGTGCCCTACTAATAACCTTACTTTGGTTCTTCCTAAACCCAGGGTTCACTGATGTTGAGCTCACAGTGGTGGTTTGACCACCTGGTTATTCGACTCAGGTGTCTTGTGGTGGCAACAACCGGTGCCCTGTGTAGTTCTTTTTACTTCAAAATATATGCTGTTCTCTCATTCTATTTGAATAGTAAAAAAATAGTCACAGAGTGTGTCCTAAATGGGTTAACTCAGTGTCATCCCTATTGTTGGCAGCTGTTTCTAAGAAAAACAATGTTCATTGAACCACAGCTGATAGGCATTTGGCTCTCTCCATGTCAACAACATTGCAAAGCCTCACTGCCCTTGCTGGCTACATTCTCCATGACCTCATCTCCACTACAGGACAAGCTAGTCCTCTGTGTCTGATGGCCTTTGAGGTCATTAAAAAGAAAGTCTCTAAAGATGCAAGTGTTTACATCAGATGATGCTGTGAATCAACATCTTGGGTGAAAAGGTTATTTCACTATGGCCATCCTCAAGGTGGAAATACGAAAACAAAATGAAAGGGAATAGAAAGTGGAAGAGTGTTACCCTTCTCAGTTTAGGAGGGAGAGGGAAAGATTACTCATGGAGATGAGTTGGAAGAAAAAGGGTCAGATCCAAAGTCCTACGACTTGCATACCTCAGAAATTTCTCAGAGCACAGCCAAGACACAGTAAGGACCAGGTCCCTTGTTAGATTTATTGCCAACTGCTTTATTTTTAAAACACACTCAAAGGCAAAATCCCTGCTGCTAGATCAGCTTTACCCTAGAGCACTCCCCTAGGGTCCTGTCTGAGCTGTCTTTTTACTTCATGGACTTAAAACTCATGCCACCCACTCCAGAAGTGCAGTTTACAGCCAAGGTGGGAAATGATCTGGAGTCCTCAGCACAAGGACATGGACCTGTTGGAGCAAGTCCAGAGAAGGGTCACAAAGATGATCAGAGGGCTGGATGTCCTCTGCTATGAGGACAGGCTGAGAGACTTGGGGTTGTTTAGCCTAAAGAAGAGAAGGCTCCAGGGAGAACTTACAGCCCTTTCCAGTACCTAAACGGGGCCTACAGGAAAGCTGGGAAGGAACGCTTTATCAGGAAGTGGAGGAATAGGATGAGGGGTAATGGTTTTAAACTGAAAGAGGAGAGATTTAGATGAGATATTAGGAAGAAATTCTTTACTGTGAGGGTGGTGAGGCACTGGAACAAGTTGCCCAGAGAAGCTGTGGATGCCCCATCCCTGGAGGGGTTCAAGACCAGGCTGGATGAGGCTTTGAGCAGCCTGGTCTGGTGGGAGGTGTCCCTGCCCAGGGCAGGGGGGTTGGAACTAGATGATCTTTAAGGTCGCTTCTAACTTGAAACATTCTATGATTCTATGATTTTATGCTGCGTTTTCTTCCTTTTGAATCCCTGTCTCTTTGGAGGAGTTTGCGCATTACTCAACCATCAGTGTATTGTAGAGTCAGTGTTGTAGCCCACTGGTAAGACCACTCCCAAGCCCCTGCAAACTAGTCTCCATTCTCATGATACCATTTCTTTGCTCTCCTAGTCCAGTCTTGAGTGTTTAAACACTCTCCCACTGCGCATACAATACATAAAGTCATAACTCAGATCTTAATCAAGCTCAAGGACATCAATGGAAATAATTGGACTGACAAGTATCTAGTTCTTGTGATTGATGTACTGAGCACAAGGCTGGGAGACCTGGGCTGCATTCTTGAAGTTATTTGGAGATTTAACTCCTTGCTCATTACCAATGCCAAAAGGAGAATTTTTTATTTCTCAGGGAGTCCTCAGCGGATCTCCCTTTAGGGCTGTCACCTAAGCAGAGCCCTGGAAATGCTGCTGTCCTCTCTATTGTACCTGAGCTCCCCCAGCTGTGCAACAGGTTACCTACACCAAACAAGTCAAATGGTTTATTTGAAGCTTAGATTTTTTTTTTCTTTCTTTCTTCTCATCACAAATGGTGATTTAATTGTCTCAAAGGTATTCTGTATTTGGAACAATGTGCTTTAGTAAGATTTGTAATACGGTACTTGGCTCATTAGAGAGTAATACTGCAAGGGTTTCACATTCAACATCGTGATGTCTGAATTTCTGATGAGACAAGGGTCACTTGTGGCATTTCTGCCACCTAATTATGTGTGCGAATTGCAAACACGCACCCAAAGTAATGCAAGTCCCACTTAAAATTCCTTGTTCTTGTATTTTTTTACCAGTTAAGCTGGAATATGAGCTGCAAGTGGCATCAGCTTATAGCAAACGGGCTCAACACTTCGAGATAATACTTATACAACATTTACCACATTATTTTCCCTGAGGCACTCTCAAATGATCCATGACTTTATAATGTATGTAAAGTGGTTTGAGCACATACACAGAGCAAACTACTATTGCTGCCTTGTTATTAAATTTGGGTTATTATTACCATAAGTGCTTGTATTAGTATTAGTAGTAGTAGATGATAAGGCTTATTATGAAAAAATTGTTTCAAGTTTTAGTAATTGTTAAAACTGCTCCCATAAGATACTTTGTTCATCTGTCCATTCATTCTGGGTCACATAATGTTCCAGGTCATCAGCAGGTTTGGGACTTTGGTTTCTGCGAAGGAAAAAAAAAAAAAAAAAAAAAGAAGAAAAAGAAATAGTATCGCTTATCCACAGTTTGGTGAATATTAAAGATGCTGAGGTGTTATAGAAGACTTTAGCAAAACACAGATGTTAAACTTTCTCCTCCTCACACATAGCTTTGCATTTTTATGTTCCTGTAGAGTTGGAAAAAACATTCTCAAACATTTTCAGA
The DNA here is from genome assembly GCF_964199755.1 of Larus michahellis. Lineage (NCBI taxonomy): Eukaryota > Metazoa > Chordata > Aves > Charadriiformes > Laridae > Larus > Larus michahellis. The sequence continues at coordinate 166,158,576 of NC_133897.1, read as the reverse complement.
GGGAGGGGGATGTCAAATAAGATGAAAGAAGTGATTTAGGTCCAAACACCTCTTACAGTGAATAAACCCGTATTTAAAGTTTCATTTCAATGGTGTCAGTTACCATTTCTCACCACCATTTAATTCCTAATGCTGTTCAATTTGCCACCACTATGCTCCCAATATTTATTATTTTTTTCATCATTGTGTTTTTATACCAAGCATGGGAATATAAGTTTGGTTCAGAGATTGCTTGTCACTTGTCTTACAGAGAACAATCTTTCCACTGCTGTGCTTGATTACTTCTGATGAGACTTGGGCTGGAGTGAAGCAACACCACTAACATCCATTGCAGGATACTAGATTTATATTTGTCTAGAATCACGAGTTAACTTAAGAGTGATTTTGGTATCTGGTATCAAAACACCAAGACCTATATGGCCTTGGCAGAGTCACCTCAGCCTTTTAAAGAGGTTATGTGGGAATTATACAGTTTATACTAGACTTATATCTATCCATGCCTTAGTATAAAGACTTACATTATTACATTAATTAATAACTGAAGTATAAGAAAACCAAAACAATCCTCTTATTTGTCATGGCATTCATCCAAGAACTTACCAATTAGGCATTTTCCCAATTCTAGTAGGTTTAAAGAGTGTGCTTAAATGCGGAGTAGAAGAATGGTGCTTTCCTGAATCAATTTATGTGTCCACTGTTCAAAGAAATTAGAGTTGGTTCTATTTCACTATTTTCAGGGCCAAGAATGCAAGGGACAGAAACATTCAAACTCATATCCACACACTTTATGGATGCTGCATGTCTGTTAATAAGCCCTGTAAAGCCATCACATCGGGGGAAAAAACAAACCCTCCTCCTGTATAGAATCATAGAATCATAGAATGTGTTGGGTTGGAAGGGACCGTTAGAGGTCATCTAGTCCAACCCCCCTGCAGTCAGCAGGGACATCTTCAACTAGATCAGATTGCTCAGAGCCTCATCAAGCCTGGCCTTGAATGTCTCCGGGGATGGGGCCTCCACCACCTCTCTGGGCAACCTGGGCCAGTGTCTCACCACCCTCATTGTAAAGAACTTCTTCCTAATGTCTCAACTAAACCTGCCCTGCTCTAGTTTAAAACCATTGCCCCTTGTCCTATTGCTACATGCCCTTGCAAACAGCCCCTCCCCAGATTTCCTGTAGCCCCCTTCAGGTACCGGAAGGCTGCTATAGGGTCTCCACGGAGCCTTCTCTTCTCCAGAATATGCAGTATCTCACTGCATATATTACCTGATTTTTCAGACTCCTACTGGGTCAGGTTTCTATATAACACTGCGTCAGGTATTAATGGATGCATCATTCCAGGAGAATAGTGGTCATCTAGCAGACCACTACAAAGTTACTTGTGGAAATTCTCTGATAGCCTCTGATGACTCCTTAGGAACAAATGACTCCCAAAAAGCGTTGTAAAGAATTACAGAAACACTGTCCATGTAGAAGTGTCTAACATCTATCTCTTCTTGTGCAGCCTTCGGGAGTTTAGCTCATGAGACGTGTGAAGGCTGATTTCCAAAATTACACCCCGGTTCACTGGTCTCAGTGCTGCTATTGTGTTATGTAAAAAGGGTGAAAAGAAAAGCAGGAAAACATGAGTCTGCAACTGGGAAGAACTGAGCCTCCCTGCTTTTTCCTGTGTTAATTTTACCAATTTTTTTTGTTGTTGTGTTTGCACATGAGTTTGTACATTATCTTCCACTTAAAACCACAGAACATTTCTTTGTTGCGTATTAGTTTGGACCTGAAATTCTGTGCTCATCTTACAAATCAGTAGTAATTAAGAGAAAGAGCAAAGGAAAGAGAGATAAAGTGAAAGAGAAATTAAGAGGAAGAATAAAAGGAAGGGGAGGAGGGGGAGGAGAAGGAAGCGAAGAAGACAGGAAGGCAGGAAGGAAAGAACTTTCATAATGAAGTTCTTCAGTAATTTACTTCTGAAATGATTTTTCCTTTCAAAATTCACTTAAAGACTTATCAACTCTGAAACATTGCTAAACCCAGATGCTTCTATTGGATTCAAACAAAAAAGGTTTTGTGAAACCAGAAAGCCCATTTTGTGGGACTATTTAACAGCAAAACCTTTTCATTTCATGGGTCTGTTTCAATACAGTTCCCTCTTTTTCTATATTTTCAGCTTGACTGAGGAATTCAAAACATCTGTACTCACTGAACTATATGATATTTTTGAGATGCCTAGACAGAATAATAAGGGTCTAGAAGTCAGCCTTCTTCTTATGTCTTACCTCTCAATATAGTCTGTAAATTAAAATATCAGAGGCATCTGAACATATTCACACCTAGGGCCTGGGAATAGGTTTATTTTTACTCCAGGTGCAAGAGGACTTAATTTTGCTTTAATACAACTGGAGTATGTATTACTGTCCAGGTGTCCAGCTTTGTTTCAGCAAATCTCAGCCACCTAGAAGAAAAGTTTCACGGTACCTCCGTACTTCCATCATGACATGATAAATTGTAGGAAGGCTTTAAGCTCCTATGGAATTGTTTTTGTGGCAAGTAAAATATTCTCTGGCCTGTTTTAATTTCCTTTCCACATTTGTATGGCTGATACATGCTTACTATGTCACTTTAGAAAGTACTGTATTTTCTGCCCCAGTGCCATTTTAACATTCTTAATCCCAGCAAAATCAATGACTGTCCAACAGACTCTGCATCAGGGAGAACTTGAAACCTCTATTTGTTTGTTATAAACCAGTAGTCTGGAAATCATGAGAGCTACAAATAAGGATTGATGCGCTGTGCAGCCTGGCACAAAAAGAAAAATGGTTTTGTATCATTACAGAGAAAACATGGAAAGAAACAGAACAGCAGAGGAAACACTTTTCAGAGAACTGGGACTGGAAACCATGTTGTACCCTACCACCCTGTTGCATTGGTTTGGAGCTCTGGACATTCAAAATTTTGCAATGAGATTTTATGAAAAAAAATCTTTTTTTTTTTTTTCTTTTTTGTAATTATCAGAAAATGCAAAAGAGACATGGAGAGAAAGTTTATTTTTTGGTAAAATATGTTTGCTTTAAAAAAAAAAAAATAGTTCAATGACTAGCTCTTGCAGGGAAAGATTCCTAAACTTTAGCTGTTTTTCCTTTTCTTTTATCTGATCAATCACAGGAAAACAGGCTTTCCTGTGAGATATCTAGGAACAGGACTGTCACGCAACAATAGGCTAAGTAGGTTTTGTGATACTGGGTTAACATACCAAAGTTCCCTACCTGTCCATAAAAGCACTGGGTTGTGTTGTCAGACTACGTATTTTATATAGCAATTATTCAAAAATGCAGAAGGTTTTAATAATGCAATTAGTGCTTGTGTCAGTAGTCCAGGTTGAACGTCAGGCCAGGTAATCCCTCCCATATACATCTGCAGCATTTCGATGTTCTAGACCTTCACAGTAAGGTTGGAGCTCCAGAAGCAACAAGTTTCCAGGAAATTTTTCCTTGTATCTCATGTTTTGCCTGTTCTTGAGGTATCAATGGAAGTGCTAGCCTTCGGTATTTCACCTTTTTTTTTGCCATACTCTCTCTGTTAGAAATATTTTCAGGTAAGTTAAAATAAATTTAAAAAACCCAATAAAATACTGCCTGATATCCTGATTCACTTGAAGATGAAGAAAGAGTTCTTAATATGGGAAAACCAGGGATTTGTCCCAGTCATCCCTTTCAAATGAAATCAGGGTTTCGGAAGTGTTGTAGCTATCAAAGAAGGAAGTATGAACTTCCCTGGTGTTAAGGACTCCGGGGTGCTCAAGCACTCAGCTATGAAGGCCGCAGAGGTGAACAGAGGCAGAGCTGGTCATGGGGATCTCATTTCTGTACTGGAGGGGAGAGCAAGGGTATTTAGTATTTAATCATAGATGGCTTAATATTAAAGGGAAGCATCCAGAAAGGGGAAAAGACGAGGCTTTGTGGAAAAACTTGGTGTCTGCTTCTTCTACCATGGCAGGTAAGAGAGAAAATAAAAGACGTCTAGTACATAGAAATCTAACAGTAGAATTATACATACACCAAGTATCTCGTTTTCAAAGACAAAATACAGTGAGGATTTCAACTTGAAACTCTTCTGCATGGCAATGCCTGTCCTCCACAGCCTTGATTTGTAAGATTATAGCAAGCAACTGGAAATAAAGCCATGCCAGTTTTGACTTTTAAACACATTCTTATGTTTAAAACACACACACATACACACATACCATTGGGCATGAGGCCATGAATCTTGTTTAGTGGGTGGTTATAGTTGTATGTAAAGAGTGGAGATTAAATTAAGCATTGCAGGAAGGTAGTGCATCTTTTCTGGGCAATTACACATACCTTGTATAATCTAATGAGCTGTTACTGGGCCCTAATGGAACATTTAAAGAGAGTTATTGTATTTTTTCACAGTTTGCTGGATTGGAGAAGTTAATTGATTTACCAGGGAAAATGCCTCTCCCTTTCCCCAGACCCCCACCTTCTTTTAAAAAACATACAGAAATAGAAACACAGCAAGGAGAAAAACTAGAATAGGTAGTAATTGAGTACAACATCATTAAAAAAAGATCAGTTCCAGAATATCTTCCCTGGTAGCAATCCACAGTGATAATAGTAATACACAGCTCTGCAATAGCTCTGTAAATCTGTAGATTCCAAAGAGCTATGCAAGAAGGAAAGTAGAGAGCAATTCCTTCTTTCAACCTATCATTAAAAAATATAAAAAAGGCCACTGTAATATCCAACTACAATGATCCCTTTTTTTTTTTTTTTTTTTATTACACTACCACTGGAGGACTTATTTAAACCCCAGAAAACTTTCAAGCAGTCTTTGAAGTAAGATGTTATGGAAGTTCATTTTCCCAGTTATTTAGGGTGTCACATGTACAAAATATGGAGATTCAAGGTTTTTTTGGAGAGCAGGATTTGGCCTCAGATAGATAAAGATTGCCACTGTTTTTTAGTAGCCTCTTGGTCCACAGATTGATCACATAGTGTTTAGCTAGGTGTCAGCAACAACTTCTGTGGAGTTTAGTGGAGGAAACAAATGCCAGAGCTGGAGCCTTGTGTAAAGGAAAAAAAACATCATTTCTCCAGATTGTGCTCAGTTTCTGCTACAGTCAAAACTGCTCTGTTTCTAGGAAACTTCAACAGGATGATAGTTTCAATCTGGGTGTTTCTATGGTGGCTTCTGATCGTACCATCCAGATGGGATTCAGGGTGTCCCAAGGGTCTGCTGAGGCTGAAGGCATCCTCTCTTAGTACAGATAACACAAACCTGTGCAGTGTCACTATGGCTCTGCTCCTGTTTTTTCGACAAATAAAGGAATTCACGTCCAAAGTTATCAGCTAAGTACTTTTTTCCTTGTCTTTTCTTTCTTTTTTTCTGACAATGATTTCATTAAATCAGTCAAAGGCCAATAGCAGAGTGGTGTGACAGCTTTCACGCACACTGTTACGGAAGTGATCTCTCAGCAGCCAAAATGCAAAGAACAGTTTGGATCACTCCAGAGCAGTATTAGCGGCTCTACAGAGAAACACCTCCCAGAGGGGCTGCCAGCACCTAAAAGCAGGTCAAGAAAATAGGAAGTAGATGCCAATGATATATTCTTTAGAAAAATGCTGTCCCGGAGAAGCACTGAATGTCACAGAGTTGAAAACCAGCAGGTGAGTTGATTCATTTCTTTCCCATTTCTTTTCACTGTGCAGGTTAAAGCAGAGAGGCGTTTCCAATGAGACACCTTGGAGGTTGAAATGTTGAGTTTGAAGTAACTCTGCTCCTTACAGGAGGCAGAATGAGAACAGTTCCTGGGAAGGGCAGGAGGAGAACATCCTTCTATCTGTCCTCACAGCATCCCCGATTTTGCTACTTCCCTTTCCACATCAAATTCTCATAAGAAACTGTGAAGATTGTTAATGTATGGGAAATTACCATTTCCCATAAGAAATTATAGTTCTACCTACAGGCAGCCTTTCATGATGCATTTTAAAGTTGTATTTTAGGTTGCTGGTAACTTTGTCTAACTTTCTCCTTTGGTAAACATTTCTCTTACAACATATCAAACTTCTAAATTTCTAGAGAAATTTTTTAAAAACTGTTCATGTATTTCTGAGGCAGTTGTTCATGTCAAGAAAAGCTTCTATTTTTTCTGAAACAGTAGAGTGCCATCACACTATGCTATTTTACCCATGGGAACAGAAAAAAGAAACACCAACATTATTCGAAAATGCTCTGAAGAACCTTTTCTCAGTCAGTTTAGCTCTACAGTCTTTACATATTCTGTCCTGGTTTTGATTTGATGGTTCATCTGGGATCATTGCAGAGTGGCTGGACTTACCTGAATGTGACACTTCAAGGTTTCCTTTCTCACTCCCACCTATTGCAGAGTGGCTGGTATGAAGGGACACCAATGACCACGCTTCTCATGTTCTCTTCACATCTGTTCTTCCAGACTCCCATGAAACAATAGGGAAAAGACACAAAAAAAGGAGGAAACTCTGTGATATAAGTGTAAAAGAAACTAGGAAAATATATTTTAAAACCACATTAAATTACCATGAATAAGGTAACCCTATTAGCCATACCATAACTCTTAATGAGATGGATCTTGATGGGTGATGCTGTTAGGGCTACCCATGCAATCAACATATGTTCCTTGAATATATCTTCATTTTTGTCCTGTGCAGAAATTTTGTCCAGTGGGCATTTCAGGAGTATGGTTATTTGGATATTTCCAGATGTTTGTCTGCATGGCTAGATAACCAGGTGAGTAGCCACTGCATGAACACACTACATCCAGCTCAACCTGGATGCAACAAGTCCACTCTTCATGTGCAACTTAGTGAACATCCACAAATTCCTTCCTCAGACAGAAATGCAGTGCCTCCACCTGTTCCTCAATACAAAACACCAATGAAGCCTGGATAAAGGATATTCTTCTTTATCCCATGAGGTTGTCTTATTCTCAAATCAACTCTGTTCATTGCATTAACTGAGGCAGTGGTCCTTTGGAAATGGAAAATGTGAGCATATGAGTGAAGACTATTTCATACTGCATACAGACTGCAAGGGTAGGATAAGGTATAAAGAACAACCTTAGATTAGTTCAGGCATGTTCAAACTTTGGGGTACTAATTTTATAACTTTAAAAGTGTTATTTTACTATTGATTTTTTTTGTTGGGGGGATCATGGGTTTTTTTTGGGTTTTTTTTTTTTAGTTTGTTTGCTTTGGCTTGGTTTGGTTTGGTTTCTCCCTGTGTAGAATATATGAAGGAGATACAGCTGCATTTTTGGGTGTATGTCAGTAGTTCATAGAAACAGTGCCATCTACTGACATAAGAGCAAGTCATCTTTTCCTTCAATTGCTTAGGACCAATAAAACCACCGCTGATGGACGCCTCTGAGGACTTTTTGAATATCCGGTTCTCAAGAACAGACTACATACTTCAGGGAGTCGGAGTCTGTTGGGACACGATGTCTATTCCACCTGAATCTTCTCTTGGCCATGGAGATCCCTGACTCAGCTCCCCAAACATCTGTCCTGCTTCATGTTAAACTTTCGTTTTCTCTCCCTTCTGGCTCTATGTCCAAGATTTTGATTTGTTTCAAAAGTCTTTGGAGACATACCTCAGCCTCCACTGGCTACTGACTTAAAAAAGGGGATTGCTTTTGCAATTATGGCCAAACTGGTACTCTGTGTAGTTGTTTGTTTTGGTTTTGCCCTTGCTAGTGAGATTTTATTTGCATGAAAGCAGTGAAGGAGGAGAGACAAATAGACTACAAGCTAATAGTGTCAGCTCCTTCAGCTCAGAGGACAGATCTCAATGGCAATTTCCACCTCTGCCAGGTCAACATTTTTTCATCTGCCAGCAATAGCCAGGTCAGTTCATAAACACAAGCTGGTAAATCAAGGTGATGCCAGCCTTGCAGGCTGCTGCCTGCAAAGAGAACAATCTTTACTGTGATAATTCAATCAAAGCTCGCATCACGCATCCACCAGTCAGGATGTCTGCATTCCTGGCAAGAACTTTTCTGCTATTTGGGTGCTTTCTTCAAGGAGCTGGAGAAGGAGCCAATTATTCCCACAATGAGGAAAAACGAACAGGAAGAAGCTACAACACAGGCACTGAATAGAGAAACATGTCAGAACCGTCCTTGTTACTGACCCCTGGCTTGCCACACAAATGAGCATACATTTGCATAAGCAATAAAAATGTAATTAAAAATCAGCAACACATTAAACTCAGATTGAAATCCTGAGGAATGTTGCTGCCATTGGGCAAAGAGGAAAATACTATAACAAGATACCAGTAGTTAAAAGCCAATTAAGCATGCCTATTAGTTGTCCATTCTCAGCACTGAGTTCTGTAAATAAAAATTATTAATTGCTATAGGCCATGTTGTTAACTGCCAAATAAATCCATAAATATTTTTTACAACATTCAATGATAGTTAAGTATGCAGTTCATGTATTTACTTTGCTAAAAAAAGAAAAAAAAAGGCTTCTGATTACCTTAAGCTTGAAAAGCATTAGAGATAACCAAATTCCATTGCAGTGTTGTCATTTACTTTGGGTTCTTATTTCAAATAATTATATTACCTGGGCCTGAACTAGTATTTGTCTATTACTGAAATCTAGTTTGATTTCCCCCCTCGCTCCCACCCTGCTTCTCTTTTTTTCTTTTTTTAACTCACCCTCTATGGAATGATTCATTCTCTGCTAATTAAAACTGGAGAATTCTGTATGTGATAATTGCCTGTGGGTATCTTCGGTGATTTTCAAATGTGACCTTTCATTCTGCATGTCTAACTTGGAACACCTTAAAAAGATCTTATTTTCTTAGGGCTACTGCATGGTACCTTTTAGAAACCAAAATCCTTTCTCATGTCTCTGTCTGAATTCCCCACCTTACAAATGGAGGCACACAAAATCATTAATGTCTTTCAGAAATCCTGGCTTCATTGATACTTAACAGCCAATGTAAATCCTTCCAAACAAACGCTCTCATTTCCCATGGCAGTGAGGATTCAGCAGCTCATTTAAAGAGCAGTGGTGAATGCCCTGCCCTTTGAAAACCAGGCCACGTATTTTAGGTGTCTACATATAGATTTCAGAACCATTGAAGGAAATTGGGACAAAATACTCTCCCCATTGAAAAAGCAGTCTTTAGGACTGGTAAGTAACTACAGTGCTAATGAACTAGATCTGGAAAGGCTTTAATTGTTTCCACCAGGACTTTGGGCTTCGAAAAACTAAACCATTAAAAACAGCATCACTGGCACTCATAGCAAAGCCTCCTTTTACAACACTTTTAACCCAGACATTTGCAAAGTATGACAGATATTTTTCCTTTTCTTTAAACAGGGAAAATGAACTACATAAAGGCTAAAGTATTTATGCAAAATGACACAAGGAATCCTACACGAGGTATTACTTACCTCCTTTATCCTTAACCTTGAAGACAAGTGCAAAGTGTGAGCAAACCACCTAGGCTCCCTCTGTTATCACTTCACGGTGCCAAGCACCCTCCAACAGAGAGGATCCCCATCTGAGGCAAGTGTCCTGGTAGATAAAATGAGACATTTGTCATCACAAGACCTGTCCTCCATCCCCGATATCCACTTAAATAGTCTTACTATATGTGCACTATTAAACTCTCCAAGCCTTCAAAGTGGTGGCCACATCCAAACTACTCACTAGTGAGGGACTGGGCTAATTCTTGAGCTCTTCCTTGCTGTTATTTATGAAATTCTAGGGTAGATGAGACCCAAAGGTTTCCAAGGACCATTCAGATAGTTTAACAGTGTCAATGGTATACTTCACCTGCTTGGGTCTGTGCCCAAACACTGTTAAATTTACACAGCCTTCACGTCCAAACCAGTGTTATCCCTAAGACTTTCTAAATCCTATGTCCTTCTAGACTATGGTGACAAAAGAAATTTAAGAACCACATTACTAGCCATAAATTTGTATGTCTTGACTGCTCCAAATATTAGAAGGTTTTTCAGCATTGCCTATGTAACTGTAGTGCCTTTGGCTAAAAAGCATAATAAAGATAAATTCTAAGGTTAAACTACATTTCAGAAGGACTGGGGTAATATCCACAGCCCTAAGTACATGGTTACTTTACACAGAAGACACTGTTTGGTTACTCAAAGCTATGACATGTTTCATAACTATGTCTATTCCATCTGCTTTAGCCTCTTTAAGTTTTAAGCAGATTACCAGTCCAATGATGCAATATGCTGAAATGACAGTATGTATTCTTTTTATTTACAATTGTGAGTTTGCAAATCTAAATCGAGGGTAGACTTCATAGTCTCAAAAGATCTCTGGCCTAACAACAATAGGAAAAAAACAAAACAAAACAAAAACAAAAACACCAAAACAGGGAAATCTGTCTGTGGGACAGATGTGACACGCTCAGTGTTGATGATTTGAGATTACTTCATTTTGGAAAGACGGCTCCATTAAAGTTGGTATTATCTTCTTTACATAATTTATAAGGAAGAAAACATATTTAATGTCATGGGTATATCTGCAATTCCCTAAAAACAGGTTAAATTAATCCATAGCATAGACAGATTGGTTCCTTTATGTTGTAGTTTATTTATCTCTAAATGATTGTGACAGCTTTGGTGTAGACATCCATTTCTACTTTATCCGGAGCAGAGAACAAATGACAGGTTTGAAGGGCTTTTGTGGTACATTGTATAAGAGAAGGACAAAAAGACAAGGCAGAGGCACTATCGTTCCTGAAAAACAAATAATTCAGAGAAGTCAGAGTATGATTTACCAGACTGCTATGATGTGGCACTCACCAGCTCTTCATAACCCAATAGTGAGAAATGCAACTGTACAACTGATGTCCTGGTGATTCAGGGAGCTGTGTCTTAACAAAGGTGTGTTAGATACCCACCCATCTCATTCGATTCTTGAGTATTGGGCACGAGCAATGAGTTAGTATGGACTTTGCCTGTGGTCTTTCCCAGTATATTCATTCTCTACTCACTGGCATTTATCATCCCATTGACTTTTCCTCCCCTTTAGAAAGATCTTTTATGAGCAATTCATACGTATTCATATACATATTTTGCTCATAAAATTAGGAAGACGGACTTCCAGTATATGTTAAACCTGACTTTGAACTCACTGAAATCAGGATTTTCTTCACTGGAGGGTATGTATACCAAATGCCATATTACCCCAGTAAAATCCACTAGTGAAATTAAACTATGTGTAACTGGGAATGATCCTCCTAAGGGAAGTCAGAAATGCTGCAATCATTCACAGGTCTTGTTGAAGATTTACGCCTTTATTTCTTCCTCCTATAATTGAATTTCTTTCAATTCAAGACGTATCCAAGAGATTCCTAAGAAGTACAAACAGGCCGCCTGATAACATCTCATGATACATATGTTTTCTGTCAGGATAATAAAAGAAAAATTACTATGTTAGTTAATATCTCTTCAAACATTCTATCTCACCTTTAATTGAAAATTAAGATATGTTTGCACGTATCTTGAGTAATTAAAACCCTATGGCTTTTTCCTTATCTAATTAATGAAGAAAATGAAAATCAGAAATTGCAAATTGGGCATAAAACCAAACAAAATTTAATTAGGGTTTGTGTGTGTGTGTGTGTGTGTGTGAAGATCATAAAATATAAGAGAATCTGGTTAAAGGGAAACTTTAATTTATAATTAAATTTGTGAATTTAAATGTTGCAAAGAAATTTTTAAGCCATGTTACAAAATGGAACATCGTTGAAGAAACCACCAAAAAAAAAAACCCAAATATCAAAGCTTGGCAGCATTTAGCCAAGGAGTTCGATCAATTACAGTCATCATTTCACTTTTCCTGATTTAGATAGATGCATTATTTAACCATGATGACATTTACTTAACTTTTGCATGTTTCTTCAGTCCTCCCAAAGGCAACAAAACTAAAATACATGCATCAAATAATCCCCCATCAAATATTTTCCTAAACAAGGCTTTCAGCTTGTACTGAAGAATTTTCCCCGCATTTTGGAAAACATTTCTCAGGCAAGCAGCAGAAACAGGAACGTATTTATGTATTACGGAATTCATAAGCTCTTTTGTTTCTGCTGCTTAAGATGCAAGGGTTTGTGCTCTTTTCAGCACTGTAATGCTAGACTAGTACGTATGTTGTAGTATCACTGTATTGTTATAATTGGTCACTATAACATGTCTATTTATGTGTGTATGTATAAATATGCATATGTGAGTATGTATATAAAGAAATACACTAAGTAAAACTGTGCCTTCAAGCCCTGTGGAATTTGTATATTTTTTGGGCTTTGCATACAGCAAGAGAAAATGCAGTGCAGAAGAGAAAATTCATGCCCTAATTAACACACTACAGTCCAACTTCACAAAGGTAGTGAAGTGTTTACGCTTATTTAGGAACCAGTCTAAATTGGTTATTTAAGTTCCATCTATTATGAAGGAATTGTAATCATAGTCAGTTGTCCCATGCATCAGACACCCTTCTTGGTATGAGATAGGTCATTCTTTCTGGTGGTTTCAGTTTGTCCCTATTGACTCCAGAAGAGTCAGGATGACTATCCTTGACCAGAAGTTTACATTTGAGATGCTAAATTTGGGTAAGAAGAGTCCTCAGAATGAGCATTTCTCTGAGTATTGAGCATCCAACCAGAGAAGACATATCAGAGTAAAAGAAAGCTTTATCTTTTCTTGTTAAGGAGCCCCGAGGTGCAAGGAGTCAATCAATTACTCAAATACAAACACCGAACTCCTTATTTAAGGTCTAATACTTTTCCCAATCAAAGAGCTTTCCTGTCTATAAATTATCCCACTGTCTCTCATTGAAGAAAATAGATCCCTTCAAAAATTAAGTAAAAAAGTATTCATTATAAATAGTCCCTATGTGTGAAATATTGCAGCAGAGGTATAATTACACTACCTTTTTTAGATCAATTACATTATTATATCATCCCTGAGGTGTTCAGATACCATGGTGATGAGTGTGGGACTGATTATTTCAGTGTATTTTGAGATAGATAATAATATATTTCTATTGCAATTTTCATACTAAAGGAGTCCCATGAGCATCACGTAATAATATATCCCATCTCCTACCTAGATACTGGCATTTCTGATGCAGATGGGAGAATGTAAATGAATCAATCCATTAGTACTGATTTTTGAGGATCTGTTGGACTTTCTCAAACAACCAGTCTGACATTCTCAAAGAACCACTCACCAGAAAAGGGCTTCCTTGCTTTTGGAGATCTTGAATGCTCAAGGACTTTCATACCACCTAAACAGGTCAAAGAGATTCTCCTTGGAAAGTGCGACTTATTAATTAAGCATGACCCTAGCTACTACATAACACTATCCACAGGATCATGGAGCAGGAGAAAATCAAGAGTTTGTCTGTAAGAGGTGCACAGGGGAGCAAATCTCATGTTCAATGCAGGACACTTGATGGACTTGGAAAAATGAGAGCTGAAGAGGATTCAGGGAGTGGATCAAAGCTAGGCATCATGCTTGATACTACCTGGAGAAACAGAGTTTGGAGAAAAGATGTTACTTCTCCAAGCAGCTGAGCAAAGTAACAGTAGGAACAAAAGGCTTTAAGGAGTTGTGGATCAAGGAAATAATAAAGGTGTGGAGATCTTCAGTGTACCATATTGCAACATTAATAAAAAAATTTCAGTTGTCTCAGAGAAAATCATCAGCAATGGAACTTGATCATTGTGGAGCAGTCTAAGCTGTTCCCAGTATGCAGCTTGTATATGGATAGTTTATTTTAAAGCATAAGACTAAGGGTACTTAATGCCAGTTGATTACAGTGCCATAACATTGTCCCATATTACCTTAGAACTTATTCTGAAAGGGATAGGAAAGCAATAAATGAGAGAGAGAGAGAAGGCCATTGGAGAGCTTTGCGTGGAAGCTGACAGTTGATCAGACTTAGCCAAGAGTGTCAATATGCATTTGACAAGAAGAATTTTGGCAGGATTTAATTGTAAAATCAACATGGGTATAGAGAAAGCAGAACAGTGGAAGACACCATTTGGCTTTTGAGCATAGGAGGCGCTGACTTTTTAATTGTCAATTCAAAATCAGGACAGTTTATAAGGAAAGAAGAATTGTGTAAGCCTCTTTCAGAAGTGGAGATGAAGGCTGGATTCAAACCCATCAGAGCAATCTCCAATTGATTTGGGGGAGGATGTAGAGCAGAACCTGACAAAATACAAGAAAATCATCAGTTCTACCACGCTTGTACAGCAAGATGCTTTACAGTGCTGCACCATCATGTATCATTAATGCCAACCTCTGGCTATTGGTGTTCTAAACAGTCAAGAATTATTTCATGTGATTTAAACAAAATTGCAACAAAGGTCAGATACATCAGGGAAGAAATTTCCAAAATAGATCTAGCCATTTCTTCCCAGTTGCAGCTTTAGCTGACAGCAATATTTAATAGAATAAATATCCTGTGCATGACAATTTTCTTGTCAAGAAAGGGAGTTAAAAACTTCCATTTAAAAATTCTCTTTTCTAAATTGGGTCAATTAAAAAGAAAGAGAGAAGAAAGACAGTAGCTTCAAATATCAATAAGCTTTTCAAAGACTGTTATTGACAGAAGCTGAATATTGCATTTTAATGTAAACACATCACGCCAATTTTGTTTTCCAAAAGAGAATTAAAACTATAACAACATAATATGCACACAGAAAACCTCATAGTTACATATGAAAATTATATTAAAGGATAAGAGTTTCAGTTCATGCAAATTGATTTGCCTCTACTGACTTTAGTGCAACTTTGCAGATTCATAACATTTCTATTAATACCTTTCTCAGTGCATCACTGATATTAAACCCAACACCAATAACAACAAAAAACCTTCTGTAAGCAAACAGAGGGGGAAATATTCCAAGAACTTGATAATACCATTTTTTGAATCAGTGCTATAACAAAGTTCAGCTTATACCTCCAATCTCAGCATAAGATCTACCATAAACAGAGGAGAGGTAAGACTAAAGGATTAGAGCCCTGAGAGGTTTTCATGTGAGGAGAGGCTGAATAGCAGCAAGAAGAGCAACTGCAAAGGGAACACATGGAAGTCAACAAAAAAAATGGACCGAAGGGAAATCCCTTCATTGCTTGTTATTGTGTGCCAGTAAGAAGAGATAAGGCAGTGCTGCTTGAAATGAAAGATGAAATATTTAAATTTTTAAGCTAAACTGCAGAATCACAGAATGATAGAATCATAGAATATCCTGAGTTGGAAGGGACCAACAAGGATCACTGAGTCCAATTCCTAACACCACACAGGTGTGCAACCTAACAGTTAAACCATATATTTAAACCCAAACTTTTCTTGAACACCAGGGGACCTGGGACAATGATCACTTCACTGGAGAGCTTGTTCCACTGCTTGATCACCCTCTCAATGAAGAATTTTTTCCATATATCAAATCTGAAGTTCCCCTGATGCAGCTTTAAGCCGTTCCCTTGCACCCTTTCGCTGGACAGCAGAGCAAAGAGATCAGCGCCCCCTTCTGTGTTTCCCTTCATGAGGAATTTGTGGACAGCAATGAGGTCACCCCTCAGCCTCCTCTAAGCTGAAAAAACCTAGTATCATCAACTAGTCCTCATAAGTCATGCCCTCTAGACCTTTCACCATCTTCGTTGCCTTTCTTTGGACACATTCTAATATTTTGTTATCCTTCTTATATTGTGGAGCCCAAAACTTCACTCAGTTTTGCTGAGTGAGGGTGAGATTGCACCAGTGCTGAGATAGTGGGACAATCACTTCTTTTTACCAGTTAGCTATTCTGTGCTTAATGTACCCCAGGATATCGTTAGTCCTCTCAGCTGCCAGGGCACATAACTTGACTCATATTGAGCTTATCATCAACCAAAATTCCCACATCCCTTTCTGCAGGGCTGGATTCCAGCCTTTGGACTCCCAATCTTTATGTACATCCATGATTACACCATCCCAGGTGCAGAATCCAGCATTTGCCCTTGTTGAATTTCATAAGGTTGGTGATTGCCCAGCCCTCCAATCTACCAAAATGACTCTGTAAGGCCTCTTTAACCTTGAGAGAATCAACAGGCCATCCTAATTTAGTGTTGTTTGCAAACTTAGACTGCACTCAATTCCTCATTGGTCATTGACAAAATATTAAAGAGAAAATGGGACGAGTCACTGCTACATGAAATATCAAGAAATTAGAAGGCTTTTGATCGTAGCTTGTGCAAATATATGTGTGTCTTCACACCAAAATTGGACTTGATGGAATTGTTCATGGTGGAAGATGCTAATGGCCTTGCAGATAAAACCTGCTTTCCAGTGGTTATAACTTTGCAGATTTTCACCTATTTGAATTACGGATGTATTCCTCTTGACTTCAGGCATCAAGAAGCTAGGCATTTATACTTGTCAGGTAAGCTCCTATATTGCATAAAGAGAGAACAGCACTCCCAGATGGCGACCCATCTCAAACAACATAGCCACCTAGGTTAGAGAGCACCCTTGCCCTACCAAGCCTACCAAGGCTACAGGGAGTTTAGGGGAATAATTTAGACTATCCATTGAGATTTTACCTAGTAGAGAAAGCAAACTTAATTCTATCCTGGCACCAAGATGTTCTGTATCAGACATCCAATTTACACTGGATGATTCTGAGAATTTGAGAAATCTGGCAATGAAAGTGCTGGACTTTGTTTCATAGAAGTGCCCTATGTGTTATAATATTATCATTCTATTAAATTATCTACCAGAAAATGTACCCTACTTTTTTAGACATTAAACAGTCAGAAAATATCCTTTCAAGCCCTTAGAGAGCACCTCAACCCATTTTAGTGCCTCATTGTAAGAACATCACAATCTGCTATTTCTCTTACTCACCCACTTAAATGAAGTGTCAAAGAATTTTCTATAGTATTATATTTATTACCTGTACATTTCCCAAAGTCAGAGTGAGATTATGAAGGTGACATTCATTCTTCAGTTTCATAGAATCATCATAGGACCAATGGCTGAAAGGGGTCACAGAGGGTCTCCAGTCCAAGGTCCTACTCAAACCATGTCAGCAATAAGATCAGACCAGGTTGCTCAGGGCTTTGAGCAGTTGCATCTTGAAAACCTCCAACAGAGACTGCACAACCACAGCTTAACAAGTTTCTGAATGTTAGTTGAGCTCCTTGTTCCTTGTAAAAAGTGTGGTGACTCACTGTATCTTGATTCTCTCTCACTGAGATTCAAACTAAGGTGCTGTATTTCCTATTTGCTGGATGCTAAGAACGTGCATGTGGTCAGTTACTGCAGCTAAGCCTACAACTGCTGACTGTTTCAACCCTCATAACTGTGTTGTATCTGGTCAAACAAAATTATCCATGAACGACTTGTACATTGAGGGTTTACTTAGATAAGAATGGTTCCTGGATCATATTTGTAATTGAACTTCTACCTAATTCACACTGTGTACTCCTAATACTTGCTCTCTGTGCTGTGTGAATGGTTACCACAGGCAAAGGGATGTGTTTTTTTTTTCCTTGATTTGCTGATCAAGTCTTTTGAAATAGAGAAAAGGATTATGGCAAGTACCTAGCAACTAATAAACACTATGCTGTCTTAATCTCATATGAGTTCATTATTTTTCTTGTTAAGTCGACTTATATTTGAGACATCAAATCAGTATCTCAACCTACTTGACAAAGCACTTAAATCCTTCCTTATCTTTTCGTTCAAGGCCCATGGCTTGTAAGGAACTGCTTACATCCTTCAAAGACCATGGCTGGAAGAGTAAAGGCCCTTGTATTATTTCTTTGCAAAGAATATATTTCATCTAGGATACTCCATACTGTCTTTAAAACTGGGAAACGCAACATGAGTTTTTGTGATGAGAATCTACACACCTAAACACATGCACACACTCATATCTTACTAAGCATTATTATATTTACGGTAATTCAAAATGTTTAGAGCCCAGAGGCCAACAAATGAACTATTCAAACAAATACAAGGTTACTGAAACATCAATATGAGAGTTATACGAGAGTTATGTATATACCACGCAGTATAAGCTTTTAATTTTGCACTCAGAAGTGTAAAACTTTTACCCAAGAAGATTGGTTATAGTAAAAATTCAAAAGCAGTGGCAAGCAAAATTTCAATGAATATTTTCAACTTTTGGAGCCCAGAAGCAAGTCCATACTATTTTTGGACAAGAAGGGAATTCAGCATTTAGATTTTCTGCCTGGTCACTGCCTCCTCTGAACTACAAGATAATGGCCATGCCGTCGGGCAGGTTATGGACTGGTGTGACTTCATGGCCTGATCTGGTATGGAAAATCCTATGTTCCAGACATTTGAACATTACATTTGATACTACAATACATATTCCTTAAAGCTTGGGAATTAGGAACTGCATTGGAAGCTAAAAGATATTAAATGAAAATTAAGCCGGTGGGCAATTTTAGCAATTTAATCAATATTTTCAAAAGTGAAATTTTGTCCTCTAAATTCTTATAGGGCAGAAGAGCTGACAGAGGCCCTGCATCCTCTCTTTTATCATCTACAGATAACTTGCTTAAGGTAAGGGAAGAAGACAACACTTCCACCCCCTTCTCCCTCTCTAAAAGGCTATTTGTAAGGCAGGGACACAGACGTAGAGTTAAATTGAACTTTCCCTTTCTCTCATTCTCTGCAATCCCAACAAATGGAGCCCCAAGCTGCCTGTTAGGCACAGGGCTCTCTCTCTGCTCCCCGACCTAATTCTCTTTTCTCTGCTCCTGCAGGATATGCTATCTTTGAATACCAAAGCATGTCTGGTGTGTGCCTAATCACATGATGATACATCCGAACACTTGCAATTTCTGCAGAAAGCAAGAGAAGTTTATTTTAGCATTGCATGGCTGTAATTTTTTCCTTAGAGAAGGTTAAGTCTACGTTCCCACTTTTAAGTCTCTGACTGTATTTCACTGGAGTTATGCAGATTTCAATCAGCTTAAAATCTACCCCCTTGGAAATGGCTTTTGCATATATAACCTAGCTCAGCATGGGTACCGCAACTGCTAACTTGCTCCTGGAGCTTTGTATTCATTGAACCCTAGAATTTGTGTTGGCAAATATGGTGATCTTTCTCTGTCCACAGATTTCTGTCTCACAACACCATCACGAAAGACATTTCAGCTTGGATGTCCATTTGCTTAATTTTTAATTTCTCCTGTCTCCCTATTGTGTGTATGTTTGGAGCTTCTGGGAACAGCAAGCAGTAGTCCCCAATAGCTTACCTACACATAGAGAAAAAAAAAAATATTTCCTTGCCAGGCACTAAGGTGACTCTGGAAGAGGCAGGATGTGGTCACAGAAATAGTCTTCCACATCTTCACGGCCACTCCTATGTACCCCAAATCCTCTTCCACCACTACAGGAATGTAGGAAGTGCTCTGTGAGGTAATAAGCTTTGAAGGTTAAAAAGAGAGAAAGAGCTGAAAAGACAGAAGCAGAAATCCTGCCTCAATGCCAGCCTGATATTTAGACCAGAAAGCAAAGCAGACCAGGAGATGTCACCTTGTGGCAGACTTTGTTCTACTTTTCTAGAAAATAGACATGAAAAAGAAGTCACAGAATCACAGAATCATTGAATCATAGAATGGTTTGCGTTGGAAAAGACCTTTTAAGATAGAATCATTGAATGACAGCATCTTTTATGTTGAAAGACCCTTAAGAGCATCAAGTCCAACTGTAAATCTAATACTGCCAAGTCCACCACTAAACCATGTCCCTAAGTGCCACATCTACACATTTTTTAAATATGTCCAGGGATGGTGACTCAACTACTTCCCTGGGCAGCCCGTTCCAATGTTTGATAACCCTTTCAGTGAAGAAATTTTTTCCTAATATTCAATCTAAACCTCCCCTGGCAAAACTTGAGGCCATTTCCTCTTGTCCTATCACTTGTTCCCTGGGAGACGAGACCAACCCCTATGTCTCTACAACCTCTTTTCAGGCAGCTCTAGAGAGTGATAAGGTCTCCCCTCAGCCTCCTTTTCTCCAGGTTGAAAAACCCCAGTTCCCTCAACTGCTCCTCATAGTACTTATTCTCTAGACCCCTCACCAGCTTAGTTGCTCTTCTTTGGGCATGAAGATCATCTAGTCTGACCCCACTGCCATGGCCAGGGACATCTCCCTCTAGATCAGGTTGCTCAAAGCCCCATCCAACCTGATCTTGAACACTTCCAGGGATGGCCATCCACAACTCGTTGGGCAACCTGTTCCAGTGTCAACCCTCATTGTAAAAAATTTCTTCCTTGTGTCCAATCTATGATTCTATGATTCCATGATGTCCAATCTAAAATATCTTCTTTCAGTGTAAAACCTTTGCCCCTTGTCACGTCACTACAGATTTTGGTAAAAAGTCACAGAATCACAGAATCACAGAATGGTTTGGATTGGAAGGGACCTTAAAGATTATCTATTTCCAAACCCCTGCCATGGGCAGGGACACCTCCCACCTCCAAGTGGATATCGAATTTACTGTACCTTTAGTACTTAACTAGAATAACTCATTATCACTGACAACAGCAGTGTAGGGGCAACACAGAAGAATCCTTCCCAGAGAAAATGCAGTGCAGTTGTGCTGCGTGCTATCGAATATTTAGTAATTAAAGACACCCAAACAAACATAGCCAGGTGAAATAAAAAAAAATCTACTGTTATTAACACAGCTTTACATTCAGGAAATCAAGTCAGACAAGAGACAAAGACACTTCTCTGAAGTCATTCATATGTTCCTTGAATGGGCTATGGAAAACCCCTCTCTTGTGGACCAGTCTGATGTCTTGATAGCCAGGCCCACTTTCCCATCACTGAGAGCGCCAGGTTGAACATTTCTCACTGTTCTGATTTACCTAATATCCTCATTTTTCCTGCTTACCAGGTCTGAGCAGATCCATCTGACACTCCTGTCTTTTGTTCGGTTTGCCTTTCCCTTGCTCTGATATAAGCTCTGGCTTTGAATCACTGATTATTTGTGAACACCTTTAAGGAAGATGCATCTGAGGTTTGTGTTCCTGCCAAGAACTAGCCTAAGGGCTTGGACAGTGAAAGAAAAGAGTCAAGGAAAATACATGAAAGTAACTGCCACATACAGGAAAAAAGTCCGCTGCTTAAATCAGAACTTTCGACTGGGAGATGTAACCTATTTAAACCCTTATTTTCTGATGGCTAAAAGAATAAAAAAGAAACCACTTGGATAAAAGTTTTGTGTCTCTTGTCATCTTCAATCCAACTTCACATTGATTTCTGTAGAGATCATAAACAACAAAAAGGTTTGGGTCAGGCCTTGGATTTAAAATTATGTGTAAAGTTGGCTAATGTATGTAATGGAATTCTGTGCACATCAAGAGCATACAAAAATGTCATCGTATTCTACACAACAATTCCTGGACAAATATTATCCCAAAGCTGCTTACAAGGCTCATGAATGCAATTTCAAGGTTAAATATATATATATATACACATATATATATATATATAAAAGGAAAGAATGAGATTTAAAAGAAAAGAAAGAAACAGGACAAGTGCTGATGAAAAGAATTTGAAAGGAATTACTGAAAAGCGGATCCAGCACCCCCCATTTCTATAGCTACACGGTTTGTTTTAAGGTTGTTTAGAGATGCAGCGAAGAGAATGAGGATACATACTTTTTAGTGTTTTCTAAAAGTTATTGGTCAACATTTTTCTTTCCTAGAACTGTGTGCAGTTTTCAAGGCTGTAAGGGGAACTGATATTACAGGCAGAGAAATAAGAAAAATATTTGTAATATCACTCCATAAACCCTCTGTAAAATGTTTCAAAAAGCAAGGCAGGCATCTAAAGAGCAACCACAGACAGAAACATTGTAATGTGACTTTATATCACCTCTTTATCCTCCTGGAGGAGTGAGGAGGCTGTTCACCTTAACGGAGGATGGTAAACTCAAGGGAGCTTTTCAGTTCCCCTTCTGCCATGCACAGTATTCTTCATTTCCCATTAGAAGAACAGGCTAAAAAGGAGCTGTAGCAGTGCCATACCAGACCCCCCAGTCTTAAATAACTGGGGAACTATCTCTAAACACTTTCTCTTGGAATCAACAGTTTTGAACACTTTTCCTACGCACATCTGAGACAAGATTAAAGAGCAATCCCCTTTCCACATGGTATGGCGGTCTGAAGAGTCTGTTCCTCTCTGCTCAAACCTCTACACCTGACATGCTCCTAGGATAGTAAAAGGGACACAAATTGTCCTAATGCTAGAGCAATACCAGGAATTCTGGGGGATACTGAGGATGCACTCAATCTGATCTCCAGGTACCTTTAGCTGCTGATTTTTAGAAAGTGACTATAAGCATAGGGCATCTGTAGAGATCCTTCTCTACCATACTTAAGCCATAACCTGGCTTCTGTTGTCAAGGACAACAAAAAAAGTTTCTACAAATATATTAGCAATAAGAAGAGGACTAAGGATTATCTCTGTCCTCTAGTAGATGGGGCCGGCAACAAAGTGACCAAGGATGAGGAAAAGGCTGAGGTACTTAATGCAGTCTTTGCCTCAGTCTTCAGCAGTAGGACCAGTTGTTCCCTGAGCACCCAGCCCCCTGAGCTAGAATACAGGGATGGGGAGCAGAATGAAGCCCCTGTAATCCAAAAGGAAACGGTGAGGGACCTGCTTCAGCACCTGGAGGTGCACAAATCTATGGGGCCGGATGGGATCCACCCAAGGGTATCGAAAGAGCTGGCGGAAGTGCTCACCAGGCCACTTTGCATCATTTACGAGCAGTCCTGGACAACCGGGGAGGTCCCAGCTGACTGGAGGTTAGCAAATGTGACACCCATCCACAAGACGGGCCGGAAGGAGGATCCGGGGAACTACAGGCCGGTCAGTCTGACCTCGGTGCCTGGGAAGGTCATGGAACAGATCCTCCTCAGTGCCATTACACGGCACATGCAGGAGAACAGGGTGATCAGGCCCAGTCAGCATGGGTTTGTGAAGGGCAGGTGATGCCTATCAAACCTAATATCCTTCTATGATAAGGTGACCCACTTAGTGGATGAGGGAAAAGCTGTGGATGTTATCTACTTGGATTTTTGCAAAGCTTTTGACACTGTTTCCCACAGCATTCTCCTGGAGAAACTGGCTGCTCATGGCCTGGACAGGTGTACTCTTCGCTGGGTAAAAAACTGTCTGGATGGCCGTGCCCAGAGAGTGGTGGTAAATGGAGTTAAATCCAGTTGGTGTCCGGTCACAAGTGGTGTCCCCCAGGGCTCGGTGCTGGGGCCGGTTCTCTTTAATATCTTTATCAATGATCTGGATGAAGGGATCGAATGCACCCTCAGTAAGTTCGCAGATGACACTAAACTGGGCGGGCGTGTTGATCTGCTTGAGGGTAGGTTGGCTCTGCAGAGGGATCTGGACAGGCTGGACCAATGGGCTGAGACCAATGGTATGAGGTTCAACAAGGCCAAGTGCCGGGTCCTGCACTTGGGTCACAACAACCCCATGCACCGCTACAGGATTGGGGCAGAGTGGCTCGAAAGCAGCCCAGCAGAAAAGGACCTGGGGGTGTTGGTTGACAGCCGGCTGAATATGAGCCAGCAGTGTGCCCAGGTGGCCAAGAAGGCCAACAGCATCCTAGCCTGTATCAGGAACGGTGTGGTGAGCCGGACTAGGGAAGTGATCATCCCCCTGTACTCGGCACTGGTGAGGCCCCACCTCGAGTACTGCGTTCAGCTTTGGGCCCCTCGCTACAAGAGGGACATTGAGGTGTTGGAGCATGTCCAGAGAAGGGCTACAAAGCTGGTGAGGGGTCTGGAGGACAAACCTGATGAAGAACGACTGAGGGAGCTGGGGTGGTTTAGCCTGGAGAAGAGGAGGCTGAGGGGAGACCTTATCACCCTCTACAACTACCTGAAAGGAGGTTGTAGAGAGATGGGGGCTGACCTCTTCTCCCTGGTGACAAGTGATAGGACGAGAGGAAACGGGTTCAAGTTATGTCAGGGGAGGTTTAGATTGGATATTAGGAAACATTTTTTCACTGAAAGGGTTATTAAACATTGGAATAGGCTGCCCAGGGAGGTGGTGGATTCACCATCCCTGGAGGTGTTTAAAGAAAGGGTAGATGGGGCACTTAGGGACATGGTTTAGAAGTGGCTTTTGTCAGGGTAGGTTAAAGGTTGGACTCGATGATCTTAAAGGTCCCTTCCAACCTCAGCAATTCTATGATTCTATGATTCTATGATTCTACTTTCCCAATTCTTTATATTCATTTTAACAAACAGTTAATTAAGTTCAGAGTCAATTTTTTGATCCAAGCAGTTATCTTAATAAATACTTACTGATTTTGTTGTTCCTTTCTTTCATACACAAGTGTAGTTCAAACTGGAGAGGCCAGAGAGTCGGTGCTTTACTTTGTTTTATGAAAATATCCACAGGAAAGGAGAAGTTTGGTGTGCGGTATCTGGTCCAGCGAAGAGTGGCTATTCCTTCCTTTGCCATCACAACGAGCCATTAATTAATTCTTTGCTCCTAGGTAATTCAGAGATCACGTAGGGGCAACATAATCTAGACATTTCCTTGGTGTATTAAAGGAGGTTAAATATCTCCCTTTCAAATTATTTTTTTTTTCAAAGCATTATTCCATAGAGATTTATTCATGCATTCATATTTCAATTAATTATGTTAATAAAGTCAAAGGTTAATGCTAATAAAGGTTAACAGGTTTTAGTTAAATAACATGAATTAAGCTAGTATCAAGGGCTCCCAGATTAGTCTTTCTCTTCAGTATCAGAATTTAAGCTAGAACAATTCTCAGGTGTTAAGTACTTTGTGTAAGAGGCAAATTAACTGTGTGATTTTTGCAGGTTGGGGGAGGGTTAGAATTTTTATCATCAGTTATGTTCTCTGACCTATTTAATAAGCTCAAATTGTAATAAAATATATTTCTGTCCTACAATAAAAAGTAGACTTAGAGCTAGTGGCAAGCCTAGGGTGAAAGAAGGGAGAGCAATAGATAGAAGATAGGAAGAAAGGAACAGGGGAAAAGAGGAAGAAAAAGATAGAGTTTACCTTGCTTTTTCACAATCTGATCTTTTCCCTCTTCCTTATGGATCATGGCTAATTCCCTCTCAACTTGCATGGTATATCCATTCCATTGCCCAGCGCTTGTGTGACATTAAAGTCTGAATTTCCCTTAGTATTATTGTTTAGAAGTATCAATCATTAGCTCCTTCAAGTGCCCAGAATATAGAATCCTGTGTTTGTTTGGCACTGGAATTAAAGCCATGGCTGAAAATTCATATAATCCTGATTTTCATAACATTTTGGTCTTGTTCTGTGATGCTTTTTATTGTGTTTGGGATAGACTGATGAAAGTTATGAGCCTTTGTGATGCTTTTTTTTAAGCACATACGACCTCCTTATGACTATGACCTCCTGTCCCTGGTGCAAAGTCTGATGTAATCACTCTGATATGTGAACACCTCCAAGACTGGACACACCTAAGGAAAGGTTGATTTCTATGAATTCAGATGAGATCTGGTATATGACTGTTGATGAATGTGGTGCATTAATCTTGGCCTGCTGCCAGGCATCCACTCTTTCATCCCCACCTCTCTACAGGACAGTGGGAGAAGATAAGATGAAAAATCTTGTTGGTCAAGATAAAGACAGAGAGACTGTTCAACAGTTACTTGTCAGGGGCAAAACAGACTCAGCTTGGGGATGATTATTTTAATTTACTGAGAAATAAAAATAAAGTAGGGTAGTGAGAATCATGGACAAAACTAGAAACACCTTTCTCCCACTCCCTCTGCTTTCCAGGGTCCACTTCACTCCTTCATTCCCAACTTTTCCCCGCCCTCTCCCCCTGAGCACTACAGGGTGATGGGGAATGGGGGATTGTGATCAGTTCATCTCTGCCATTCTTTCCTCCTCATGCTCATGCTCTTCCTCTGATCCAGAGTGGGGTCCCTCCCATGGCATATAGTCTTTCATGAACTTCTTCAATGTGGATCTTTCCCTTTGGCTGCAGCTATTCAAGAACTGCTCCTGCATGGGTGCTCTCCATGGGGTACAGTCCTTCAGGAACAGGCTGCTCCAGCGTGGGTCGCGCATGGGGTCCTGCCAGAAATCCTACCCCAGTATGGGCTCCTCTACAGGGGCTGCAGCTCCTGCCAGGAGACTGGTCTTGCCTCGGCTCTTCATGGGCTGCAGCTTCCTTTGGAACATTTCCACCAGCTGTAGTAAAGGGTCCTCCAAGGGCTGCAGGGTGGATAACTGATCCACCATGGTCCTCCAGAGGGACCATCATGGTCTTCACCACAGGCTACAGGAGAATCTCTGCTTTGGTGACTGGCGCATGTCGTCCTCCTCCTTTTTCACTGACCCTGGTGTCTGCAGGGCTGTTTCTCCCACATTTCTCTTACTCCTTTCTCTCACAACTGCTGTGCAGCATTGTTTACCTGTTCTTAACTACATTTTCCCAGAGGTACCAGAGTCACTGATGAACTCAACTTTGACCAGATGCAGGTTCTTTTTAGAGCCAGCATGTGCTTAATCATAGAATCATAGAATCTTCATGGTTGGAAAGGACCTTTGAAATCATCGAGTCCAACCAAACAACCTACAATCTCTGCCACTAAAGCATGCCCTGAAGTGCCACATCTAGATGTTTCTTAAACACCTCTAGGGATGGTGACTCAACCGCCTCCCTGGGCAGGCTGTTCCAGTGCCTGACCACTCTTTCAGTAAAGAAATTCCTCCTAATATCTAACCTAAACCTCCCCTGCTGCAACTTCAGACCATTTCCTCTGGTCCTGTCATTATTCGCTTGGGAGAAGAGGCCAACACCCACCTCTCTCCAACCTCCTTTCAGGTAGTTGTAGAGGGCAATGAGGTCTCCCCTCAGCCTCCTCTTCTCCAAGCTAAACATGCCCAGCTCCCTCAGCCTCTCCTCATATGCCCTGGTCTCCAGAGCCCTCACCAGCCTGGTAGCTCTCCTCTGGACACGCTCCAGCACTTCAGTGTCCCTCTTGTACAGAGGGGCCCAGACCTGAACACAGTACTCGAGGTGAGGCCTCACCAGTGCCGAGTACAGAGGCACGATCACTTCCCTGCTCCTGCTGGCCACGCTATTCCTGATACAAGCCAGAATGCTGTTGGCCGTCTTGGCCACCTGGGCACACTGCTGGCTCGTGTTAAGCTGGCCATCCACCAGCACCCCCAGGTCCTTTTCTGCCGGGCAGCTTTCCAGCCACCCTTCCCCAAGCCTGTAGTGTTGTTTGGGGTTGATGTGACCAAAATGCAGGACCCGGCACTTGGCCTTATTAGACCTCATACAGTTGGCCTTGGCCCATCGATCCAGCCTGTCCAGGTCCCTCTGGAGAGCCTTCCTACCCTCAAGCAGATCAACACTCCCACCTAGTTTGGTGTCATCTGCAAACTTACTGAGGGTGCACTCAATCCCCTCATCCACATCATCGATAAAGATATTAAACAAAACTGGCCCCAAAACTGAGCCCTGAGGGACACCACTGGTGAGCGGCTGCCAAGAGGATTTCACCCCATTAATCACAACTCTCTGGGCATGGCCATCCAGCCAGTTTTTAACCCAGTGAAGAGTACACTTGTCTATGCCATGATTCGCCAGCTTCTCCAGAAGATGCTATGGGGGACGGTGTCAAAGGCCTTCCCAAAGTCCAGACAGACAACGTCCACAGCCTTCCCCGCATCCAGAAGGTGGGTCACATGGTCATAGAAAGAGATCAGGTTGGTTAAGCAGGACCTCCCCTTCCTAAACCCCTGCTGGCTGGCCCTGATCCCTT
Source organism: Larus michahellis (assembly GCF_964199755.1). Lineage (NCBI taxonomy): Eukaryota > Metazoa > Chordata > Aves > Charadriiformes > Laridae > Larus > Larus michahellis. The sequence continues at coordinate 166,130,686 of NC_133897.1, read as the reverse complement.
GGCTGCCCTGCACTTGCCGTGAGAGCTCACTCAAGATGATCCTCTCCATGATCTTTCCTGGTATCGAGGTCAGGCTGACAGGCCTGTAGTTCCCCGGATCCCCCTTCTGATGCTTCTTGTAGATGGGCATCACATTAGCCACGCTCCAGTCATCTGGCACCTGCCCTGTTGACCAGAATTGTTGATAAATGATGAAGAGAGGCTCGGTGAGCTCTCCCGCCAGCTCCCTGAGTACTCTTGGGTGAATCCCATCTGGCCCCATAGACTTATGTGCATCTGGGTGCAGAAGCAGTTCAATGACTACTTCTTCCTGGATTATGGGTGGGCTGTTCTGCTCTCCATCCTTATCTTCCAGCTCAGGAGGCTGAGCACCCTGGGGATAGCAGGTCTGACTATTGAAGATGGAGGCAAAGAAGGCATTAAGTATCTCAGCCTTCTTCTCCTGATTTGTTGCAACTTTCCCCCCCGCATACAGTAAGGGGTGGAGATTCTCCCTGGCTTTCTTTTTGTTGATATATTTATAAAAGCTTTTTTTGTTGTCCTTTACGTTAGCAGCCAAGTTGAGCTCCAGCTGGGCTTTTGCCTTCAGAATTTTCTCTCTGTAAAACCTAACGAGATCTCTGTACTCCTCCTGAGTTGCCTGTCCCTTCTTCCAAAGGTGGTAGTACGGTAAGGTAGTAAGGTGGTAGGTAGTAAGGTAGTAGTAAGGTAAGCTGAAGTACAGTCAAAAATCCCCAAAATTTTAGGCATCAGACAAGGCAAAGGGTGTCCTTTTTTCACTCTATAAAACTTGGTATGACCTTACCTTAAGTACTATGTAATTGTTGTCTCAGTATCTGAGCATCTCAGTGGAGTTAAATATAGAGAATTGTAGATTAAATGATAAAGGGAATGGAGCCTTATGGAGACAGATACCTTAAAAAGAGACACTATAAAACCTAGGATCCTTCAGTTTAGAATGGAGAAGGTAGAGAAGGGAAACAATTCAACTTTACAAAATCACAAAGATGGCAGATAAGATGAATGTAACAAATCCCACAATGCTAGAGTTGGGAACACTCAATAAAACAAGGTAAACTAGGTAAAACAAAGTACTTTTTTATGCAATGGATAGCGAAACTCTGTAAATTTTTGCCACAGAATAGAGGCAGACAGGATCAGAAGTTCAAAATGAAATTAAACAAATTGATGGACAGCAGGTCCATAAATGGATACTAAAAAGATTAGGCAGAGACAGACCCTCTAGCATCCCTAATACATCATGTTCAGAGAATACAAGGGGAGTGAATGCCAAAAAGTAGCCAGACATACGTGCTTTTCCTAGATATTAACTGCTGTTGCCCCTGTCACAGAGAATATGGGGATAGACAGACTATTGATGAGAGACAGAAGATGCTCTTGGGTGCATCTGCATTAGCATTACATCACTCAGGCACCTGCAGCTGGCCCTCCCAGCCAGAAAGTCTGGGTTGAACTTCATCCTTTTAGGCAACCAACCCCTGGCTGCTGAGCGGCCAGAAAGCCAAAAGACTAGGAATTTAGCCTAAGTCAAGAAGGCACAATCACAAGAGGAGACCACAAATATTTTAAGTTGTGATAGGAAAGGGAAAAAATTGGTCCCTAATGTTGGTGTCTTTGAGCACACATAAGAAGAAATTGATTTAGCCGTAAACACAGGCAAAGGGAATGACAGGAACATCATCATGTTTTTTTCTAGATGAGGAACCTATGCTTTGTCTCCACTAGACAGCACAGGAAAGCTTTGATCCCCAAGCCAGCTCCAACCTGCAATGTTGGGGAGGCAGGGAAAGCAGGAAAGTTTGCACAAATATCAGTGTGGCTTCATGAGCATACAGAATCATTTCTGCTATGAAATCATTCTTCTCTAGAAGACTCATTAATGCATTAATTGAAGTCAGTCATGGAGTTGAAACAGATTCTGCCAATTTAAGGGATTCTATAATACACTTTTTCAACCAATGAAGAGATAGTCCTAAAAATAGAGGGAAAACCAAAAAAAAAAATCCAAGTCAACATAAAGCGGAGCTGTGAAAGGAAGCCATGTCATTGACACATGACTCCACTGCCAGAAATACATGTCCATCTCCACTTTCCCCGTAGCTGGACTGGTTTGTACTCTGTCCAGGTCTGGTAACAATAAGAGAATGGGAATCACCTTTCATTTGCAATCCCAAACTTTTCTTTCCTCACTTTTACCTAAGCCTTTTTTAATGTAAAATAAAATAAAATTTCTGGCACTGGTAATTTCTCATTTTCAAATGGGCTGTGTATTTCAACATTATAAGCAAATACTTAAGGTAGCTGGCAACTATATCTAAACAAGTGGATATATGACAGCTGCATGTCTTTACACCTCTGTGTGTAAAACACAAAGTCAATTTTTCTTGTTCTCTAGTTTAGGCATTATGTGCCTGTCAGGACTCTTGACATCATGGGCTATGAAAGTCCAATTTCACAATGAGTTCTTAGTAAAAACTTTTTAACACAATGTTTTTAACAATATTGTTCCCATAAATTTTACTCAGAAGAAAAAAAAAAGAGTTTTGGAATATGATTTTGATGCATTCTGAAATATGATCACAGTAGATGAGTAAAAGGAGAGTCTACATAAAAACCTACAGCTATGAGAGACCATCCTGTGACCTATCACATGTCAAAGGAAATTAAAGGAAGAGGCAGGCAACCCCGAAGAATCCAGAGCATTGTATGAAGTGATGCTGGCTTATCAGTCCTTACCTAGATGCTCATTAAAACCCCTGTGGAACCAGGGCAACTCTATTCACTGACTGAAGTTATCTGTGAAATGCAATAGGGACAGAAATATCTCCTTGAATGGTCATTTCAGCTTCAAGTATTTATGGGATTATTACCTCTGTCTGATCGAGAAGTTCACTTTGCTCAGTAGTCAGTGCTTTTCAGTAAAGGTGTTAATTTCTCCTAATATGCAGTATTATAAAATAATTTCAGTTGCACTGACTTCTGGATGTCACTGGACCAGTCCTCTATGGTTAAGTTCATACATCAGATCTCTCAGGGCCTCATCAGCTCAGTTTTGAAAATCTCCCAAAAAAAGTGGCATCACAGCCTTCTGGGCCCCTGTTCCAATATTTGACTTTGTACTTTGTAGAGATTTTTTCCTTTCTATCAAACAGAAACTTCTCCTGTGTCCATTGCCTCCAGTCTTTTCATAGTACATCTGACAAGTTTGGCTCCACCCTCTCTATAACCACCCATTAGACAATTGAAGACAGCAATTAGATCTGCCCGCTATCTTCTTGTCCCCAAAAAGACAAAACCCATCTCTCTCAACTCCCCTCATGCATGCCACCCCCTCACCCTCTTGGTTACTTGCTGCTGGAGTCATTACAATTTTGCTGACTTTTTTTTTTTTATTGAAGGGCCCCCAACCAGACATAATACTCCTTATGTGGCTTCACAAATGGTGAATAAAAATGACCTATCCCTTCCCTGGATCTACCGCTTAATCTTGTCCTAATGCTGCCCCAGATGTTGTTTGCCCCCATCACCGCAAGAGCACACCACATTAATTAGCAGCTTGGGAGTCCTTAGACTGATCCATAGCAGCATAGAGAGAAAAGTCTAACTCAATCAGGTAACCATCAGCCCAAGCCTGCCATCAAGACCTTTCTGCTGTCAACCGTGAAAATCCTTATGCCTTTGTTAAAAGGTTGCTTTAGCTCAAGCTCAATCATCCTTTGGAGAAGGTGCTCATTTGGTACCTTGGCATGGACCAAATTTCCAAATAATATGTTACAAATATGTCCAAGGGGATGGCTGGACATGAAGCTAAGGTGATGGGCTTGCTTTCAGTTTAGTGGTGTAACTGCTCAGTCCAGTGCCCCTTCATTTACCAGTTCACTGAAATAACTTAAAAGAAAATCCATCTACGTTCTCCTCCTCCAAGCACAGCATAGCTCAGCTCATCCTCTGAGTCCAAGCAGAACAGATGTTTCCAAGCGAGTGTGATTGAACAGTTGCATGTCAGTAGCATGAATTCCCTGAACTTTAGCCTCAAAGGGAGCTGAGGAAAAGTGTGTGTCAAAGTGAGAATGATCCTGGACATATATTGCATAATGTAGCACCTTTTTTTTTTTTTCCTTTTTTTTTCTTTTCCCTCAGTATTTGCAGGAACATGAAAGTGAATTGCTGTGTTTGTTCAAATGGCTCAGAATCTAAACGCAATTTGTGGTGACAAGGTCACAAGGGGCAAGTGAAAGCTTTTTATAACTCTGCAGAGGGCTGGTAAGCATATCTATATTGTATATAGACAGGGAGAAATACAAAATATTTTACTGTTAATGATACAGCCACAGCAAAAAAAAATAGATTCAGCTCTACAGAGGGTAATGTGTGAAATGATACTGAATTTTCTAGGCAACCTAACTATTTCCAGGCTTGTTAAATGGGGGCAAGGGCAGCAGAGGAAGAACACAGAATTTATAAGAGCAGAACAAGAACAAGACACATGAGGAAAGATTCATGCCTGATTGAATTATAGATTCTAAATGAAACAGCAGAAAGATAGCAGAAGGACAACCTGCAAACACTTTAGTGATTTTTAATACTTATTAAAAGATGCCAGATTTGTTTTAAATGTTAATAATAACAATTTGTATACACGCTTATTCACTGTTAAAATGGAGTGGCCCAAAGTCCATTAAGATCTACAAAGTGATTCATAATTATTTCTCTGTGTGTTTGGTCAGACACCTGTTTAGTTAAAAATACACTGCACAACCAGAATAGCCTGCTGCAACTGAGCTAGGACAGAGGTGAAATCTGGAGGAAAGAGAGTAAAATGGTATGTTAACCTCTGAAAATTCCCTCTCATGCCCTTCACACAGCAAAAACCAGACTTCACTGAATGTTTTCCTTAGCAAGGCACCCCACAGATTCCAGGCCAAAAATGGTACTGCTCTACTTGAGGAAGACGCGGCTCTCAGTGAATACAACAGCTTTTGGACACGTTGTTCCAATACAGATGGGTATCACAAGCCTGAATTTTCCAACATTCCCCTTTCCTCAGGGGAACAGCTCCCCGTGTAGTGACCATTAGGCCAGTTACAGTTAACAATCAACAATTAAATGGCCATATTTCCTGGGGAATGCTAATTAGTAGTTGCAGCTTGACTCGTTGAGATATTTATAAAAGTGATCAAAGTAATAAATTAGACTCTTTGGAACCATGTTGGCTGTGCTGTTAATTTGTCCTTCATATGTCAATTGTATATAAAATTGGCCTATGCCTCAGGTTTTATTTTAAGTCTGCACACCATGCAGCGCAGTTGTATGCCGGGTTGTGTCTAATTCTTCCATTTTATAGCAACATATGGTCTTAAAACTATTCTCATCAACGGTTATCACCTTCTTCTAGGAATCTTTGCGGAGTCCGAACCCAGCTGAAAATATATGAAAATATGTGCTGAAACCCAACACAGACCAGATCACATCTTGTGCTCAGAGATTAAATTCTTGTCTCTAGATGGGGAAAGTCCCCGCAGTGGAGGAAGGGGGCTCGGAGGAAAGAAAACTAAAGAAGCAAGAAAAAAAAAAGTGCCAATTCAATAATTATGACACACTGCCATCTCACTTGCTGAGAAGGAAGATCCCAAAAGACCAGAAATGTTATTCCTTACATATTCTCTGGGGACAGTTTGGAACAAGCCAATACCACGGTCATCTACTACCATCTAATAGGGGCAATAAAGAACAGAGATCCACTTTGGGGTTCAGACACCCACTTTGTAGTGTGGGAAGGTGTTAATAGTAATGAAGAGAGAGCAGACATGTTCAGAAAAGTTTGTAATCCATCTGTGGTATAAGGAAGAGAACTTCAGTAGGTGTAAATCAGCTTAGCATGACTGAAACCTCCACCAGCTACAAATCTGGCCCAGTGATTCCACTTCTGATTCATTAACACATACTGGCAAGTTTGAAGGCTTTGTTTTGAAGCTGTGTCAGTAAGAACGGGTAGTGATTTTATCTGATGCTGTGCAATTATTGACTAATTTTAGGTGGGAAGAGGCTTTTAGAGTAGATATCAGTGCCATTATTTTGCATGTAGTTTTACTAATTTTGAAGTTTGGAAAGGCACTAAGGCTTCAGCATATTGGAAGTTTATTTTTAAAAGTGCCTCAGAGTATATGATTCCTCCTCCTCAGAACAGGATGAATTAAATGAAGAAGCTGTTGGGGATCCATCATTAGAATCCCTTACAGGGAACAGTCAGTGCAATACATCATTGATTGCTAATGCTGAAATATATGCATCCTCAAAATCTTCTAATATGGGGCAGAGGAGCTTTCAGATATTGTAGATATTTCATTCCTTGAAATTAAGAAACACTAATGTCCATTCAAAGAATGAAAAATTAGATACTTACCATGTGTCCTTTTTCTCTGGTCATAGCCTAGCAGATAACAAGAGAAGGTAAGAAATTATTAGCAGGTAAATTCACTAAAAAAAAGCATCCTCTCTCTGGAACAAAAAGGTTGAGATTTTGCTGGCTCCTGCTTGTTAAGGACCTGGTAAGGACCTAAGTCAACACAAGCCTATTTGAAAAACCCAGAAAACATTTCTCTGAACTGAGTCCTGGAGTAAAGCTAAGCTGTCCTGATATCAGACACACCAACCCTGCTGACACTTCACAGTTATTACTCAGTACCTCAGGTATCCTCTGTGTAGCAAACTTCTGTCTCTTTGGGAGAATCATAGAATCATAAAATGGTTAGAGTTGGAAAGAACCTTCAAAGATTGTCTAGTCCAACACCTCTGCCATGGGCAGGGACACCTCCCACTAGATCATGTTGCTGAAAGCTCCATCCAGGCTGGCCTTGAACACTGCCAATGACAGGGCATCCACTTCTCTGGGCAACTTATTCCAGTGTTTCACCACCTTCACCATAAAAAATTTCTTCCTTATGTCCAGTCTAAACCTATCCGCTTTCAGCTTAAAACTGTTGCCTCCTCGCCTATCACTACCAACTCTGGTAAAAAGTCTCTGTCTGTCTGTTTTATAAGCCCACGTTATATACTGAAAGACCAAAATAAGGTCCTGGAAAGATGAGTGGTTCAGAGAAGCTCTCTCTTATCTATAGGGCTGGAATCTTAACAATCGGTTTTTCCTAAGTTCTTGCACTTGTATTTGAACTTTTGTGGATCCTGCGCTGACTCCTTATGTGGGTGAAAATGAGACTCACATTTCCTTCCTATTATTTGATTAATGGTTTTTTTCTTCTGCAACATTTGAACTTTGGCTCTTGGGTTACAAGTCACTCAAGTTGGCAAGGTAAACTACATGCTATGTCATCTACAAGCAAGAGATGTTGATTTTAAATGGGGAATGAGTAGATTTTGATAGAATGGGTCTTTGGAGCTAGGCATGAACTATGATTCATCTGCTGCCTAAAATTCCTGTTCTGGAGCAGGCTGCAGGCACAAGGGGAGTTCAGAAATTACTCTTTAGTGCAAATTATAGAACTGTTTTCTTACAAGTTATGATCATTTGGTCCCTAACTTCATCTTTCCCATCTGGTAAGTATGGTCCAGGCTATGAAGTTGGTATTCAATTTGGAGGGGCAAATCAATTTAAACAGTCTGGCAGTGAATGACAGCTGCAATTCATGGGCAACTTTCAAGTGTTTGGAGTATTTGAAAGAGCTAAGTTATAAAGGTCTCATTTTGTGTGAGAAAATCCACAAGCAGATACTGCTGTAGCTTTTTGAGTTTGTCCATAACATCACTCCTAACTAATATGCAGCTGATTGTTTTGTTTGTGTGTGCAATTATATACATGTTATGTTTTTGAAATGTTCATTTGTCACCCAAGTAATACAGTAGGTTTCTTGCCTGCCAGGAATATGTACTCAAAAATATTTGGTTTCTGTGTTTTTTAGGTTGTCCAGCACACATATAAAAAGGGAAATGCAGTTTCTATGATATTTGCTAAGACAGATTTCTCTCTAAAGAGAGCAGATGGTCACTTCCCTCTGGTGCTGATACTGCTTTTGACTAATTTTTTCAGCTATGCTCACACATACATTTAAAAAACACACAATACAGTCAAATTAGTTAGAAATCAGAGGTGCTTCCGTGCTCCGGATGAAGTTGGGTAAGTGGTTATCAGCTTCACTCCAGCGAACTGCACCTCAGTGATTTTTTAATTGCTGGATTTTTTGACCTGCGCCTTGTGAGCAGAACTAGTCAGAGAGTGACACCACGGGAAGTTACACAGGCAGACCTGAAGGTGCAATCATTTCTAGCAGAGAAGGAGGCTGTGAAGAAAGATGGTGTTAAGAAAGTGGCATGCAAGAAGCGCTACAACCTCTTAACCAGGCTCAGCCAGGATAATATGATTGATCATAGTCTGCCTTCTAGCTGAGACACAGCAGCACTCACTAGCCCTCATCTCAACTTGGCCATCTCAAAGTGAAGGGGACATTTAAAGTTTTGTTGTCTTCAGAACTCCTACTCCATGTGCCAAATTACTAGGGCAGCTGAAGTTAAGCAGCTAGTGAAAGCCACAGAACCTAGTCTCCAGGGCTATCAGACATGATGGAAAGGTTGATCTCACTACTTTTAATTACACTGTAGATTTCTATGCTTGAATCTTGGCGTGTCTTCTACAGCCCATGGAATGAAATAGGCTTGTTGAGGGTGTAGTCTGTCTGATCTATTTTATATATCTATTTTAGTATGAGGTGAATCATATCTTAGGCTTCACTAAGTTGATTGACTCACTCTCCATTCACTATAAAGAAAGCTTTGGGGGGACATAGTTCAGATGTAGACACCTACATTTCAGTAAATGACTCCTCCATCTGGTTATGAAATCAATAAGAAGTAGTCAGTACCTAACGAAACCTCTCTCACAGGTATTAGGACTTCTTTTTAATTCTGCCTATATCATAAACCTGGATCAGGAAAACTAAGGGTAGTAAGAGCTCCAGAGAACTCTCTTTTCCGCTGAAATCAAGAGACAGAGAGATCTTCCCTGCACTCACATCCTTTACACAGCCTTTTTGTGCCATTCATATGTCTGCAGACTTATACCACCTTTCATGCTACCTTTAATTGTTACCTTTCCTTTCAGTTACTTTACTTCATTTCCAGGTTGAAGACTCCTAGTCTGCACTATCATTCACAGAATCACAGAATCACAGAATGGTTTAGGTTGGAAGGGACCTTAAGGGACCTTAAAGATCATCTGGTGCCAACCCCCCTGCCATGGGCAGGGACACCTCCCACTAGACCAGGCTGCTCAAAGCCTCATCCAGGCTGGCCTTGAACACTTCCAGGGATGGGGCATTGAAAGCTTCCCTGGGCAACCTGTTCCAGTGCCTCACCACCCTCACAGTAAAGAATTTCTTCATGATATCTAATCTAAATCTACCTTCTTTGAGTTTGAGACCTACTCCGTGTCCTACCTCCCTGATAAAGAGTCCCTCCCCATCCTTCCTGTAGGCCCCCTTTAGGGACTGGGAGGCTGCTATAAGGTCTCCTCGGAGCCTTCTCTCCTCCAGGCTGAACAACCCCAACTCTCTCAGCCTGGCTTCATAGCAGAGCTGCTCCAGCCCTTGGATCATCTTCGTGACCTTCCGCTGGACCCATTCCAACAGGTCCATGTCCTTCTTGTGCTGAGGACTCCAGAGCTGGATGAAGTACTTCACGTGGGGTCTCACCAGAGCGGAGTAGAGGGGCAGAATCACCTTCCTCAACCTGCTGGCTGCGCTTCCTTTGATGCAGCCCAGGATGCAGTTGACTTTCTGGGCTGCAAGTGCACATTGCCTGCTCATGTTCAGCTTCTCGTCCACCAGCACCCCCAAGTCTTTCTCCTCAGGGCTGCTCTCAAGCCATTCTCCACCCAACCTGTATTTCTGTCTGGGATTGCCATGACCCAGGTGCAGGACTTTGCACTTGGCTTGGTTGAACTTCATGAGGTTCACACAGTCCCACCTCTCAAACCTGTCAAGGTCCCTCTGGATGGCATCCCTTCCCTCCAGTGTGTCGACTGTGCCACACAGCTTGGTGTCGTCAGCAAACTTCCTGAGGGCGCACTCAATCCCACTGTCCATATTACCAACAAAAATGTTAAACAACACCCATCCCAGTAATGACCCCTGAGGAATGCCACTCATCACTGTTTTCCATGTGGACATTGAGCCATTGACTGCAAACATTTGAGTGTAGCCATCTAGCCAGTTCCTTATCCACCGAGTGGTCCATCCATCAAATCCATGCTTTTCCAATATAGAAACCAGGATGTTGTGCGGGACAGTGTCAAACGCTTTGCATAAGTCCAGGTAGATGACATCAGTTGCTCTCCCCTTATCTACCAATGCTGGCGCAACATCATAGAAGCCCATCATATTTGTCAGGTCCAAGTTGTTCCTGTGATTATACCATCTTGTTGCTCTACTCTGAAGCTTTCCTAGTTTTGGCGCAAATGGAATTACACATAATTCTTTATAAATCATTTGCCTGTTCTCTCTGCCTTCCTTTAGTGTGTTCTTTTAGAGACTCTTTGGAAATGTCTACTTGCACGTAGCCCATGAGGTAATTTTACAGGGAGTAGAAAGTGGCAGAAAGCCAATATACACCATGGATGTTGTCAAACAAAAAGAAATGTGGGTAGAGAAGCATAATACATGAGTCCATGTAACTGCACTTGCATTATTTCTGTAGCATTGTTACCTTGTCGGAATATACATAGTCAATACAGGCTCCCAGTCAGATCTGGGATGATAAATTGGAGAGCCATTTCAGGAACAGCTTGTTTGTGCGTGTTTGCTTGTCCTTGAATATTCCTTTCCTGATCATCAGGCTAACGGCTTTGGAATGGAGGTTTTTGCTACAGAAATGGGAGGATTAAAGGGAGATATTACATAAAAATTGATCCATGGTATCAAGCTTTTAAACTACTGATTCTTCACCAGGTACAGGTTCTGGGAAGATAAGCTCCAAAGTTGTGGAACTGTCTGCATGAGAATAAAACAGAGCAAACCAAGGGGAAAAAAAATAAAAATCCAGAAACAAGGTCATCTAAGCATCCCTGAAATTTAGATGTGGAGAATGAGTGAAACTAGGAGGTGCTTATTGTAACCGGACATGGGATCAACATGTGCTCTGAGGAGGAGTTCCTCATGGGAAACAACAAAAAGAGTGCAGAAGGAGTTGGACTATCTACTGCAACCTTTGGATCCAGGGCTCAATGGGAGTCAGAGCCAAGTTCCAGATGGCAGCTGAAGTTACAAGTTCAGTTCATTACTCTGTGTGAGGCAGGGGCTCCAAAACCAGGCTTCGCCATAGAGACATCACGAAATGAAAAAAGAGAAGAAGCTGCAACTTCTCAGAAAGTAGCAAGCTGGTTATATTTTAAAAGTTTTCATGCCTTCCTGCAGACTTCATGAACATAAACATTGGGAGAGGGAAGAAGTGATGGTCAATGTTTAATACAAAAACACATAATGTGTCTTCCCACTGCATCCTCTCTTCCCTTTCAGTATGGTACTCACCTCTCCCAGCACTGTAGTCTCAGCACCAAACCTGTCCCTCACACCCTGCTGGAAGACAGAAAGCCCCCTGGAAAGGTAGTTGACTCTGTTGGAAGATGTACAGACCCCCAGGAAACATAGTTCATTCTGCTGGAAGACATAACGCTCCAGAGAAGTACTTACTGAGAAAAGATTGCAACGCACATGATTCTGTGTGCCTAAGCGCGTTTCCTGGTAGACTGAAATGGGGAGAAATTTTATCCTGAGCCTGACTGGATGACATGGACATTTTTTTCCAGTCCAAAAAGCGGAACAACAAACAGGGTTTTGGAGTAGGGTCTTAGGAGAAGTCAAACAGTGCAGAGCCAAAGAAAGAGAAGGACAAAGTGAGATATGGGATGTGGAACTGGGGGATATTTGGGAGTTTTTTTATATCCCTTTCTGTGCTGGCAAGCCCAAATGTTTCTGTAACTGAATGTTTGACTGGTCATATACCCTACAGGGTTGCTCTGGCAAGCAAGATTATTTGGAAAGCTGAGACATGTTGCTCTGAAATTGTTACAGGTAGATGAGTCAAAAAAACCTATATGGGTCCTTTCCTAACTTCTCTGTGGTACTGGAGCATCCAGGGCAAAGCACAGGCTCCTTTGGGGTTAAGAGGGGTTTGCAGTTGAAGGAGACTCATGTAACTCTAAACAGACCTGGTGCAATGGAGTTCAATGGGATTTCAGCTGAAACGATGCTTGGTACGAGCATGGACAGAAGTATTTGGCTACTGTGAGTTTGGAGCCCTATCTCGGAAATAAGTCTGCACATCGCAATCTATACAAACAAGGCATATTTCCTAATTCCACTCAGGCTGGATTGAATGTAGGTAGCTAACAATCATCTATCCAGCCAGGAACAGCAAGGAAACTGAACAGCATTTGAAAAAGGAGATGCATTAGGACTCCACAAAATTTTCAAAACCATCATTGGACATCTGTAATGAAGCCATAAGGGCAGCTTGTGGAAGAAAGACACATTGGGTCTGAATGGAAATGCAGGACGAAATTGCTGCTTGCCAGATAGTCTCTGCCTATCCCAAAACTAATAAGAGGAATTGAGCCTCCTCAGATATCAATCCAAAAAGAAACGCACTTAATAAATGACAAACCCCAACAAATTTTAGTTGTGATAAATGAGCTCAGAAGGAGTGTAAGGAGTTTGGGAAGAAGCTGGACAGAGAAGATGCTGAACTGTCCACAAAAGCACTTAGGATCTTCTAGGATGATGAAGCCTAATATTGACTGAGAGGATGGAGGGTGGTCTGGTTCTTGCAGAGGCAAGACAGTCCTGAGAGAGAGAGTTGGTCACTGCTGATGTTATAATAACAGTAGTAGAAACCCATTCAATATTAGCTGCATCAGACAAGGTCATTAAAAGGACCAGCTTTAACTTAGAATCATAGAATCATTTAAGTTGGAAAAGACCTTTAAGATCATTTAGTCCAACTGTTAACACTGCCAAGTCCACCACTAAATCGTGTCCCTAAGAACCACATTTACATGTCTTTTAAGCACCTCCAGGGATGATGAATCCACCACTTCCCTGGGCAGCCTCTTCCAGTGCTTGATAACCCTTTTGGTGAAGAAATATCCAATCTAACCTTCCCTGGCTCAACTTGGGGCCATTTCCTCTTTTCCTGTCACCTGTTACTTGGGAGACTGACCCCCACCTCTCTATACCCTCCTTTCAGGTAGTTGTAGAGAGCAATAGGGTCTCCCCTCAGCCTCCTTTTCTCCAGGCTGAACAACCCCAGTTCCCTCAGCCCCTCCTTATAAGACTTGTTCTCCAGACCCCTCACCAGCTTCTTTGCCTTTCTCTGGACTCTCTCCATAACCTCAATGTCTTTCTTGTAGTGAGGGGCCCAAAACTGGACACAGTACTCAAAATGGGGCCTCACCAGTGCTGAGTACAGGGGGACTGTCACTTCCCTAGTCCTGCTGGCCACATTATTGCTGATACAGGTCAGGATGCTGTTGGCCTTCTTGGTCACCTGGGCATGCTGCCAGCTCATATTCAGCCGGTTGTTGACCAACACGGCCAGGTCCTTTTCCGCTGCACAGATTTCCAGCCACTCTTCCCCAATCCTGTAGCACTGCATGGGTTTGTTGTAGTCACCCAAGTGCAGGACCCAGCACCTGGCCTTGTTGAATCTGATACCATTGGCCTCAGCCCATCAATCCAGCCTGTCCAGATCCCTCTGCAAAGCCTTTCTACCCTCAAGCAGATCCGCACTCCTGCCCAACTTGGTGTCATCTGCAAACTTTCTGGTGGTGCTCTCTATCCCCTCATCTGGATCATTGATAAAGACATTAAAGAGAACTTGCCCCAATATTGAGCCCTGAGGAACACCAATTATGACCAGCCGGCAACTGAATTTAACTCCATTCACCACCATTCTTTGGGCCTGGCCCTCCAGTCAGTTTTTTACCCATTGGAGAGTACTCCCCTCCAAGCCATGGGCAGCCAGTTTCTCTAGGAGAATGCTGTGTGAAAACATTTCAAAGGCTTTACTAAAGTCTAGGGAGACAACATCCACAGCCTTTTCCTCATCCACTAAGCGGGCCACCTTGTCCTAGAAAGAGATCGGATCTGTCAAGCAGGACCTGCCTTTCATAAAGCTATGCCGACTGGGACTGATCACCCGGTTGTCCTGGATGCGCTGTGTGATTGCACTCACAATGATCCATTCCATGACCTTTCCAGGCACTGAGGTCAGACTGACGGACTTGTAGTACCCCAGATCCTCCTTCTGGCCCTTCTTGTAGATGGGCATCACATTTGCTAACCTCCAGTCAACTGGGACCGCCCTCGTTTGCCAGGTTTGCCAGGACTGCTGATAAATAGTGGAATGTGGCTTGGTGAGCCTTAGGTGGCCTAAGGCTGGATAGGATCCACCCCTAGGTGGATCCTATCCAGCCCCATAGACTTGTGTGTGTCTAAGTGCTGTAGCAGGTCACTCATGATTTCCCCTTGGATTTTGGGTCTGCTATTTATTAAATATTCTTTTATTGTCTTTTACTGCAGCAGCCAGATTAATTTCTAGTTGGGCTTGGGCCCTTCAAATTTCTCCCTGTATAACTTCATGACATCCTTGTAGTCCTCCTGAGTGGCCTGCCCCATCTTCCAAATTTCATAAACTCTCTTTTTTCCCCTGAGTTACAGCCAAAGCTCTATGTTCAGCCAAGCTGGTCTTCTTCCCCGCCGGCTCATCTTTTGGCACGTGGGGACAGCCCACTCCTGCATCTTTAGGGTTTCCTTCTTGAAGAAAGTCCAGCCTTTATGGATCCCTTTTTCCTTCAGGACTGTCTCCCAAGGGATTCTGTCAACCAGCCCCCTGAACAGACCAAAGTCTGCCCTCCAGAAGTCCAAGGTGGCAATTATGTTGTCACCCCTCCTTGATCTCTGAGAATAGAAAACTATCATTTCGTGATCACTATGCCCAAGACAGCCTCCAATCATCATATCACCCACAAGTCCTTCTCTGTTCACAAACAGCAGGTCCAGCAGGACACCTTCCATAGTTGGCTCATTCACCAGCCGTGTCAGGAAGTTCTCTTGCACACACTCCAGGAACCTCCTAGACTATTCCCTCTCAGCTGTATTGTATTTCCAGCAGACATCTGAAGTCCCCGCAAGAACAAAGGCTATTGATTGTGACTTCTCCCAGCTGCTTATAGAATATTTCGTTTTCCAAGATAGCTCTCAAGCCTGGATCTGATGCTTTCAGGAGCACCACAGCATATTTCTCAATCTCTCTCCTTTGTATACCCTGTCCCCACTTGCCAGATGCTGTTGGCCACTCTTTTTTGGGTTGCCACATAACAGGACTTTGCAAATAGCTTGGGTGGCAGCTTTAGCTCAGCCCAGTCATAAATCAATGAATGGGTACACATTCAGTTTTACTATTTATTCATTTAAACCAACACACATCTTAAATAATATTTCCTCCTCACTGAATAGACCCTGCATTGATTACAACCATTCATTTCCCTAAAGCCGTGTCTACATGTGACGTGTCTGTCAGCTTCTCAGAGCTCTTTGTGACTTAACCCTCCCACATCATCTATGGGCATGGGGTGGGAGGTCATTGTGGAGGTTATTACTAATGTCATACTTATAAATGCACAACACTGTTTTATTGTATTTGACCTGAGAGGCTGACACATTGGTTTTCCAGAGTGTTTAGCAATCTGGTATACTCAAAGGTAAATTCCAGTGGGTTTCTGTTGTAGCTGGGGGAGTTCAATCAAAACCAAATCTGTCCTTGGATGTCTTACCCTCTCCATTCAGAAAATGAAAATGTAGTCAACAACAGCTAAGTAATTCAAGTGTCCTGCTGATTGGCAGAAGCAGGTAAACCATCCCATTCTTCAGGATAGCTTCTAGTTTCCCACACATGGGGCCAGCACCTCTCTCTCTGTGCATTTTCCCTTTCCACTATGTCATTTAAATACTACATTCTGTAAATAATACAACAAGCATTCTGTAGACAACAGACTCTTTAAATGCATATCCTTACTATATCGCTAAATTTGATCCATCTATTACCCTTGAAGACAGCAGGGATCTTGTGGAAGAAATTGTGAAGTCATCTGATTACAGAGAACATCAGAAAGCATAATTAGACTCCGAGCACAGGTAGAGACCTGACATGTCTATGGTTTAGAATCGACACCTATTCCTGGTGATGGCAAAAGAATGCAAACAGAGTGCAGCTGCATTCAGCGCTGCGTGATGTACCAAAACCTTCTCATATTATAAGCGACTCACCTGCCCCAGCACTTGAATTATTCCTAACCCCCTTATACACTTCTAAACTATTCTATCCTTTCTCCCAGCCTTTTCTCTGCCTTCTCTTGCTTTTCTTAACCAATCCCTCTATGATTCTGCTTTTCTGCAATCCATTCATGCCTCTTCCTCCTTCTTCTAAGAGCTGAGAACCATCAAACTATTGGACAAGCCATTGGAAAAATAGTCCTTTCTGGTTTTCTACTAGGATGTATATGAAAAAGGCACGTGTAACCTCGTTGGGGTTCATGTCGGGATTGTGGGGACTTCCCAAATGCTTGGTGGACAGCTCTCTTCTGCTCATAGGGAGCTAAGAAATTGTCTGAACATAATTAATTTTAAGGGGACTTTCACGTAAAAGCCACACATCTAAAACAGCAGCAAGTCTCCTGCTAACTTCCAAGCCCCTACACAGATTGCAAAAACCTGTTAACAGTGAAGCAAAACCTTTTATTTTTTTTAAATGAGGAAAAAATAATTCATTTTCCCCTAAACTCCTTCCTGAAAATTGTTATCACATTACCGGGTGAAAATCGGAAAAAACCAAGCAGACAAAGTCAACCAGACAAAAGAGTTTAAAGGCAGAGATCTGGGAAAGAAGAAAATAAAAAACAAACAAACAAACAAAAAAACCCCACAACTTCACACTGAATACAGAAACTTTAGAAAGATACTGAGAAACTGAAATGCATTACATGTTGTAATGTGTTGAATGTCCATAAGCATGTTTCCTATAAATTGATCCATTAAGCTTCTCTCAAATGTGCCTAGCTCTTGATTTTTCTAATTAGCTCCCCAAAGTAAATATTAAAAATGTATGAAATTTCAAATGTTTCATTTACCCAAATTTATAAAGCAAAAAGCAAACCCTTGTTTTCTGAAAGATAGAAAAAACTACCCCAAGTGGAATATATAACAGCTCTGACTAAATTACAGAGAAACCTGGAACCAGCACAGAGCTATTTGAAGCAAGCTGGCACTTTGTGCAAGACGTAAGTCAAATTAGTGGAGGAAAATGTATTTATGGGGAAGGAAATCAAAAAATTTCCATCAGGAATTAAGACCACAGAATTAATAGGGATAAGTAATGTCTCTTTGGTTTCATTTGCTTAGCAAGGAGAAGCAGCTTCTATTTTATTCCATCACAGCAGGGTCATTAATAACGACTTTTTAACTCTACTTAGATTTCTTTTAGCCTGTTGAGACATCCTAGGGATTCTTAGCTATTTTCAAAATTATTTTGACTAATTGCATTAGACCCCATGTTGGAATCTTAAATATATTGTAAATAACTGGCGTTTTTATGTAAGGGTATAACACGCTGCTGTTTCCAGACCTTATCTAATGACACTTGGTTATTGATGTTTTATTAATAACAGCAGCTGCAGCAGTAATTCACTGATTCATAAAGATTTCAAGGAAGATACCTGATGCATACTACGTAAAAGTTCTACCTTCATCTCTTGGATGAGGTCAATATTGTCAGTTAATGTGTACCCATCCTCATACCTTGATCAACCCCCGGCTTGTGTTGCCAGTGCCAAGGCACAAAGGACTATATATAGAACCATATAATCACAGAATGGTTAGAGTTGGAAGGGACCTTAAAGATCAACTAGTTCCAACCTCCCTGCCATGGGCAGGGACACCTCCCACTAGACCAGGTTGCTCAAAGCTCCATCCAACCTGGCCTTGAACACCTCCAGGGGCCTCATCAACATCTCTGGGCGACGTATCCCAGTGCCTCACCACCCTCACAGTAAAGAATTTCTTCCTAATATCTAATCTAGATCTACCCTCTTTCAGTTTAAAACCATTACCCCTCATCCTGTGATTACAATCCCTGATGAAGAGTCCCACCCCATCTTTCCTGTAGACCCCCCCTTTAGGTACTGGAAGGGACTCTAAGGTCTCTCTCCCCGGAGCCTTCTCTTCTTCGCGCTGAACAACCCCAACTCTCTCAGCCTGGCCTCATAGGAGAGGTGCTCCAGCCTTCTGATCATCTTCGTGGCCCTCCTCTGCACCCACTCCAAGAGGTCCATGTCCCTCTTATGTTGGGGACACCAGAGCTGGGCACACTACTCCGGGTGGTGTCTCACCAGCGAGGAGTAGAGGGGCAGAAAAATGCAGACATTCAAAGTCTTCTCTAAACCCATTTCAGCCTCTCATTGATGCAGTCTGGATGGGTGGTCACCTGGTAGGATTGACATCCAGCTCTCACAGAAGAAACTGGCTCTCTCTTTGTCCCAGAGTGAATCTACTGGACTGGAGATGCAGTAAGGCTGCCAGATAGCAATGAGATCAAAAGACACATGAGCTCAGAATGTCCAAATCTGCTCTGATATTTTCTTTTCTTTCAGAAGGAATACGTTTTCTCATTCCCCTTCAGAATAGCAGAGGATAACCATCACTTTTTTTCCTTTGTCTCCCCTTCTTTTTTTTATACTTCTTTTGGCGTAGGTGCCCTGATAGGCATGGCATCCTGAAATAGGACGCAGTTGCACAATATGATGTACAAGTTGGATTTTCATTGCAGCTTTTCTGAAATGTATTGAAGAATGGTGATGGTCCCCTTCATGAGCTATACATTGGAAAGGTAGGTGTTAACCTGTGATTGACTCACAGGGATGCTTTCTCTTTTAATACTCCAAGTTCATATGAAAAAAAAATAATCGTACATTGCAACAGAGTCTGGTAAACAGTAGAATACACAACAGCTCTACATACGCATGGCATACCCACATATGACCCTGTCCTGAATCTTTCTTTCTCCTGAACCTTTATGAATGGGGAAAACTGCCAATACAATTAAACTTTGGCTCCTGTGTCATTCTTGTTCCATTTCCAAGGGGCAAACCACTAGCCTAATCAGAATTCTGGATGCTACTGCTATTGGAAACATAATTTCATAAACAAGTCTCCTTCCCAGGAGAAAGGGCTGATGGGCTGCAGATATGTGAGGTCATCTCAATCAGCATTCCAGTGCATACAGGAAGCAGTGATCTTTTATAAGTCAAGGACTTTGAAAACTGCTTTACCATGCACAGGAAAAGGAATAGCATTTGAAGCACAGATGCCTTGGCTATCCAGAATAAAATGAAAATCTTTCTGTAAATGTATTCCTGCTAAGCTTAAAAGCTCATTTCAGAAAGTCCTGCTGGTTAAACAAAAGTGGGAACTCCTGACTTTCTGATCCTCTGAGTTGGTACCATTAGAAACAATTGGAGAACGCGGCTTTTATTTTAGACAGTGATCTGTCTCAGTGGTGCTCAGGTTGGGAGAAAGGCTCATATTTATGACAGAAGAACATGCAAGGTTTTTTGAGCCTTGTCTGGCTGCTAAATCTCCTTACTCATCACACATCTTGTTATAAAGATCTTCTGAGTGGTTCCTTCATCAGTCAACAGATTCCAATTCTATATATGCTAAGGATCTTCATCTTACATTGTCTCCAGTTGCTCAGAGATTCAGACCTGAAAGAGAGAGCTGTAATGCTTTAAGAGGCATAAGAATGCCTAACGTGCAAAAACTGGGTGATTTACTGTGGGATTTCATCATGTCCTGCACCTAGTTCTGGTGTCGCGCCCATGAAAGGCAGAATTCTCAGCTCAAGTAGGAAACAGAAAAAAATTAAACTTTGCAAGGAAATGAATCTGACTGCTCCTCATTAACCACGCTTCAGCTCAGCCAAAATGCCTTTTACCTGCAGCAAACAAGCTAGTTGGGAAATTCCCTCCTACCTGTGACTCCAATAAAATAAATTAAATCACTTTCAGCACCATCTTTGAAATTGGATACCCTGCATAACACCTTCACGAGAGAAGCCAGTAAAGGACCATTTCAATACACATGAAAAGAGTGTATGATCCCCTCCCATGGCAGCTGACAAACTCCAGGGGTGCTTTGCTGCTACCTTGCCTTTTACATGGCAATAGCTTTTACTCATCTCTGCAGATCCAAAGACTAATATACTGGGATATGAGCCAACAGTGTGCGCCTGCAGCCCAGAAGGCCAGTTGTATCCTGAGCTGCATCAAAAGAACCATGGCCAGCAGATCCAGAGAGGTGATTCTCCCCCTCTACTCTGTTCTCGTGAGACCCCACCTGGAGTATGGTGTCCAGCTCTGGAGCCCTCAGCACAAGAAGGACATGGGCCTATTGGAGCAGGTCCAGAGGAGACCATGAAGATGATCCAAGGGCTGGAGCACCTCTCCTATAAGGCCAGGCTGAGAGAGTTGGCATTGTTCAGCTTGGAGAAGAGAAGGCTCCGGGGAGACCTTATACTGGCCTGCCAGTACCTGAAGGGGGCCTACAAGAAAGCTGGGGAGGGGCTTTTTGCAAGGACATGTAGTGACAGGACGAGGGGCAATGGCTTTAAACTACAGTAGGGCACGTTTAGATTAGACATTAGGAAGAAGTTCTTTCCAATGAGGGTGGTGAGACACTGGAACAGGTTGCCCAGAGAGGTGGTGAAGGCCCCATCCCTGGAGACATTCAAGGCCAGGCTTGATGAGTTTCTGAGCAACCTGATCTAGTGAAAGATGTCCCTGTAAAGGTCCCTTCCAACCCAACATATTCTATGATTCTATGATTCTAAACCCAGCGTTGGATTTGGGGGCTACCTGGCGGCCTGTGTGTGGAGCGGCCGGGGCTGCCCCATGCCGGACACAGCCGGTCCCAGCCGGTCCCAGCCGGCTCCAAGGGCCCCAGCGCAGGACACAGCTGAGCCCCTCAGCCAAGCTGGGGGCGCCGGGGGGAAAAGAGGTTTGCGAAAGGGCCGAAGGTGGCCCAGGCAGAGGAGGAGGAAGGCAAGGAGGGAGCAGCAGCAGAGGGAGCCCCAGGGCGGAGGAGGAGGAGGGCAGGAGGTGCTGCAGGCCCGGAGCAGGGATCCCCTGCAGCCCTGCAGAGACCCCGCTGGAGCAGAGACCCCCCCTGCAGGCCGGGGAGGGCCCCAGGCCGCAGCGGGGGGATATTTCCTGCAGGAGCTGCGGCCGTGGAGAGCCCAGGCGGGAGCAGGTTGTCCCTGAAGGACTGCAGCCCGGGGCAGGGCCCGCGCTGGAGCAGGGAGAGGGGTGAGGAGGGAGGAGCGGCCCCGAGGGGCTGGCACGGACGGACCCACACCCCCATCCCCAGCCCTGCGCCCCTCGGAGCAGGGAGAGGGGTGTGGAGGGAGGAGCAGCCCCAAGGGGGTGGCATGGACGGACCCGCACCCCCATCCCCAGCCCTGCGCCCCTCGGGGCGGGGAGAGGGGTCGGGAAGGAAGCGGGGAAGACGGGAATGGGAAGAAATGGGGTGAGGGGAAGGTGGTTTAGCATTGTCTTTGTTTTTCACCGTCCAACTCCCCTGTCAAGCAGGAGGATAATAGAGCGGCTCAGTAGGGGTCTTGCAAGCCACCAAGGTTAATTCACCACAACTGGTTTTGAGAAATAATCACTCTGGTATCACTAAGATTGCATCCATTACAAAGAGATTCACATTTTTATTCTAGTGACAAATAGTTGGAGCTTCATTGCAATTTAGAGGAGTCTGAGGAAAACCCAACTTTAGAAAATATTTTTGTTTCATCAAGGACTGGAATGTCATCTTCTTGCTACTGTCACAGACATTCAGTCCTTGTGTTGGAAGGCACAAAAGGGTCTGAAGTGGTCACAGAGATGACCTAAAACTTAGAGGGGAAGGTCGTCATTCCACTGCCTTCAATTGGCTTTGGATCAAATTTCCTTTTCCATACTCACATCTCCTGAGAGATGCCCATTGTCTTCCCAGGTTATGTGGCATGTCTTGTAAAATGCTGTCTTGCTTGGGGCTCCACATCATAAATAAAAATACTAACTTCATGGAGCCGTAGGGAAGTGAAGAATTATGCATCAAGGTTTGTAGGGAAAGCAAGACTCTCAATTTTCATTATATCATTAAAAAACAACATTAAATTTATGTTTAGGTCTATGAAAAGTAATAAATGCATTTCATTGCATAATTAATGCTGGCCTTGAGCAAGAAAGTTTGGGCAAATTCTAAATTTTCCTGCTATATAAAAGGCACTACCAACTTGCAGCTGGTAGAGCTCTTCAACTCCTACTTTCTGAGGCTACAGAGGAATCTCAGACATGAACCTGTTGACATATTTCTAGCAGTTGTAATTGATGACTGTGACTCCCTCTTCTACACTGCTCCTTCAAAGCAATCTGCTGTAATAGATGTGCTGCTGAAAGCACAGACCTCTGATGATGTATTACTTACCCGCTAAAGGTTGTCACGAGAGGGCACTAGAAAAAGAAATACTTTTGTGGTTCTCTAAAATAGCCATATTCAGTTTTGGTTCAGAAAGTCATTTGACATCATTCTTTCCCCTTCTTTATATATTTTTTGTTTAAAAGAGACAGCATCAGCAGCTGCCATTTAAAAAAAAAAAAAAAAACAAAAAAAACCCCAAAACAACAACAAAAACACAAAACAGAAAAAAACACCACAAAACTTTCCTATGAAATGGATTTTAGGACATGTTCTGCCATTTAACTGTATGCTCAATGTGCTGTTTTTGCCTCTTGCCAGAACTTGGAGACTGCACAGTAATATTCTGGTCCCAATGAGTGGGCTAGTTTAAATGTTAAGGCAGAAGCTTCTGCTAATAGACTTCAAATCCCCATCTTTGTCAAAGCAGTTCCTGGTTGCATAGCATCATGAAATAAAACCACAAAAAGAAACCACAAAAATCCACAACAACCAATCCCAAACCACAGAGATAGCAAATATATATTCACTTTGCAGTGAAACACCTATTTTCATAGATGTGGCAATTCAGACATGTATGTCAATATTTTCTTCCAGCATTTCAGGATTTTTACAGTGACAAGGAAAGGCAAATCTCAAGCCTCTGATAAGCCTAGTTTTTTTCTCCCTCTCCCACATTGCAAGTCTACATCCAGCAATTACTTCAACTCAGCTTCCGGAACTGGTTGTAGGAGGTGAACACGATCTTTTAACTCAGGTCCAACTTTCATGCATGTGGTTAAGAAAAACAGGATGAAGGCTGAGCATAACCATACAGATACACTGTGAGATACGCCAGGTTCATCTCTTCCCAAACACGGTGTGGATGCTTTTATACTGCAGTACAGGCAGTCTGAAAAACAGCAGTAAGGACAGCAAGGCAGCAAACATGGGGACGCACATTAAAATACTGTCAAACCCATCCTCAAAGCTCTGCGTCTCTCCATGTGGACTTGTTCTTAGAGGCTCCAAGGATGGTTTGGTGTTTGGTTGAAGATAAAGTTTAAATTTGATAATGATGCACATGTGTGTGTGTGTTTGTGTGTGTGTGTGTCCTCACATAGTGGGTCACAGATTTTATTACTTGAATCTCAACTTTCTTGGCAAGCTGCTCCATGGGTCTTCAGCATCCCCTCAGAAAACTGCCACTAATCTCAACACCTGGACAGCAAAGTGTATGTCTCCTCTTCTTTGTGAAGAGCAGCTCTTCCTAATTTTGGCAACTACCTAGCTCTCACACTGGTGAGTAGATACAGCGACGATATGCTCCATTACTGGAGCAGAGCTGAGAAGTGTATTCCCAAAGGATTTCCCACTTAGTCTGAAATGCTCTAAGCGATGGAAATTCATTTGGATATAAAAGAAAAATAGTCTAAGAGTTTTCACTTCTGAGAACTGTCCTCCTATTCAGCCCTCAGCAATTTGTTTTCAGGTGTCTTTCTTTCAATGTGGAGCAAGGACTTTACACTCTTCAATAAATGTTTAGATATCAGGGCTTGGGTTTTTTTTTTGGTTTTTGTTATGGTTTGTTTCGCCTTTTTTTATAAGTGAGAAATCAAAAATAGGTTCATCTGTTATTAGAAGTTATCCAGCCAGCCTGATTATTTTATTATTATTTATTTTTGGCAAATAATAGCATACCAGCCCTGGAACTTTTGCAAATTACATCTTCTAATTAGATTTCAAGATAATTACTAGAAAAATAATTAAGAAGTTATTCTGGGACAACTGCTGGAAACCAATGAGGTATACAGATGTCACTATATTTTCAATATACATAGCTGGTTAACTCTTTGAAGGTGAATTTCTAATGCATATAAAAACATTTTAGTCTGAACTGAGAAAAAAACCCAAAAAGATACAGCACGCTGAGGATCAACATTTCATAAACGTAATGCATTAGCACTATTGCATTGTTTTAATAATCGTCTTATTAAAACCTACATAGACGTTTTTACTAAGTACTAAAGCAGTTCACACTAAAGAAAGGAAATAATGATTTTCTTGGAGGAAATAAAAAAGGGCATTTGACTATGTAGATATTTATGAAAATCTACAAAAGGCCGCAGTGTTGCATGAAAAGGTGTAAAGCGGTTTTGCAAGAAAATAAACCCCCTTGCTTTCTAACACTCCTCACCGAGGTGGGAGGCTAGGTGCAGCTAGGTTTAAATTCTGAGTGATGCCCAATTCACCACTATCAGTCCAGTCATGTTTAATATGTATTAAACTATTACGATTTGGATACACTAATAGCGGACTGCACCTTCAGTCTAGTCGTGCTCATGAACTAGCACGGCCACTCTTGAGTCTTTGGCCACGTTCAGTGAGAAACTGAAAAGACTAGCTACTTAAATAGTGCAGTTTATTTTTACAACAGATATTTAGGTTCTTATGATTGTCGGTGATAAATACACTGTCTGCAAAGCAAGTGCAAATAAAGATATTGTTAAATATACAAAGCGTGCGACAAAGTTATAAACAATACAGACTGGCTATAAATGTAGGAGAGAGATTCTCTAGAGAGATTTCTAAGTTCCCCAAGGAAATAATCTAAGTCTTACCCAAAGGTGTCCCTATGGGGGGGAAGAAAGGCTCAGCCCATCGGCTGGTTCCAGAAGTCAGTGATGGCGTTCTTCTCGACTAGTTCACGATGGTGTCTTCCCTGATATCCCCTCTCTCTCGGGCTATTTTTATACTATTTTTTATCTTCAAAGTGGAGTTTGAGTGACTTCAGTCATAAATACTTTTATTATGAGTGGTCGCACCTTGGAGGTGGATAGCCTCCAGGATGGAGGTGCGTTTTGGTACGTTATGATGAACAAAGTTCACACAAAGGACAGCATTTCATCAGAATTTGATGAAATGTTGGCTCAGGGTAGCGAGTAGGCAGCTTATCAGTTCCATAGTACCATCTCGTTCCCATATCTGCTATTCGTCACAAGGCAAGGCCATGGAATGATAACATTTCGTTCCATCCCTCAGGTACCTTCGCGAGGAACCTTGTACAGGGAACCGCAGATGTTGCATCATGCCAGCTCCAGCTGTTTTCTACCTCAGAAGCCTCTTGATTTTATACTTTTCCTTAATGTGTGAACAATGCTGTACTTTTGTATTCTTGGCCAATTTAGTAATTATTCCACACCCAGTGATTTATATGAGCTGATGAGGTAAAAAAACAGCGCAGCAATTATTGACCTTAAATTCAGTATCCATGAAATATGTTGATTCATGGACTCAGTATCCTGTCACACATAAGAAACCTCTGCCTCTGATAAATTTGAATCAAGAATGGAAAAGCATGTTAAATGAAGGATATCGAGTGGCTGCTGCTGAAAAACGTAGTCTGAAGCCTGTGTTTAGAAGGACAATGATCTGGAAAGGTGAGTCTGTGCCACGCAGTCAAAGTAGCTGGGCATGTTGAAGATATTCTAGGAAGAACTTAATGCTCCACTCTACTAAGACTTTATTTTTCCCTCTTAGGATTTTTTGATGTAGATATTGGCTGACGGAGTACTACAACTCAGAATAACAGCCATAGTCACTTCAGCAGCAATGCAGATTTTATTTTTTGCTATGCAATTGTGGAAGTTACCAAAGATGAATTATTTCACACCTCCTTGAAATGTAGCTGTGTGTTGTGTATACCTTGACTGTACCTCAAATAATTTGCTTAAAAGTAAAATAGTGAAGTAGCAGACAAGAGCTAGTGCCATACATGTGGACATATGACTCTTCCTCTTTCTGAGAATATGTTGTTTGACAAGATACAAATGGGTTCCATACCTCCATTCCTGCTTAACCAACCTGATCTCTTTCTATGACCATGTGACCCACCTTCTGGATGTGGGGAAGGCTGTGGACGTTGCCTATCTGGACTTTGGGAAGGCCTTTGACACCGTCCCCCACAGCATTCTCCTCGAGAAGCTGGCGAATCATGGCATAGACAAGTGTACTCTTCACCGGGTTAAAAACTGGCTGGATGGCCGTGCCCAGAGAGTTGTGATTAATGGGGTGAAATCCTCTTGGTGGCCGCTCACCAGTGGTGTCCCTCAGGGCTCAGTTTTGGGGCCAGTTTTCTTTAATATCTTTATCAATGATCTGGATGAGGGGATTGAGTGCACCCTCAGTAAGTTTGCAGATGACACCAAACTAGGAGGGAGTGTTGATCTGCTTGAGGGTAGGAAGGCTCTGCAGAGGGACTTGGACAGGCTGGATCGATGGGCCAAGGCCAACTCTATGAGGTTTAATAAGGCCAAGTGCCGGGTCCTGCATTTTGGTCACAACAACCCCAAGCAATGCTACAGGCTTGGGGAAGAGTGGCTGGAAAGCTGCCCGGCAGAAAAGGACCTGGGGGTGCTGGTGGATGGCCAGCTTAACATGAGCCAGCAGTGTGCCCAGGTGGCCAAGACGGCCAACAGCATTCTGGCTTGTATCAGGAATAGCGTGGCCAGCAGGAGCAGGGAAGTGATCGTGCCTCTGTACTCGGCACTGGTGAGGCCTCACCTCCAGTACTGTGTTCAGGTCTGGGCCCCTCTGTACAAGAGGGACATTGAAGCGCTGGAGCGTGTCCAGAGGAGAGCTACCAGGCTGGTGAGGGCTCTGGAGACCAGGGCATATGAGGAGAGGCTGAGGGAGCTGGGCATGTTTAGCTTGGAGAAGAGGAGGCTGAGGGGAGACCTCATTGCCTTCTACAACTACCTGAAAGGAGGTTGGAGAGAGGTGGGGGTTGGCCTCTTCTCCCAGGTGAATAATGACAGGACCAGAGGAAATGGTCTGAATTGCAGCAGGGGAGGTTTAGATTAGATATTAGGAAGAATTACTTTACTGAAAGAGTGGTCAGGCACTGGAACAGCCTGCCCAGGGAGGTGGTTGAGTCACCATCCCTAGAGGTATTTAAGAAACATCTAGATTTGTCACTTCAGGGCATGCTCTAGTGGCAGAGATTGTAGGGTTTTTTAGGGTTTTTTTTGGTTTTTCGTTTATTTTTTTGTTTTGTTATGTTTTGTTTTGTGTGTGTATGGTTGGTCTCGGTGATCTCAAAGGTCTTTTCCAACCATGAAGATTCTATGATTCTATGATTCTCACAGATTTGCATTGTATCAGACACATTGTTTCCTTTTTTCCTGTACACTGGGAAAAGTGCAGACATAAAAGGAGCAAAGTAATACTTATAAATATTCTATTTAGCAATGGGGGACTTAAGCAGCCATAAGCTAATGTTTGGTCCCCGTGCCTGATGAGCTGAGAATATCGATTCTTAACCAATGAAGGAGCTCTGCTAGCTGGAGAAAACCCAGAAACTTCACAATTTTTCACGTTCTCCTATTTCGTAAACACCAGGTTTGGATATCTGTGACCACAAATCAAGCAGTAGCTCACAACATCAACAACAGCTCCTCCCTTTAGATTTCAGAGGCTATAAAATATAAAGATTGCAAGAAATAAGGTAATTTATCCTCCTCTGTTCATTTAAATTGGGAATAATTCAGTGCCCTTCATCTTGAGAAAGATGAGCTGGAGTAGATTTTTTTCTTTTTTTCTCCTACCAAACCAAAACCAGAAAGGAGTAGAAGTTGGTGTGCAATAGGAGTCATCCAGTGCCTGCAAAGGACGTTGCAGAAAATGGAATATGTGGATTAAATCTACCTGTTACTGAAAGGACGCGTGCTCAGATCTCTGTGAAATTGCAAAGAAACTAATCTGTGATTTCTATCATGTTCTTCACAGAAAAATGTTCCCCAAATTTAGATTTGACAAATAATTCAACCCTTCCCTCCTGTCAATGCATAGTAAATGTCAATACCCTACAAGCATCTTATGGTACAACATTATGTCTCCAGTTTTTAGATTACAAATTTAGCTGCTCTGAACTGGGTTGGCTAAGATGGATTGTGATTATGTCTTCTTTTTGCCCTTTGTCTTTTGTTATCGGTGTTCTTTAACTGGATGCATGTAGATCACTACAACCCAAAAAAAACCCTGTTTGTCTAATAATATGCAGCCCAAGTCTCTGGCACCAGCCTGAATGTTGGTAAAATAAGCAAAAGCACTTGAGAAAGCGAGGAGGGTGTATGGATAATGAAGTGATAGAAAAAGATCTTGATACTGCAACCATCAAGAAGGAGATGGGACTTCCTGGATATTTCTCTCCTTTCCATTCAAGTGGAAGTCAAGAACAGACATAATTCCCAGCCATTGAAGACAAGAGAGCAGAACAGTCAGCATCTCCGCTCTAGAAGAGATGCTTATTTACAATACAGAAGTCAATGGTCAGAGAAATGCAAGGACAGATCTGAATTCATGGGGGAGATGACTGAAATACATGTTCTATACCTGATTTTACTCAGAAAGATGACAAATAAGAGAGGACAGAGTGACAGAAAATGCTTTTGAATGTTATACAGAAGGCAGACAATGGTAGTTCATTGTTCTTACTTTAGCACATATAATGGCAAAATTTCCAGGGAACTGAAAGCTGGAAAATTTGGAACTGATCAAATAAGGTTTTTATGCAATGCACATCTGAGTTGTGAACTTCATTATATGAGATTCTGTCAATATAACCTATTTATCAAGACTCAAGCAGCATCTGGGATACTCTTGGTACCCATGTATATATTTTGTTTTAAAGTGTTGTAAATTAACAGAATGTAAACACTTTTTTGGGGTCAGAGATAAAAAGGGTGAAGCTGATTTGTAGCTAGTATATTGAACACACACAAATATGCAGGAAAAGCTTCTATCATTCATTTGGTTTGGACCAAAATTTCAGGCAAGGTATTTGAACAGCCAGATTAATCTAATCCTGAACAATGATTCCTATGTTTCACATAGCTCTGACTATAGCTTTAGTAAATTTTGCAAGGCATTGTTGTCCCGCTTTGCATAATGTGATAGTGCTTCTGAAACTTCCACAGACTATTTTCTTGTAAGCTTTGAAAAATCTATATTCTAGCATGTCTTCTTCAGCTTTGGAGAATATCATATTAAAATCAAATTTAGACTAGGTATTACCATGAACCCAGTAAGAGTAATATTACTATGCCTTTACCAGGGAAGGCACTCAGTTTAGTGATAAAGACAGCATAAAACACAAGAAAAACGGAGAGGTAGAAATTTCCTCCAAGACAGATATTGTCACTTTTTTTGGTTTTGTTTTTCTTTACTACTTCATAACCCTGTGCTTAAGGATAAATACATGTCAATGCAATGTGTCAGATATGCCCAGTTTAAACCATTCAACATATTCCTAAATTTTTCTTGCCACTTTTCTACAGATTTTCCAGCTATTTGGACAAAATAGTTCAGCTGTATACAAAGACCTCTAAAGTAATCCAAAGACCTACGACATTCCTAATTTGCCACAAATTATTGAATATTTTTTTAACTGTTAGGGAAAAAAAACCACCTTTCTCAAGTGATATCCCTTTAATCAGAATTCTGTTTTACACTTCTATTATCTATCACCTCTGGATGTTTAATAATGTTCTCAATTTAAGTGATGCAAGGAAACAAAACTAAGTTTTAAGAACATTTATTTAAGGAATAAAAAGACTAAATGTCTTCTTAAACTACCTTTATGTCTAGGATGTTAATAGCCACTTGTCTGATGAATTGTGTTACTGTTTTTACTATGATTTGGCCTAGCTTAAGGACACAGACCCTTCTAATAGGCTAGAAAAGGAAGAGCTGATGCTAAAAAATATATTTTTGCTGCTGAAGTCTAAGTCCTATCCATTTAGAGTTATATGTGCAGCCTAAGAAAGTTAATGCAGACGGAAATGAACATTTCCAGATGGCAGCTGATTCAGGTCTCAGGCAAGGTGTCTGGTTCTCCTCACTAACTGTAAAGAGAGCTTGAAGGTAGGGTTTAATGTGGGTGTTTTCTGTGTGGGCATCACCTTTTAAACAAGTTACTCTGCATTTCTTTTTATAGCTGAGGAGAGAGAGTCATGAAGTCATTCAAGTGTAGATGTGATGTATCTTAACTCACACGAGATGCCTACATTTGGTCAGAGGAATCACAGTCTCACCCTGTAGACTACATCGATGTTCTGTGCTGTCCTGCCTAGCTTCCTATCTTGTTGTCCATAAGATGTGAATTCCCAAATGTCCTCGTGATACCTACTTGCTCTGTGCAGATGCCTTGGAGACAGTATGGCATTTCCAGTGGCACTAGATATTCATGTGTTCAGTGAAGCTTATCTCTTCTAGTAGGATTCAGGTGTAGATTAAGGCACCTAAATTTTAGGGTCTACTTGTGTACTGTGTGTTTAAAGTCCTGTTGTAGTAAAAGAAGATACAGCCAATAGAGTCCAGGGGGAAGTTCAGCTCTGCTCAAAGTAGGCAGTCAGTGCCTGGTCACCTGGACTGCTTTCTGGGCTTGCTTGATCCACTGACACACTTTCCAAGGGGGGGACAGAATGATGCTCTAAGATGTGTTTGCATTTCCCTCTTACTTACCACTAAGGCGGGCCTCCCCAGATGAGAAGCACTCCCTAAATTATCCAAGAAATGCCAGCCTTTCTGAAGTTACTCCTACTCATTTCTGGCCTAGAAATACCCATGCCATCCCTAGGGAAAATAATTTGCAAAACCAGAAGGTTGAAAGCATCATCAGAGTCTCTAGGTGGTTTTGACTGCAGGGGCTGCCCGAGAATTTATATATAAATAGGCAGCTGGCCTGTTAGTTCGAGGAAGGTTCTCAGGATATAAGTCATAGGTCTTCCTAAGTGTAGACACAATCTGTGCAGAGCATACATAAATTCGAAGTATCAGATGAGCACACAGAATTATGAGTTTTAGACAAGTTAAATTCAGTGCTTTAGCCCAAACCTCAGGCCCCGACAGGACAAGCAGGTAATCAGGTTAGCCCGAAGGCCACCAAGCAGCATTGTGAGATCAATTGGCGCACCATTTTAATGCTCACTGGAGGAAAAGGGAGTCAGTAAATTACAGATTCCTGTGCTGCCTAGGACATCACACATTGCTGCTAATAAACATGTTATGGTGTGAAATACGGCATGGCGTGCGAATAATAATAACTTGGAGCAGAAGAAAGGCTATAAAAAGAGGGAAGTCATTGTGGGAGAAATAGCTTAAAAAACTAAGTTTTCTTCTTTTTGCATAAACTTTTTTCAGGTGGATAAATGCATGCCATGCATTTGTACGAGTCTCAAAGAGAGAGCACTTTGTTGAGGCTAACAGAGGCTATTATCATAAATAGTCACACTCTGGTAGACCATACAGCATAGAACCTTATCCTATGGTGCTTGATTGCAAGCTACCAATATGAATTTAAGGTAACAGATATATTTTTGTACAGAAAGACATACAATCTGTGTTTAAGGACACAGAATGATACTGAAATCTACAGTCTTTAGAAATTATACTTACCAATACTATTGAAAACTAGCAATGTGCATTTTACTTCCATTTTCCTTGTATTACTTCAATTTTTTTTTTGTTGATGTCCATTCAGTGCACTGGCTTTTGCTGCATTCTATTAGATTAAAGTGTGCTCTAACATTAAGTATTTTCTCTCACAAAAAGAGGTGTACTCAAAGGCCATGATTAAACCATATCCTAAATCCTTTAAAGCTAAATGGCATCTGTCTATTTATGCCAGGAATAATACTCAGAAAGAATAAAAGAGTACCAGGTTTGTTTATTAAACCCATTCAATGTGGATCTCGTGTACCACACGGATTATGGACATTTTCAAATTTAGTTTCATGCAAGTAAATCTGTTGAAAAATCAAAATCCTTAGACTCCAAAGAAAACTATTACAACAATATTTTATCTGCTCTGTCCTTGTAGAAGCAAAAATCTTAGACACATATACTAACTTAGGTTGCAGAAGACCTCATGAGGTCATCTGTTCCAACCCAAAAGGCAAAGCAGGGTTATAGAATCATCATAGAATCATAGGGGTTGGCTAATATTAGGTAAGGCTGCTTGAGACTTGTATTATAAAATCATGGAATGGTTAGAGTTGGAAAGAAGCCCGTCTGTCCCGCCTGCCAGAGGCAGGGACACCTCCCTGGACACTAGACCTGGTTGCTCAAAACTCCATCCAGCCTGGTCTTGAACACCTCCAGGGATGGAGCATCCACAACTTCTCTGGGCAACCAGTTCCAGTGCCTCACCACCCTCACAGGAAAGAATTTCTTCCCAATATCTAGTCTAAATCTACCCTCTTTCAGTTTAAAACCATTACCCCTCATCCTATCACTACACTCCCTGATCAACAGTCTCTCCCCATCTTTCCTGTAGGCACCCTTTAGGTACCAGAAAGGGCTATAAAGTCTCCCTGAAGCCTTATGCTTTTGATGCAGCCCAGAGTGCAGGTGGCTTTCTGGGATGTAAGCACACTTTGCCATTTCATGTTGAGCTTCTCATCCACCAAGAGCCCCAAGTCCTTCTCCTCAGGGCTGGTCTCAATCCATTCTCTGCCCAGCCTGTATTTGTGCTTGGGATTGCTGTGACCCACATGCAGGACCTTGCACTTGGCCTGGTTGAACTTCATGAGGTTTGCACAGGCCCACCTCTCAAGCCTGTTCAAGTCCCTCTTGGAGGCATCCCTCCCCTCCAGTATGCCAACCACTTCACATAGCTCGGTGTCATTGGCAAACTTGCTGAAGGTGCATTCAATCCCATGTCCATGTCACTGACAAAACAATTCTGTTACAAAGTATGTAGATAATCACCTACAACAAAGGACTAAAATGGATACATTTCCATATGTTTTGTTTTATCAGCATTTTCAAGTGCAACGTTGTTCTATCAGAAAATTTCAAACCCCTTTTATTCACTTTCTCCTTTTTAACTGAATAGATGATGAAAGCAAAAAAAAAAAAGAAGATAGAAAATGAAGAAAAAGAAAAAAAACACCACCCCCCCCGCCCCAACTTTGAGAAGAAGAATGGTTTGAACACCTAAATTTTCTTGGAAGTCAATGAAAGTATCTATGCAGAAAATTTGTCTCTTCTAGGGCAGTTATCTGGTTATATACATCTAGCTTAGGTGTGCAGGCAAACTCCTGCTACTACAGCTCAAACTTACTCAAAAGAAATGATGTTGAACCTGAAATTAGAAAAAGCAAATGTCAGCGCCTCTCACAGCTGTATTCTACACTATTAGTGATCTTATTTCATATCTGTAATTGTCTGAACGATGTGGTGCTGCTGACACTTACTCAGTTGCAGTAGAAACAGAGTTTGTTGCCTAAATGTGGCATAGATTTCTGTAAGAAAAAAAATAGCAACTTTCACTTCTGTGCTGAAGAGAACACACAAAATGACAGGAGGAGTCAGCCGGAAAAGTCAATAATAAGAACGATGAATTCTTTCTGTAAGTATCACATGTTCCAAGCACTCAATTAAGCTATTAGCTAGCAAATGTGGAACAACTAGCTGTAATTACCCTTGCTAAAGGCTTAGAATGTGTTCGCAGAATTCAGTGCCATGGGCTTCACTGCACTGATGACTGTATTTAGCCTATTTAGAGGAAAAATGCATGCTGAAATTTAAGATCAGTATTAATATTATTTATTTTTGTATATGCCTAAGTAAACAAAATTATAGAATGCTCCAAGGAAAATTGTTCAGAATCTAATATGCAAGAAACCAATAGCAGTATACCATGATGGTTGGACTTGATGATCTTAAAGGTCCCTTCCAAGGTAGATGATTCTGTGATTCTATAATTCTGTGAATCTTTAGAAGAACATATATATATAGTATATATACACACATATTTAAACTATGTGTATATAGAATATAATGCATGAAATATAATTATGTAACATATAAATGTATACTATTAAAATTATACAAAATGGGCATGTATACCTACATATAATAAATATGTATTTTATATATAATTATATAATATATAAAATATATCCACATATATATATATATAAATTCTATGCTTTTTTAACTCCCTGCTATAGTGTTTCAGAAACTGTATGGAAGATGTATCATGTGAGACAGATACCTGATCGAATTCTGATTCATTGTGGCAAAGGTTCTGAACAAACTACTGCATGGACTCGAAGCAGGAAGGTCTTGTCTGTTTTGTCCAGCTTAAATGGTGAAGTGACTGCCATCCTTCAGAAACCAGACTGGATATTCCTAGCTTGTCTGGGCATCCTGTATCCTAACAGTTTATTCTCCAGAAAGAGGAAAATGATCCCTTGCTATCCAGCTAAGACTTTCTCCTGCAGTGGCCAAGGAGGAATCATCCTCCTTACTGCAAATAGTGCATTGAGATTGCTTTGGTTAGTTATCAACCAAAACAGGAAAAAAATAATGGGAAACTTTCAAAGTGTTCAAGTTACATATTTGAACTGGCACTTGCACTGAATGTAATGAGGAAGACCTATGTAGCAAGATGCACTTGAATCCATTCTGGTTTCCCGTTTCAGTTCCTTTCCACTTTTTTGGCATCATGAAGGGACCATAAAAACAGTAAATTAAGGGAATATTGCACTTACTTGGGAAAAAATCATTTCTAATTCAAGCAATTCTCTAGTCTGATTTATGAATCAAAATGGATGGAAGAATAGAGGGAAGGGAAAGGAATTACTGATTGATTATAATTATTGCATCTTCAGTCAGTGCAAAAGTCTTAATCCTGATAGTGTTCCCCACCAGAAGTATTCACTAAAAAAATAAAAAAAATAAAAAAATATAAACATGCTGGCTTTGAAAAGTGTCTCTAAACCAGTATATCCTGCAGTTAAAAAATCTGTGGATATATGAGCATTTAAGACATTTTGAGGTGAACTGGAAACTGAAATGAATGTTTAATTCAGAGGTCAAATGGGTATCTTTTAATATAAAATACATCCAAGATGAAATCTCTGAACATTTTGACAGAAGTGCCATGCACCAACTTGTTAGTTTATCCTAGATCTACCAGAAGTTTCAAGCAGTAAATTAGGGGTTGTTCTTCCATTGTCCATGGTCTTTCTCTGCCAGGTATTGCTGTCATCTGGAGTAAAACTGATTGCCCATGTTTTCTCCAAGCTTCTGCGTCTTTGTGTATTTGGTCTTTGGGGCAAATTTGTATTTCTCTCCACAATAGAAAGTTCAACTAGAAGAGAATAGCCGAAATTATGCCACTTGCAAAGAGATTTGAAGAAATCTGAAGAAAAGATGCAGACCCAAAGACTTGCACCTTCAGAGCAAAAATAGCTTACAGCAAAGACAAATAAAATTAAGTCCTTAAGCCACGTGTGCCAGTAAATGCCTGACCAGTTCCTTCATGAGAACTCCCATCTTTTTCAGGGATGTTGGTTCACGCATGCTTAGAAGAAATGTGCAAGGAAACTTGGATATCTAAGATCATTCTACTACCTTCGGAAAAAGAAATGAAGGATGGACATCTCTCATATAACAACTTTCCCTACTCAAACAGACTCTTGTTAATTTGCTTTGGCACAATGGAGAGGTTCTGAAGTGGGCTGCATTAATCACAGTTTTGAATTATCTGGCAATATCCATAAAATATTATAAATAATAGCCAAACAACTGGGCCTTGGTATATTGCCTGAAATCCTGAGAAATCTCTGCTAAAATCCAGGCTGTTATTGCCTCATAAAATGGAGCATTCATCTCTTCAGTGTAATTTACTGACTATCTAAAAATGAATAATAGAACACCACCAACCTGTGACTGCCGTCTGTGGGCCCAGTTCTGCAGTCCTTCTAATGGCAGACCTGCCATGGAATCCCATGATTATATATTACAGAAGACCCCAGTACTACTAAAATGAGATTTATTTTTATGTTGCTGGTTTAAAATACATATGTTTGACAGTGCCGAGGCTATTATGTTCCCCATTAAAGGAATATCATTGTTTATGGAGTGTTCAAATCCAGGGCATTATGTTTATGATATTCACCCTCCCCTCCTCAACAACAATCAGCTGCAATGAGACATAAAGAGAGAGCAAAGGCTTTTCTAGTGTAGATCCTAGGCAGTCAACCTTTGTTTCTTGTGTGATCAGCTCAAAAAGAAATATCCTCCTCCCTACAGAAACCCTTATGAAACTGCTGCTGGGTGGAAAGAGCTACCAGTGATCCTTTGTTGAAATGAAAAGTCCTTTGTTGAAATGAAAAGTCCTTTGTCAAAATGCTGTAGTCCTCTGCTGGTCTGTTAGTTAACATTGTGTATTTTTTCTGTTGTCTAGTTAAAGATGGAGCATACTTACTAAGCTCATGGACAATGTCAGACTACAAGTAGTTTGGAGACCAACATTCAAAACCACCTTGGTGAAACAGTGCGAGAAAGAAAGTGATTCAGTAAGGACAAGAACAAAACAGTACAGTTGAGTATGGACTTAAACTGACCTTATCTGAACCACCAAAGCATTAAGTCTCCAGTCCAATTTGGTCATCTGGATCCCTTACAATTAATAAATTTTATTGATTCTCCTCAAGAAGGTGAATCAACCATCCCATTCAAGATATCTGTTGTAGGAAGGAATAATATTACCCTTGGAGATAATTAAGTCTTTCCAGGATGACCATTGAGACCAACAAGCAAGTTACACTGGACTAGATACTGGATTCTAACTATTCTAGAGCTGCTGATGATAGGTAGAGTGAATCTTTTCCATTGTTTTATAACTTAGGGGATATAAGTAAACAAGTGACACTATGGGTAGCAGTTTGTCAGCGAAGGATTTGGGGATAACAGTGGATCAAGAGCTTAATGGGAATCAGAGTGTCATGGTGTCACAAGGAAGGGAGGACATCAGAGCTAGTCCTTCCATTCCACTTAGTGCTGGAAAGCTGTTGGTTGAACATCTGCATTCATTTCTGGGCACTGAATTTCAATAGAAAGTCAACTGGAGAGGGTCCAGAAGACAGCACTAGGAGTGATCAGAGGTCTAAAACACATGGCCTTTAAGGGAAAACTGAAAGAGCTGGAATTGGGTTTGCTAAAAATGGGGAGAATTGAGAGAAAAGACATGATAACAACAATTTAATTAGACCTAAATAAAATCTTTCTGTTGGTGAAGATGGTTAAGTTCCAGGGAAGATTGCCTATAAGGTGGTTGAATCTTGATCACTGGTAATTTTGATAAGTTGGGCATCTACATATTGTTTAGCTACAGATGATACCATTTCAAGAGGTGGACCAGTTCACCCTCTTTACAATGAGGGTGGTGAGACACTGGCACAGGTTGCCCAGAGAGGTGGAGGAGGCCCCATCCCTGGAGACATTCAAGGCCAGGCTGGATGAGGCTCTGCGCAACCTGATCTAGTTGAAGATGTCCCTGCTGACTGCAGGGGGGTTGGACTAGATGATCTTTAGAGGTCCCTTCCAACCCAACACATTCTATGATTCTATGATTCAGCAATGGTGGTGAAAAATTATCTTTTTTGGGGAGTTAAAAAGAGATTGCTTTTTGTTGTGTTGACAGAATAGTCTATTAATCCAACCAAATAAATATGTGTTTATAACTGAAAGTTCGTTCATTACTTTTAAGCCCTTTGCCTTCATTCTGCTTGCTTCTTTCCTTGCGTACAGGATTGTGTGCACTAGTGTTTAAACTACGTCTACTTGTTTTTCGGATCACCTTCCAATTAACAAAATTCGGAAGCCACAGTCCACAGACTGCACAATGCTGGACTACAAGACCTCTTGAAGTGCCTTTTAGACCTGCCTTATTGCAAGGTCACATTCAGTGAAAAGGCACAAGAGTCTATTTCAATCACTGGCACCACACAGGCTGCTGAAGTTTGCCACGTGCTTAAGGACTTCGCTCAATAGGAGACTAAAAACCCAGTAACTGAGTGGTGAATCAGGCTTCACATTTGATCTGTATATATAAAAAAGGTGAATGTAAAAATCCCTTCTCATGCCAAAAAAGGGCTATTTCTGGACCTTTATTGCATTTTTAATCCCTCTAAATATTTCATCTTTATAGATTGTATTATTTATATATTACAATCCTTGTCACCCCCTCAAGCTGTGTCAAGACGCTACTTCTCCCTGCACAAAATAAATTGCTCATAAAATTTTTCTTCAGGGGAACTCGGACACAAATAGTAATGTGCACTTCTTCTAAGTCACAGATAACAGGCTGATAAATTGCTGTTCTTAGCACCTGTTTTGAATCTCTTGCCCTGAAGGGTATGCATTCTTGTGCATAATACAAGGTGGCTCATTATAAAACAGACTACTTTAGCAGACAGTAATCTCACCTAATTTGGGACAGCTAATTTGGGCACGTCTAGCCTAGATTAGCTACCTAGGTTTCCCAAATAGTCAGAGGAGAAAGACAAGCACCTCCAGCAGGTGTTTTAGCCCAGCTGATCTGAATTATCCTCTGGAGATGCCTTCCTTGACAGTAGACAAAAATCACAACCAGCGCAGACAAGTTACTTTATTTCCTAAAGTGTGGTGGGAATGCATCCAAATCTTAAAGAAAGATTCTTCCCTACCTTTTTCAGATGCTTAGTCATGTGGGAGTTAGTGGTTATATTAAGGTTTCACAGCTAGCTGCTCCCAGACCATTGATTTTAATGGAACCATAAGAATTTATCACCTAAGGAATCCAGCTCTATTAGCCTTTTTCTTCCATGTCTTCCTCTTGCTGGATCTCATATATCTACTCCATGAAGAAACAATCTTTCAAAGCTGGATCTCCACAAGTCAGGAAATTCCAACAATGAAGCTAGAAAAGCATGATCAAGTCTTCTATTTCAGTCTTCCTAACTGTTTTTCTTCCGCAATCATCAACTTTCACCAGACATATTTGACAGAATGACCAAAATCACAAAGAAAGGTCTTTCAAAAATCATGGGAAAAGATAAGAAGAAAGAAGAGTAATCCCATCAATGCTCCTATTCAGCAAAAGATGCAATATCTGATCATCCTTAATTAGAGAATCCATCTAGGGAAGGGGCTTTGGAAAGATCCCAAATATTGGAAAAAGACTTAATCACCCACAGAATCACAGAATCACAGAATGGTAGGGGTTGGATTGGACCTTCAAAGATCATCTAGTCCAACCCCCCTGCCAGAGCAGGGTCACCCAGAGCAAGTTGCAGGTTGCACAGGAATGCGCCCAGGTGGGTTTTGAATGTCTCCAGAGACGGAGATTCCACCACCTCTCTGGGCAGCCTGTTCCAGCTCTCTGCCACCCTCAAAGGAAAGAAGTTCCTCCTCATGTTTAGGTGGAACTTCCTATACTCAAGTTTGTGCCCATTACCTCTTCTGCTGTCCCCGGGCACCACTGAAAAGAGCCTGGCCCCATCCTCCTGACACCCACCCTTTAAATACTTATAAGAGCTGGTAAAATACCCCCTCAACCACCTTTTTTCCAGACTGAAGAGACCCAAATCCCTCAGTCTTTCTTCATACGAGAGGTGTTCCAGTCCCCTCATCATCTTGGTAGCCCTTTGCTTCACCCTGTCCAGCAGTTCCCTGTCCTTCTTGAACCGGGGATCCCAGAACTGGACACAGTACTCCAGGTGCGGCCTCACCAAGGCAGAGTAGAGGGGGAGGATGACCTCCCTCCACCTGCTGGCCACACTCTTCTTGATGCACCCCAGGATGCCATTGGCCTTTTTGGCCACAAGGGCACATTGCTGGCTCATGGGCATCCTGTTGGCCACCAGGACTCCCAGGTCTCTTTCCACAGAGCTGCTCTCCAGCAGGTCAGCCCCCAACCTGTACTGGTGCCTGGGATTATTCCTCCCCAGGTGCAGCTCCCTACACTTGTCCTTGTTGAATTTCATAAGGTTTCTCTCCACCGAACTCTCCAGACTGTCTCGGTCTCTGTATGACAGCACAGCTTTCTGCTGTGTCAACCACCCCCCCCGAGCTTTGTGTCATCAGCAAACTTGCTGAGGGTGCACTCTGTCCCTTCATGGAGGTCATTGATGAATATGTTGAACAGGACTGGACCCAGTACTGACCCTTGGGGAAAACCACTCGTCACTGACCTCCAACTAGACTCTGTGTCCCTAATCACGACCCTCTGAGCTCTGTCTTTCAACCAGTTTTCTATCCACCCCACTGTCCATTCATCTAACCCATACTTCCTAGGCTTCCCTATGAGGATGCTGTGGGAGACTGTGTCGAAAGCCTTGCTTAAGTCAAGGTAGACAATATCCACTGCCCTCCCCTCATCTATCGATCCAGTCATTCCATCATAGAAGGCTATCAGATTAGTCAGACATGATTTCCCCTTGGTGAATTCATGTTGAGTACTTCTGATAGCTTTCTTTTCCTCCACATGCCTTGACATGATGCCCAGAACGAGCTGTTCCATCATCTTTCCAGGGATGGAGGTGAGGCTGACCGGCTTGTAGTTCCCCTTATGCTTTATTAGGTAACCAAGAATCTAGGACACAAATAAAGTAGAAAAAAGGCTTCAACAACTTCACTGCTCTAGGCATAGCTTGTTTATGTATGTTTTCCGTGTTTTTCCATGTATATAAATAACATTAATTCTTCCTTGAACGAACCTGGAATTGTGCACAGAGGTCCAGTCTCGTGTTTTGGCAAGCTTTGAGATGTGACAATTGCCTCTCTTTGAAAAATGTTTTCAAGGAATTGGGATGCTGAGGCAAATGAAATCATGAAGGACAGATTAAAGCTAAATACCAGCATGGAAAGAATGACAGAGTGAGGACCAGAAAGAAAGAACATTGTAAGATAAGAGAATAAAAAATTGTTTCCTGCTGGTCTCATTGCAGGATTACTTTGATCATGAGTGTGTAAAGCATGCAAATACTTAGGATACTAATTACCAAGCTGTGAGGTTAGGTGCTCCTGGCTGATACGGCCTCTGAGACCTCTCAGTTATGTAACTTCATGCAGAGTTCTTTTGGCCTTGAATCCCCTTTGCCATTTGACACTGCATATTTCTTAAGCTTTCCCAACTCATGTTCACTGTAAAATTCCATCTCAGCAAGAGTCCATACTTGTGCTTTTTTGCTCATGCAGCATTAAATACAAGGTCCCAAACCAAGAGATTTACTGAGTATTGAAATGGATGCTTTGGCATTTGAGTCTGAATGGCAACTAGGATGGCTTCTTAGGACTGTTAGCTTTTGAAAGATTTTAGAAATGTAAGATGCTGCTAAAAATTTATTCATTCTTAACAATTGTTTTCTTCCAGATGTCTAGAAAATAAATATCTTGCAGTCTTTCTTTTATGTTTACTGGTGCTTGCAGTTAAAACATCTACTCCCTTTCCTGCACCCCAAAATAACATCAATTCATTTTTGCTGGAGAAATTCTATAATACTACTTGAAGTAAATACATAAAAAAAACCCAAAAATAGTTGAGGTGATCAGTGGCTCTTTTGCAGAGTCAATAGAAGAAGAAAGTTTGGTCTGAATATCCTTCATTTATTTTATTCTATTTGGGAGCCAAATGCAAGCCCTGACATATCCCAAAGATGACTGAAAATAAAGACTTAACAGAAAAAAATGTTCTAGTGTAATGAGGGCCATCTCCTGGAGTCCTCTAGAGAAGTCAACTGATACACAGCTGGTTTGTAAAGAAAATGTGGATTAACATACTAGAGTCCCTCAGGAGCAGGGGTATGTTGGAAGGGAATTATGCAACACGCAAGTCTGGGATAATCCTCTCCTGGATACGTACAGATAAGGCAGTGAACGGTTGGATGTTGTCAGAGGAGTATCTTGAGATGTCAGTGGAAGGAAGAGGCACCCTTCAAAAGCTATACTGCTGGACAATGGCTTCCAGTGGTCCACCAAAAGCTAGAGCATACATATAAAGCATGAAGTACAGGCAATATGTGTCAGCAGCCAATGTGGGGATTGCACAGGACACATACCTGATAGTTCACTGGATGGTTTTTAGGTGTTCCTGATGTCCTCCTTACCCTGACAGACAAAAATCAGACACAGCCCTGATCTAGCCCCACATTCTGTGGAAATGGAGAGGTGCTGCTAGTGGAGGTAATGTAGAAGACTGATAAGCAGCCCTTGGAGGTCTCAAAAGCAAACACGCAAACTCTACAAGTTGTA
The DNA here is from genome assembly GCF_964199755.1 of Larus michahellis. Lineage (NCBI taxonomy): Eukaryota > Metazoa > Chordata > Aves > Charadriiformes > Laridae > Larus > Larus michahellis. The sequence goes on along the minus strand of NC_133897.1, from coordinate 166,088,018 downwards.
CTGTTGTAATCACACTGTATTGGCTGCATCTCATCAGCCTGAATCTTGGAATCCTTTCCTATCGTTGTCAATTGTCAGAATGGAGTTTCCCTATTTAGAGTATTCAAAAGGGATTTTTCCCAAGTAGAGTCAATGACCACCACCATTACTCTGTCCTCTGGCTGCCAACAGTGGAAACTGGTTTGTTTAATCACTGAAATTACACACATCTCTCTGTGCAAGACAGCAGATATTTTATTTTTTTTTAGAATTAAATACATTATTTATTAATTTTCATAATCACTACAGCTTTTCTTATTAGTGCTCCTTTCATTTCTTCACTGTTTTTTAAAATGCAAGGGTCAAGTGATATCTGAAGGACAGGTTTTCAATTAGTTTTAAGTTATATAAGTATTAACTAGGAATTAAGAAATATAGAGGACTTAATCATGGGTTTGAATAGCTTTTGCTATGAGACATCTTTATTGATGTCTCTGACATCTTTTATGAGATTTCATGAACAATTATTGATGTATAGCTACAAGCCACCAATCATAGACACGATTTCATCTATGAAGACTCTCATTCAACACAGGAAGTCACCTCCATCACAAGAAAAAAACCTTCCACATATGTGTTAGAATCACTTAAACATAGAATGGTTAGAGTTGGAAGGGACCTTAAAGATCATCTAGTTCCAACCCCCTGCCAGAGGCAGGGATACCTCCCACCAGACCAGGTTGCTCAAAGGCCCATCCAGCCTGGCCTTGAATACCTCCAGGGATGGGGCAGCCACAGCTTCTCTAGTCATAAAAAGTTTCTTCCTAATATCTAAACGAAATCTATCTTCTTTTATGTTGAAACTGTTACCTGTCACTAGAGATCCTGGTTAAAAGTCTCTATCTTTGCTATAAGCCCCCTTTCTATAGTGAAAGCCTGCAATAAGGTCTCCCTGGAGCCTTCTCTTCTCCAGGCTGCAAGAAAAATTCTCTCAACAGGACTTCTTCAAAACTGTCTGTTCACATGACATCTGTTCCAGCCGGATACAGCTGTCCAGCCAATTCCTTACTGATCGAATAGTTCATCCATCAAGCCCCTATCTCTGCTGTTTAATGGCAAGGAGGTTCTGTGGGACCGCATCAAAGGCCTTACAGAAGTCAAGGTAAATGAAGTTGTTTGGTATTCCCGTATTCACCAAGGCAATCACTCCACTGTAGAAGGCCACCAGATAATCAGGCACAATTTGCCTTTTGTGAAGCTGTGTTGGTTGTCTCTAATCACCTCCCTGTCATCCGGAAATAGCAATTGTTTCATTTTTGCATATTTTCTCCACATTCGTTTAGAGAAAGTTGTGAAGCATAAATTTGTTATTATTTTGTTCAGGTACTTACATGGAAAAATGTATATGGCAGTTCCTTTGGTTTGTTTTGGGTTTTCTTATTTTATGCAAGAAAAAGCTATTTATTTTGGGATAGTGTGTGGTTTTTTTGAGAAACTACTGTTTCACCAGTTTATTTGATTGAATTTTTTTAGCTTTAATTAGCTTCCAACTGAAATGTGAACATTTAGTTGCTAGAAAGCAAACAACAGAGCTCTTAATTTTCAGCTTTTTAGTGGAAAACATTTCACAATTAGTTGTAGTGCTGTCATGCTGCCTCTGTTCATAAAATTGTTTCTTTCTCTTAATTCCAAGGATTGCATTTGCAAACAAAACTGTGTGAGAACTGCTCAACTGGATCAGTCAGCGGTCCCTTTTGCCCAATATTCAGTCTCCAAAAGAAGAATGTAGCAGATGTTGATGGAAATAGCATCAGAAACAAGGGAAGTATAGATTAATATTATCCTGTGTATAGGGCAGAGATTCAGACCTGCCCAAGAAGCTGATTGTATCTGAATCATAATAGTTCACAACTGCCTATATATACCTTTTCTCTGTGAATTTGCCCCAACCCTTTATGAGTCTATGTATACATTTGCCTTCCATAACAGTCTATGATGATGAATTTCATGACTGGATCATGCACTTTGTGTAAAACTATGTAAATTATTAATTTTATGTAAAACTGTGTAAAATTCTTTTATTTATTTAAAGTCTACTGCCTGATCACTTAGGAATTTATGCTGAAGTTAGGTACAAACTTACACAGAAAAGAAAAGGACCTATGTTCAACTGCATGCAGAAAAAAATGTTGATTTTTGCCATTGCAAATTCTGCAATGGGATTTTCTGTATGTGTACAGTTGTTGTGCACGAAATGTGTTTAATATTAGTCTTTTATGTCATGCTTTCTCACCCACTCTTGTGCCTTCGTGTCATTCCTCATCATTCTCAGAATATTTTAGGAAATGTAGAAATGATCTGTTAAGCTCTGTAGCCTACCTTTTGGGGACAAAATACATTAGCTCCAATAGTCAAATGTTTCTCACCTTCAGCAGTCTTTTGCCCATCAACCTTCATTTTCTGATGTCATATACCCCCACGGGGTTAGGCTAGATGATCTTTAAAGGTCTATTCCTACCCAAACCATTCTGTGATTCTATGTTATTCTTGCAATGTCATAGTCTTATCCTGGCATATAAACGGTCTTAACATTCACTCCCCTTCTTTACCTTTCAAGTTGCTATCGATGTGGATTTTAGTCAGCGTATTTCGTCCTGTTTGCCTGGACAGACAAAGTAACATTGATCTGCTTGTGCACCTTTAAGTCATTGTGGTGAGGATACATCAGGCTTCCCATGCACAGAGAGCAGTGCTGCTCATGGCAAGATTTCATTAAATGAACTGGCATCCTGGCAAGTCTGGAAGAGTCGTAAATATTGGAAATGTCCTGAAGAGTATTTGACACCCCTGAAGCTTGCCTACCCTTCCCTATTTGACTTGTGAATACTGCCTGAAATATCTAAACCTTGCAGGCAATTTATAGTTTAACTTTATGGTTCAATTTTAATTATACTTTTATAAAAGTATGGAAAAGCAAATATGACACTCCTAATTCTGAGGTTTAACCAGTCTGTCTGCTGTATAAGTGGAAGTAGCTGGGGAACCATTTTGTCTTATGCTTTTTCGTAAATGGTTCATAAACGAACAACATGCCAAAGGTTTCTTCTGGACTTGATGTCTGCTTAGAGTCCAGATTATGGAGCAATTTCTCTCTAAGCAGGGACATTAACACATCTCTCTCTTCCATTAGGCTGCCTATTTTCACAAAGTATTTAAGAATACAATGTTTCTGACTTCTGTCTCTCCGCTAAATTTGTCTGAAATTGGCCCATATTCAAAATATGGATGAAGAGGGTATAAACAACAATGTTACTTACATATTACTTTGAATCTGAGCTCCTGGTCCATGTATGAACAGTACAAATTAGGAATCTGATTTGGTATAGCTGGCCTGGCTTAAAATTTAATTGGAAAGCGCTCTGTGCAAATCTTTTATCAAATCATGCAATCGAAGCTGTGTTACTATATGAGTAATAGCACTAAAACCTATTCTTCTTCCCCACTGAAATTCGTACCCCAAAGCTGGGTAGCTTTATGTGGAAAAGATGGCTTGGGAACCTTACGCACATAGGTCAAAAAGATGAAAAGAAGGTGGAAAATCAGCCACGAATAAAATCAACAAGACAGTTTTTCAGCAGAAAGTGCAATCTAATCTGAACATTTCAAAGTAATGTGCCCTGCTTCAGTGGCATTTTTAACATAAAAATGATAAAATGAACCATCATCAATTCATCTTTTAGTTTTGAAAAAGTCAAAATGTTTTCTTTTCAATAAAGTAAGAACACTCCCTTTAATTTCCCTCTAAATGAATATCTTAACATTACCATAGTATGTAGTCCTTTCTATTGTGCAGAAAGTATTAAATAAAGTATACTGTACAATAATATTTTTACACTAATGAAACATAGCTGATGATGATAAACAGCATTTTTTTATCTCATCCTATGGGGAAAAATATACTTTTTTTTCATTTTTTTAAGAAATCAAACTTTGCCGTCTTGAAATTCTGGAGAAAAAGGTGTGGTTTTTTGTTTTTTTTCTTGGTGCTAGACAGATATGAACTGATATGCGTCTACAGAATACAAAGCAGAAGAAGAAGGACTTAGCATAGTGACCATGCAACGTACCATAGCTAACATTTGGCTGTTCCTTATGAGCCTTCATCAGTTCATGGTTGTCATGGCTCTGTTTCTTCCACATCGTATGTGTGGTCCTTGAGAAAGTCTTCTCTCTTGTAGAAAGCAAACCTGAAATCACAGGCACCAATGGAGCAGCTCCCTGGAGTGTGTTAGGCTGAAAATTGTCAATGTGACACCTGAGCAGCTGCCTTGTTAGAAGGATGCGACAAGAAATGTGGCACATTAAAGGTATTTAAAACTTCCTCTGAGCTTATTCTTTCAAGGGATATAAATACAGCCAGTGCATCAGGAAAACACATTCTCTACATCCAAGGTCCTTTGAAATTAGCAATGCCTTTTCATTAACTTAGCTGACTTCAGCTCAACATCAGCCACACAAAAGGTACTTCTCCTTCCATGTAAGGAGCAGAAAGCACAGTCGGAAGCACTAAAAGGTTAATGCAACATGGGCTGGGCTCCTTTGCTTCTCTACAGAAAGTGAGAGAGTAAAGGCATTTCACCTAATGTCTTTTCATTGTGCACCTAGACTGCTCTCCAGCCCCCTCCTTTCCTTCTGCCCCTGTTAATCTAAACTAATAGTTAATGTAATCAAAATATGACCCCTACTCACAAGTTCCCAGCAGTTTAAGGAGGAAAATTAAGCAGCAAAGGCTTGTTTTGCTGGCTGTGTTTCAACAGCAAGCTGTGTCTTAAAAAAGAAAATAATGCAGCCTCAGGCTGTTTGTCTGGACATGATTGGAGCCAGGGGATTTGTATGAGTACCCACAGTTATAAATAAATGTACTGAGTTTTCAACACATGTCAGATTTTGCAGTCATATAACAGATCCCAGAGCTCTTAGATAAGAAGGATGTTCTGATAACCAGGGGTCTCACTGTATTTTCAATTTTGCCCTCATTATTTTTAGAGAAAATCCAAAGGAGACAATTACAACAAATATGATGAAAAGTCCGTTGAGACATAAGAGTGAAACTAACCTCTGAGTAGGCTGGGCATTTAACTAATGCTGCAGGAGATAATTGCCGAGAGTCAACTGGGTGAAAAGTTGTGCATAATTGCTGGGAATTATGAGTATTTTAAGAGGATTGACAGTGCTGGCACATGTAGTTCTGCTTTCACAGTATGCAGACCTTGCCTTGCAGTCTCAGAGCTTCCTGGCCAGCTGCCAAAAATAAGTGCTATCATGGAAGAGACTTTTTTACATATTTTCACTTGAGAAGAAGAAAAGTGAACAGCTGACTCTGCTGTTTTAAACCTAACAGTACATGTTGGATATAAATGCATATTGGAGGAAGGGATGCAAGGCCAAGCTCACGGAATCGATGGCTGTTTTGGAAATGAGTCTTTCAGGATGGTGGAGACACAGCTATAAAGTCTCCTAATAAGGTATCTAAAGCTCTTGTGACTAAGGCAGTGAGATGGAAGATGAATATACTGCCGTATCCACAGAGAGCATTAGGTGTCCTTGATCGTGTTGCTTAGCTGTTCTGGGGTTCTCTTCTCCAGCTGTGGAGAGCAGTGGATGCCTTCCTGTACAGAAGAGTGATGCCTTCCAAAGTTGTGAGGACACTCCCACACTTTATTTTTCAAGTGACGTTGTCTAAAGGCAACAAACAGTCATGTAAGGGAGAAAATAAGTACTGCAAGGTCCTCTTCTGATGAACTTCAGACACTTACCTTTCTATTTGTTTATGGACTGCAAAAAGACTTATTTGGAAGTGAAAAACAGATGAGAAAATATTTCATCTATCACCCCACTGTAATTAGAAACATTGTAATGTAGAATCAAAGCCAAAGTCTTTGATTCAGTCGTCTCTGATTAAACTACTGGGAGGAGGCAGGATCATACATCCCCCGTCTGCTTCAGTATGTGAGATCCTTTATGGCATTGTTTTGGCTAATACCCAGCCTGCCTTTTCATCCAAGTCAAAGTAGTATGAAACAAGAAGTTTAACAGGGCAGTACACCCTATTAAAGAGGCAGGAATATGCATAAATACTTGTCAAGAGGCACTTAGTCCTGAATAAGCAGGAAATTGGGGTGGGCAGAGTGCATGGGACAGAGTTCTCATGTTCTCCATGAGCAGGGAGACTGAAGACCAGTCTGCATTACATTATGCGAGGCTGTCCTGAAGGACAAAGGAGTCCAGGTGAGCTGATTAATCTCTTAGGTCAACCTCTTAAAAGTGCAGAAGATGTCCAAACTAATGTGAGAGAAAACAACCTGGCATAGCAGAAAGCTGGGTGAGTAAGTCTTGACAGAACACAAAATGCAGAAACAAAGCAGATGCGAGGTGGAAGAGGGGCCGTGCTAGTAGGGAGGAACATACCTAAGACTGGAATGGATTAAAGAAAGCCAAAGCTTGGTGAGAGCTGAGACATCCTTGAAGATTTTTAAACCACATTGGGCAAGCAACCTGATACAGAGGTCAAGAGAGTCCTGCTTTGAGCAGGAGGTTAGGTTAGAAACCTCCAGAGATCCCTTTCAACTGAAATTGCTCTATGGTTCTGTAATGTTATAACTACAGTGCTACACCCTGCTGATGTGTCAAAAAGCTGAAGAGGGATGTTCAGAGTTTAAGTTTTCCTCTTGTAAGACCAAATGAGGTCTTAAAAAGATTTTACTCCTTGTAGGAACCACCCAAACAATGAAACTTGCATTACAATCTCAGTCACTAGTAACCATTTTAAGGTTGTGGAGTCTCCTTCTCTGGAGATACTAAAAATCTACCTGTGTTCCTGTCCAACCTGCTCTAGGTTGGACTAGATGGTCTCTGAAGGTCCCTCCCAATGCCTACCATTCTGTGATTCTGTGATTCTGTGACTTTCTCTGGCTTCAGCTCTTCCAACAAACAGTCTCTGTGCTTGACCATAAGTGCACCCATAGGAATGGAGAGTGCACGCAAGCTATGGAACTCCTATTGTTTGCATGTCCTTCCAGACTTGGTCTTCAACACTATTTAACACAACTCCGTGTTAGTGCTTGCACTTGGTTTTGTAAGCATGTGGGAACACCACAAAATGACTTGAAAAATGCATTCAAACGATGTAAGGGAGTATGCGTGTTTTATACATCCTCTCAGGGGAATAGAAGACGGACTATGACACTCAATCATTTCTCTCTTCTTCCACAAAATAATCAGAAAGCTTTTCCCGTTAGCATTTCATTCGTCTCATAATAGGTATCCATCTTTCAGTTTATTGGTGAACTGTGTTATTATGAGGAGGAAAAAGGTTTTTTTTTCAGTAACCAGTAGGAAGAAGGAAGGTGCAGATACACACAGATACAAACACGTAAAGCTCCAGGAGGGAGAATCAATTCATAGAGAAGACCATTTGCTCATCCATCTATGTTTGCTAGGTAATTTAGGCCTAGAAAGTAGTACAGTTAGCACACTGAAACAGAATTACTTGTTACTGTTCAAGGTGAATAATGTGGCCTTCTAAGGCTGGGGTCATTATCTCTCTGAGCCTGCTTGTGGCAAGGTAGAGGAAAGAAATATAGTGTCTACCTAAGAAGACCAATATTTTCAATTCAGATGTGTTTTGTATGAAACAGAAGCTCAGTATTTTTTGGGGTATGGCATCATTTCCAGCACGTCTTTTATAATATTTGCTTGGGGCTGGCAGAAAAACTAATACTGTTGAGCCAAACCCCTAGAACTGGACATGTTAATCACAGCAACAGTTACACTTTTTCAGTATCAGTCATAGGATATCCACCAAGGACAAGAGGCAATAGTAAAAACAAAGGAGTCCAAGTCAGAGACAGGACAATGGTGTTAGAGTCGAGCATTCCATTTGACCATTGTTCAGAAGGTCATAATCAAACTGCCTGAACTCAGTCTAAGCAGGGTTCATCCACACTAAATTCAGATACCTACAGTGTTGGTGTCTGTGCTAAACTAAATTACCTGAGATTCTTCTGTAGCTGGAGGACATTGAGTCAACAGAAAGGCAGGGGTTTAGGGTACAATTCCTCTGATTCAGTGAGTAGGTACCTACATTAGGAAGACTTGAATTACACACTAAAATCTATGGATTCTATTGACTACAGACTTAGTTAAGGTAGCTAAACAAAATTATCCAGTGCTATTGGAGATGCCTAGTATGTCGCTTTTGGAGTTCATTTGGCAGTCAGAAGAGCTTGGGTCTCCCAAAGGCCTGGTGACCTATCTGTCTGATGTCTCAGGTACCTTAAAGCATTTCAGACATTGCTAAATGCCAGGGTTTACCCAACTGATTTAAGTCCCAGCTGTTCACCGGTAATAAATGCAGCTTAGGGTGATTTGTTTAGATGTAGACAGGTTTCAATAACTCTTCAGATGGATTGCACTTTCTTACTCACCAGAGGCATTACCACATCTAATGTCAGGGCATGACTGAAACATTCTTATCTCCCACTTCCCACAGTGACAGCAATTTCACTTCAAGCTATCACAGGAGAGACACTTGTAAGTTAAATGGGTCACCTAATAAGAATAATGGTTATTTTGGTGTTATCTAAGGGGGCAAGTTGACAAAATTATTAATATTCTTAAATAGTTTTAATAAAATGCTTACCATTCTCTACTATTCGTTCCCTCCTCTCTACAGGGAATAAATGCTTTTCTGCCTTGGGTAGCTGACAGCCTGATTTACTCATCACTTTCCTACTTTGTCATTGTTGTCACCAATGTTAAGTTAAATGGCAATCCAAATGTGACCCGAAGTAGTTCTGACCAATGAGATTTTGACTTTTCCCTTGGTGGGTTGTAAATAGGAACTGTTTCCCTGTTTGCTGGAATGTAAAATAGTTGGGTCATCATCTGGAGCAGAAAAGGTCCTAACAGCAGAATTGTCATTCTTGCATGTGAGTAAGGATAAAAGATCTAGAAAAAGTCAGAGACCACTCACATTCCTTTTGTACTAGAAAGCAATGAGAGACTGAACCAGGATCATGACAGTGTCATTGAAGAAATAATACAGATACAGAAGAGAAACAAATTCATACTATAGAAGCAATACAATTTCATGTATTTCATAACTACTGAGTGCTTGACTATTGTCCTTGACATTCCTTTGCAATAGAGCTACAATGAAATTTATTTTCATAAAAAAACAACAACCAATAAATAAAATAAGTGAATATGATAAAGAGTTTTGCAGCCATTCTAAATATTGCAGGAGTCATCAGCGATCTTTAGGTACTTCATTCCTCAGCAAAATCATCTTTCCCTGTGGCCAATGGAATAGTTACTCTCTATCTTCACTGGTGATATGCTACTATAAGCCCATCTTACTGTAAGCTACTATAAGCCCATTTTACTCTCCCAGAATCTTTCCCTTCATCAGTCCTCTTCTGCCTTTAAGTCTATCCCTACCTCAGGTTATCTCCTCTTCTTTTGTCTTAATACCTACTTCTTAACCCCCTTTTCTTCATCTCCCTCAGCTGGAGTATGACTTCTAATTCTGTACATTTCTATCTAAAGACTTATAATTGGCTATGTTTTTCCATTCATCACCTGAGAACTAGAGGCAAACCTCTGACAGAGGTGACCCTCTAGATTTCAAGTCCTCCCTCAAAAGGGTGGAGGAGCTAAAATTTCTAAATCAAATCAGAACTGTGTAAATCAGATCATCTTGATATTTATTTCTTAACGGAGATGCATGATTAGTATTCCATAATTCTTTTCTTAGGAAAAGATTATTTAATTGAGTATAGTAATATTTTTACAAAAAGCTAAATAGAGTTTCCAAAATTGAGAAATCGTAATTCCATGTGACACTACTTGTGCCCTGACTGGAATTAAATATATTAGCACTTGAGCTATTCAAGTTCTGCTCCTGAGGCTGTCTCATGTGCTGGCAAGGTGTGGATTGTTAAACACAGTTCCCAGCTGCCAAAAAAACCTTAGCCAACAAGAATCTGCTGCTGTGGACATGGTTGATTTTCCTGAGATTTAGGTGCATGCTCAAATCTTGCGTAGTCCCACAGAGGACTGCTGGGTTTATAGGAAATCGCTATCATAGTCCATCTTAAAACCATCTCTGTAGCTGTTTCATCCCTGAATCCTCCTTCACTTGTGAAACCTGCCATGTGGTTTTCAGTCATATGACGGTTTCAGTGTGTGGTTTTTAATGTCAGGAATATTAAGTAAGTACTTTACTCCAATATTGCGTCTCCATAGAAAAGTAATTACTATTGCAATGGAGTTGGATTCAGCTTTAAAACTGGGTAATTTTGGATTTCGAGGCAAGCCAAAGTATCATCCTAGCTTCATAACTGCCATTTCAATGCTCTATTGAGGTGGAAAAGGGCTGAAAAGAGCCTGTGTCATTTTGCCCCTCTTCCATACAGCATGCACTGCATACAGAAATTCACTTTGCATTCAGCATAAACACGTCACTCTGAAAGGACTGTGTCAGCAGCCTTAATTGCTTGGCTGGTGCCACAAGACTGATGGATTGTAGGCTCCTGCATTTCTAGAGGAAGGATGAGAACAGATGGGATTTTGCCAATTTAAACTTCTGTACATGTTTAATGTCCTATTTATCTCTTCCACTGAGCCTGAAATGGTAATAAATGAACTAGATTCTTACTGGAATCTGTGAATGGCATGATAAGTGTTTGTGAAGAACAAAAAGCTCTATTAGCCTACATTGACCTGCAAATAAACAACAGGCTGTGAGGAGTGGTTACCCACTTTCTAATTTGCCTAATGGCCTTTTAATGAGTGGGCTTATGGCTGTACAGTAAATACACTGGTCTAGCACCCTAGAGACCTCTATTCATGTTATTTCCTGAGACTTTGAGACACCTCCTATTGTTTCTCTTCCTCTATTTTTCACTCAAATGAGCCTAACCTTTCATCCAAACAATTTTTAAACTATTTTAGGGGCCAGAATACAAATTACAGTACTAAGACATCCTTGTTACAAGTCTAAGAACCTTAGTGTTCTATTCATCTACCTGCCAGGTCAAGTTTCCCTATCTAAATCTAAATCTAAATCTAAATCTAAATCTAAATCTAAATCTAGTTCTAAATCTAAATCTAAATCTCTATCTAATGAGTTCCTGTACCTAAAGTGTATTTCACACTTCATATAGAAATGCGGCCTATTTTTGCTGCTGCAGAGATTATGATTTAATAGGACTTAGAGCTGTAAAAACCATAACATAATGGAACCGTTGTCTGTGAAAACAAGCAGAGCATGCTGTACACACCAGGAAAACAAGGAGGGAAACAGTTTGGGTTTTCCAGCTCTATCTACAACACTTTAAGTTGAGCATGGATACTTTCTGATAGTATGTTGTTTGTTTTTTCTATCTTAAATCCCTTGGGCATGGAAATCACAACAGAATTACTGTTCTGGTACTATTGGGTAAGAAATTCATGGGAAACCACCCTCCTGTTTGGTCTATAACACCATCTTCAAGAATCATAAACTCAATGACTTTTGAGAAGGAAAAATAACTGGGAAAACAGCTTTACATTAGTTTTCAAATCTGAAAATATTTGGAAGAATTCCAGATTGAATTTTAAGGAAAGAAATATTTTCAACATTGGACATGTTTATAAACAAAGTGTAGCCTATCTTAGAGATCTGGGGCTTTATGAAAGAATTATTGTTGATATTGCACAGTGTTTGAACGCTATAGGTAAACACAGGGACACACGAATTACACCATTGGTCTATTCTACTGAAAGTTACACATTATTTTCAGGACTAATTACTTTTCATCTAAACTAAGATTAGCAGCTTTTGAACCCCTGGGGGAAAAAAAAAAAAAAAAAAAGACCATTTTGGATGCCTTGATTTAGTTATGCAAATTAGAAAACATTGGCTGAAATAATTTAACTAAGACCATACAAACAGTGATGCTGTCCGGAGTGGGTAAATCTCCTAAATCCCCCAGTTTAGTCCCCTCCTCCCCCACACAACTGAAGAGTACTAAAAAACAGCATCCAAATTACCTCAACCGGTCATTTGTTCCCCAGGCCTTACTGAGCACCTTTGTTGATGATTTAGTGCCTAAACACTAAACCAAAAACACTTAGCAAGAGCAAAATATCTGCAAATAAATTAAAGAATAGCAAGTTCTAGTTAGTTTCCAAATAGAGGCTTTGATTAAATGGTTTCTATTTAAGCTGCAGCAATACCAAACTCTCTTATGCAAAATTGTAAAGGCTAATAGATTCAACAGGCTTTAAACTAAAGAGAGAAAAGGAAGAAAAGAAGTGTTTTTTTCAGCTTAGATAAAATGACTTGTATTTCAAACATCAATGTACAAAATACACTTATCCTTTTTCCTTTGCTTTCAGAACAAGGTAAGTGTTAGCACATATGCTAATGGATGAGGACAAAAAAAAGAGTAAAGAGAGCTAAAAGTCTTACTAAATGATAGAGCTGTTGATCTAGAGGTCACTGATTTAATCTGTTTGAATGATTGTTATAAACAGAATGCCAGTTTATAGGTAGGTGCAATTTTTCTTGGAGAGATAGAGCTCGAAGGATCACAGGGTATGACAGTGGCATTTAATTTATCACAGAATAACATCTTCACAATGAAGACTGTTGAGGAAAAAACACTGGAAGGAGGAACATAAAAGAAAGCTTTGAGCTTCTCTCTTTCTTTGAAGCGCTTGGAGAAAAGGGGGCTGCATTATATCTGTGCCAATATTTGCAAGGTCTAGAACTTATGGTCAGCTTTCAAATGAGTCTGAAGTCATTGGAACGTCAGTGGCTGCTAGGATTTTTTGTTTGCTGTTGTTATTTTTTATAAGTTCACAGGTGGTGTAAATTGATAACTATCAGACTACACCAGCTGACAAGGTGGCATGAAGTTAAAGTCATAATCTAGAAATTTTTGTAGGAATTGTTATTCGTAAATGTTTGACATAGGACAATTTGAACAGGTAGAACTTGTGCAATCCATGGAGCTGATACCCACAGAACTGATGCAGTTCATTGACACTATACAACCAAGTTACACAATGAGTCGGACACTGGTTCTTCGGGTGTCAAAATTTAGGTCAAAGAAGACCTGAAAGTCAGAGACCACATGCTCAGATTACTTATATAATGTAGGTCTCTATCCAACAACATGTGGTGGGAAAACTATTAACCCACAGAATATAATCCAGCTATAGACTATTCCTATTTGACTTTCAGTACCTAACTAAATCACCTAGTGAGCACGGATAGTAGTCTGTGATCTGTCTAAATTCAAAAGAGATGAATTTGCATTTCAGAGCGATTCATATCTTGGGCAGCTTCAGTTGCCCATGGGAATTATCCAAGTCTATCTCTACTGACTGGAAAGGAAACAAAAAGGAAGGAATCCTAGGGATAGGCAAGAGAAACACAGAAATAAAAATTTTGACATCTTCCTCAGTAGTTTGTTGTATCATCTGATGCTCATGATTAATTTCTGCCTGTTGTTTGTCTTCAAATTCCAAATTTTGGACCTTGTGAGATCAAGCACAATGCATTGAGTGTAAAGTGGGAGCTTGGAGCATGCAAAAGGACTAACTCAAAGGTCAGGTTAGAACCTCAGGGCCAGTGATATCATGGCCAGTAAACTGCATACGTTACTAAGATAAAGCCATTCAGCAGCAAAAATAACCATTGTAATTAGAGCAGCAATGCAGAAAAGACCATTAATGCCTGTATAAATTCAGTATCACTGTATAAATGCAGTAATCTTGACTGCTAAAAGTGGAGAGATTTTAGAGATAAATCAGGAAATGCTGTCATCTGAGGAATGTCTTCACGGTCACTGGAACAGTCTTAAGATATCAAGAATTAAAATAATAAAAATACTGCCATTAACGGAAAGTGTCCACTAAAATATATTTTACATAGTTAAACGAAAATATATTGCTACTAACTTCAAAAGAAAGGATAAAACCTGAGGGTGAAATTCATCCCATATAACTTTATTTGCACTAATTATTTTCAGACTCATGTAGAATATCTGAGGAGTTGGGCTGTCATCTATTAGGATGACTGATAACATGTGATGAGGCAGACCAATCACTTCATCTACATAGTGAGTATCAAAATCAGTGCAAGCTCAGGTACTTTATGAACATAAATCACTAATGAGGGAGTGCATGAGAATAATACAAGAGCAGAAGAGGAAGTAACACTCTTGAATTAGTTGCTGGCTCAGGATAATTCTTTACTCTGTAGAGAATAATGAAGAACAAAAATAAATAAAGGGTAATTTTATGACCAACAGCAAGATAACTTTCCAATGACTTGTTTCATTAGTTGACAGGGAAATCTTTGCAGCAAAAAGGCTCATTTTTTAATTTGAAATTAGGACAGAATACAAAGAAATATGTTAGTAACTGGAAGTGACAGCAAAATAGATTAGATCTCAAACCTCAGATTTCACAAATAGTCTTTAGAGTGTTGAGCAAGTTTTCTTGAAGTCCAAACTTCTGGGGTCAAATTAAAAGATTAAGTCAGTTTTTGGTTTGTTTGTTTTTTTTCTTTGCCAAGGTAATTGTATACTCTAACAGTCTCTAGGTAAATGTTTGGAAGTCATCCTATAAAAAAGCTCTGTGTAGAAGACAGAAGGTGCCCATGCACTTGTTGGTGTTCTCTGAACATAGTGGAAGGATACAGGGAGTCTCACTGGCATTGTCGTTCATTAGAAATTTGTAGCTCAGCTCTTCAACTGGAGAAAACTATTTTCTGAAACCGCATATGCTTGTGCAAGCTTTGCACACCTTTTTGTGGGTGATGAATGTGAACTTGAATGTAGTAAGGTGCCTCTTGTTCCCTTACATATTTTTTGTTTTCAAAATGAAAACCCGAAACAGCATGTGCTATCTGCCTGCTAGCAAAGGTAAGGATTGGATGGCAATGAGAAAGACTAGGCAAACCTACAGTTCTATCAAACCTTCTTATTCAGTCAGTTCAAGAAACTGATACTCCCGAGCTCCTAAATACGTGTTAGGATGCAGATTTGCTTCAAGGAACTTCAGCGGTCTCATTTTTATGTCTAAACTATCTACTTATTTTGGTCCCTTTCTAGCACTGGAGAGACATAATGTGTCTGCTGGGTGATTCATCCCACTTATGTTAGACAACTATCTTAGATTGGGATGAGTCACCCTCTGGAACTACCAGTCCCTCCCGTGTGATCACTGACTAAGTTTGAATAACTAGTTAAGAATTGTTGTCTACTTGAGGGGAACTTTTACAGACTGTAGCCATGTGTTGTCCTACTGCTGCCTGCAGTCATGCCAGGTTGATACGGATTACAGCAACTGCAAAGATCTTTGTTTTCCCCTACCCTCTCTCATCCTCTCCTTATAAATAACCCCACTGATCATGTGTGATAGCACCTGACAGCTCACCAGAAAGGAAATCAGCAGACCTTGTTTGCGTGTTTACTCAAAGAGGTAAAAATTACCAGATGCCTTAAGTAAAACAGGGTCTACCAGGTCTTACAGTTGATCCCAAATAATTTTCCCCCTCTGTCTTCGTGGAAGAAAATTATCATTGGAAATCCCGGAGAAAAAAATTCTCACATTAATCCTCCTTATGCAGCAGCAATAAAACCTCCCGTTTGTGTCCTACCACAGTGCTTGATCCTGTTCTGGATGAAAAATTCAGTACAATGTTCACATTTAAAATTAGGATTTCACCTATTTGCTGAGACTATCAAGAACAAAATATTTCAGTTAATTTTAAAGGAAAAATATTTAAATACCTTAATTCAAATTGCAACTTATTGGTAGAAAATTACTAGCTGGTCAGCCTTCACGCAGAGTTAGGAGGCACTCCACTTAACACTAAGTTTATTAGATAGTTTTCCACCTCCTCTAATCTTAGGTGTTTGGCCTAAAACTGCATAGGGAAAGCATTCCTCAGGCTTTTGTTTAATCAAGACAACTTGAGACAGATTTGCATCATTTTGTCCTTTAGAAATAATGGCAATGACACTTCTGTTATGATTCTCGATTCTTTAATATGCTTCGATTTCTCATTTAATATGAAGCTCAATTAAGAAATAAGTATGACTAAAACAGGAATAAGAAAATATCCTGAGCCTGCTTCTATCCCCTAGATTTAAGTTGGAGAGAACACTAATTTTAGACTAGAAATTATTTATACATTTTACATGGTTTCCTATTAATCAGCATCAGAACAAGAGCAATTTGCAAAATTCATGTGACATCTATTAAACATTTTCTTCTAAGTAAGTAAATGAAAGAGATTTACTAATTCTGGTAGACACTTCATGAATTGGTAATGGGGAGAGATACTAAACACAGAGGGACATATTAAATCTGTACAAAATGCAAAATACTCCTCAGATCTCTGCTAAATTCATTTAATCCCTTTTTGCATGTTTTAAGGCCTATCAGATTTTATAAATATTGATACAATGTAGTGAAAGACAACTATTTGCGAAGAAAGGACAAGCATCGCAGAGAAATATCATTCAGCATGACCACAGTGTTTGCACTGGAGTTAGACTTTGGGATGTTCCTTGTTTTCACTGTGACTTCAAATCTGGCTGAAAAGGACAGTGTCACTGAATACTTTATTTTGAAGGGCTGGAGAGGGATGCCTATTTTAGAAATACATAGAATTTGAATAGCATTTTTTCTGTCTTTACAAGCTATGTTAGCTTAAGGATATCCAAATGAAATCCCTTCAGAAAAAATTTAGAAAGTGTTTCTGAGGTGACAAGCAACACTGAGTAATGGTCTAAAAGACAGTTTTCTAGCTTTTTGGACCAGCACCATCAATGCTTAAAATTCCTGCTGGATCAATATGAACTTTTGACATTAAAAGTTCAGTTCAAGAACTTGTTAATGTTTCTACCCCTTAATGTTCTGCACCTCCAGAGCACCCAGTATGGCCTCATCTACCACGGGGGTCTGTGAACCATGGTGCTTGAATCATGCCCTGTCCTGTCTCTGCCTTCGTTGTACCCTGGAGAAGTCAACAGTTTTCATTTGTTTTCAGAAATGCACACGCAGTCACTGGTCTTACTTTGGTGACCTCCCTTTGATCTTTGGTCAAGCTCTCATTTTGCTAGGAAGAAAAGCTCATCTACTCTTTTTATGTTACCATTCGTATTGCTGTAGCAACCAAAAAAGTGGTCCGAGACAGAAACTGGTAATAAGAAATATGGTCACAGGTAGGTCAGCAGCACTGGCTCCAAGTGGGTCTGTGGGTGCCACTGCAATACAGATGATAAACAAGCTGGGCTTTAGTTGAAAAGACTCAATGGCAATGAGGAGAGAAGGAACCTGTAGGTGGGTTTATAGTTGAAGAAAGCCCTACGCCATGAACACAGGCAATCCCTAGCTGTATGATGTTCACAGCACGTTCTTCGGAGAGAGAGATGAAACCTTTCTGATGAAACCCAAATATTGGGAAGTGCTCACTTGAGCAATTTCGCAAACTGGCTTTTGAACGCATAAAACAAACCAAATCTGGGTTCTACCCAAGCCTATAACAAAATTCCCACAGATTTTGATCCAGTTCCAAATTCATTAGAAAACATGGCAGAGTTTTCAGTTCTCCTGACTAGGAAAAACTGCTTCGTAATTAAACTCTATGTCCATTTGGCCCAACTGGGGACTTCAACACAGATGGAGATGAAAACTGAGTGCTTGCAAAGACGGTGAGAGTTTATTCCTGCACAAAACAAATGTAATAAAAGAAAAGTTGGCTTGCATCTTTACTGGAGGAAGGTGAGGGTGTTATAGCTTCCAGCTGTCTCCCCACCTTTTCCTCCATCCCAGTGAGCCTGCACTGCCACAAGCTATAGCACAGTTTTTCAACATAATCCGAAATCAGAGGAGGTTTTCCTGGAATTCCCGCTGGCATTTGAAGCCACGTAGAAATGACTGAGCTGCATCACACAGAGGGAGGGAAGGGTGGATGACTGGAGGGTTGTTTCACATTTTCCATACCATGATATGCCTCCTTCTTTGTCAGATAGGGCAGGACCCTCACATTGCTTTGTGGGAATGACCATGCAATGCTTTAGGGAAATACTAGCTTCGGGAGAACAAACAAACAAACAAACAAACAAACAAACAAAAGCCTGTTTCCCCTTTGCTTATACTCTCCAAACTTATTTAGCTTTAGCTGGCAAGGAATGGACCGAGTGTAAAATTCAGTTTTACTTCATGGTTCTCTTATTTGTTTTATTCAGCTATGCAGTGCTGTGGTGCCAAAACATCATCCCAACTTATGCATTATTTACTAGTTAATATCTCAAAGCAGATGTCTCTAAATAAAATAATTTTTTTTTCTGCTTGCTTGTCTGCCTGAGGGCCAAATCTGAGGAACAGAACATTTCCTTCGTAATCTGCAGTAGACTCAAATCATGACATCGGCATTACCAAACCCCTGTCAGAGGTGGACCCTGGGACATTGAGAAATTTGTAGCAACATGTGTCTCTCCAAGTCTGTCAGTATTTCCCGGTTCAGGACTCCCTTGTACTGCCTTTTGATCAGCCATTTTAGCTCTGCACATCTACTGAATTCAAGGATTATACATTTCTTGCAGATCCCTGTGGCACAAAGTCCATGTGTCAAGGGATGGTCTGTCTGGATCAGAAAAAAAAATATTCCCTGGAAGCAGGCAAGTACCCACAAGAGCAGGCACAACTCTGTAATTAGCCAAGTGGAAGATGCATTTAACTGATGTATTTAACTATGTATTTAGCAGATACTGCATTATTTCTGTGTTTTTCAAGCTGGTGATGAACAGTTCATAAAATATTGGGGTGGGGTCATAGAATCATAGAATCACAGAGTCACAGAATCACAGAATGGTTTGGGTTGGAAGGAACCTCTAAAGGTCATCTAGTGCAACACCCCTGCAATGAGCAGGGACACCTTCAATTAGATCAGGTTGCTTAGAGCCCCGTCCAACCTGGCCTTGAATGTCTCCAGGGATGCCGCATCCAATAGCTCGCTGGACAACTTGTTCCAGTGTCTCACCACCCTCACAGTGAAGAATTTCTTCTTTATAGCTAATCTAAATCTCTCCTCTTCCAGTTTATAACTGTTATCCCTTATTCTATCACTGCACTCCCTGATAAAGGGTCCCTCCCCATCCTTCTTATAAGCCCCCTTTAAGGATTGAAAGGCCGCCATAAGGTCTCCCCGGGGCCTTCTCTTCTCCAGGTTGAACAACCCCAACTATCTCAGCCTGTCGTCATAGCAGAGGTGCTCCAGACCTCTGATCATCTTCATGGCCTCCTCTGGCGCAACTCCAACAGGTCCATGACTTTCCTGTGCTGAGGGCTCCAGACCCGGACACAGTATTCCAGGTGGTTTCTCAAAAGAGCAGAGTAGAGGGGCAGAATCACCTCCCTTGACCTGCTGGAAACCATCATTACTACATCAAATATGTTTTGCTATCATGTTCACCCTGTAAAGTCTTTATGTTTCTTCCATGGGGAGTTATTTTGTATATGTTAGTGATCTTTCCATTAGGTACTGGTGAGATTTCTGCTAGCAAAAGGTTTCATTGCAAGAAATTTCACGAGGTCAAAATGCCCCCAAGAACCCTGTTCACAATCCTCTCCCTACCGCAGAAATGACGTATCTCTTAAGTCTTTGAAAAACATACAGGTGGCAGGGAAGCAAGTCCTCAGCTGGCAAGGGCTAATTCTCTGGGGGACTTTGATGTTCAGGATCAAAGACATGAATGGGGTTGGCAAGTCACTGGGGCCCAAAACACATCTGAGCTGTGCCTTCATCTTGTTGATGAAGGGATGAAGGACAGATCAATGAATTCAGGTAATCGGACTTTCTCCACAGGTAGAGCTTAACCCTCAGCTTTAATGAACTGTAAGAAGCACATATGTAAGTCAGGACTCTGTAGTTCCTTATGACTACACCTGGACTTTCTGCCTAGTTATAAATTGAAACGGACAGTTGTAGGGACTCTAAAACGGTGCCAGAGAGAATGTAAGACTGGTCATTGGTAACTTGATTGCACATACTGATTTTTCATGTATTTGTTTAAATCTAAAAGTGGATTTGGAGGGCAAGAAACCCAGAAGGCTTTTTCTTTGTGTATTTTTTTCATTTATTCTTTTTTTTTAGCATCACTTACCTTATATTCTCATAGTCTTCACAGACAAAGTGGTTTTTGGTGGTCTTAAGTGAGTGTACTAGAAGGGTAAGTTTCTTCAGCACAGAATCAACTTTCCAAACTCTCTAATTTAATCTAAATGAAGCTTGAGATGAGATGTTTTATAAGATATTTTCTCTTACATTAAAGAATTGTACCTATGCAAAGCTTTGTCATTATATACAGTAAAGAGTTTTCCTAACCTGAGAAGGTTGCAACCTGTGGAAAAGAAGGTCATGAGTGGCACAAAACAATTAGCCCCTATTTTAAAGAATGTGTCCCAAGAAAGTCAGCACAAGAAGGCCATGGTAATGCCCATGGCCTTCATGGGACCTCATAGCGTGCGTGGGAGAAAAGGACATATTGAGTGCCTGTAGGGAGTGTAGAAAAGATTACACTATGATTTGCATGGTAGTAGGAGGGCAGGGCTTATACTCTGGGTACTAGAAGGAGGAAAAGACAAGCATCTACTGAAGAAAAGAAGAGGATGAAAAGGTGAAGACAGTAAAGACAGCCTAGAAAAATATATACTTTGGGATCTACTGCTTTGGGTACAGAAAGAAGCCTGAAGTGATTAATTCATGTGCCAATAATCACAAAGCAGATAGGAAGCAAGGTTAGGATTAATACCCTGCTGAGTCCATGGCCAGAGCTCTAACCACAAAGCCATTCTGCTCACAGCTGCGCTCTGCATCTCACAATTTGCATACCTTCCCTATAGATTTACTTGCCCCTGCAACACTTGGCAAACCACGCATTCTGAATTTCAGGGAAATTTGCAGAAGCAGCAGAACACAGCCATTTCAGAGCTTAATGGCTAGCTGGAAAGGGCAAAAAAAAAAAAAAGAAAAAAAAAAGAAAAACAACAGTCAGGGTACCTCGCCACTAATAGCAAATTATCTAACTATAAAGGAGTCAAGACCAAAGTTATCTAATTGTTCACAGATTTCTCACCCTTATCCCTGCCAACCTCTAATATACGTGCACCCCTAGCAACTACCCGGCAGTTATCCACAACATTCACAAAATTAAGCAAATTACAAATGGGCCCACTATAGGCAGCACATGCCAGGCTTGGCTCTCCAGTGAACCACATAATGCTCTGCAACATTTGGCTTCTCTCAGCAGGTACATTAGTTAGGGTGTATGAACCTAATCAGTTGGAGTGAATGCACACCAGTAAGCATGCTTCGAAGAGTGGAGACATTTGACTTTCATGAGAGATGAGGAGAAAAAGAAACTGACTGCTCTGCCTTGGTTTGTCTCCCCTCCAGCAACATCTATTCAAAATGTAATCCTGTCTTCAGTCCCATACAAAGCAATGCAGTCTCCCTAGGCTTCTGTCTTTATCTGTATCATGCATGTCCAGATTAGGCAAAGATACCTAGAAGGGACCTGAAATAGAGTAAGGCAGTTGCCAAGCCTTTTCTGAGAGAGCTGCTGTAACTTTAGAGGATGTTGTTGTCAGTTCCCTGTCAGAAACTGGGGACTGAACCAACCAGAGGAAAAACTGGTCATAAGTATTGGAATAAAAAACACCCCATCTGAAACAAAACAGAGATGTCTATGCTTCAAGGGCTGGATTTCAATATCTAATCTCTGCTGAGTCAGTTCAGCCTGGTCTGCCTCTAAAAAACACATCTGGTTTGTTCCTGAGCCAGCTATTAAGGACACTCCTGGGAAACCCAAGTGTCTAATGTTTCTGGTCTCTTTTGAGAGTTGTATTGTTCTTACTTGGCCTTACTAGTGAGTCCCCTTGCCCTTCCTCTCGCCTTTCTTCCTTGTAGAAGGCCTAATGCCTCCACAGAGGGAGAAAATGGATCAATCTCTGCCTCTAGCCCAGCTAAATGAACAACAGACAGTATTCCTGACAATACCTTTGCGCGTATCACTTGGTCTTGAGTGACCATACTTCCAACTTCACATACAAGAGAAGTCTTCAGTTAGGGTGGCATTTCATCCACAGTGATGTATTTATTCACCCTGTGTGAACACTTGTCCTGCTATGCCAAAAAGGTTTAGGAGTACTGGCTTTTGTAACTGGTACAGCTTGAGATGAAGAAGAAAAGGTATTTGTATCCTTATGTCATCTGGAAAATATGGGACAATATACTGAGAACCTCAGAGAGAGATCAAGAGAACATATTCAGCACATGATGAATGTTTTTACTATATCATTTTATAGCAACAGCTACATTGTCATCTTACCATCAACTAAAATCAACCAGATATTAACATGAGATGTTGTAATCCCTGAAGCTCCCTAGATCTGTTTCCCAGGAGAGCTCTGAATTGTTTAGGGGACAAAAAGTCTGCTATTCCTCTCTGGGAACAGATAATTCAGTCACTCTGAACACCAAGATATCTCTGACTGAAATTCAGAGGGGAATTTATGGATCATCAGTACCTAAAATAATGAATTGTAATTATTACACTCAGAACTTGGACCTGAATTGATGCAAAAACTCGAAGCATGAAAGTTCATATGAGAAACCCCTATAACTGCAAGGAAGACTCCATGTCATCTATCTATTTTTTTTTCTATCTTAAAGTTAGGTGTTTACTGTTAGCTTGTCAACCAGAATCCTTCTATGGTCAATAGAGATGAATAGGCACCTACAGAGAGTGAGTCATCTTATCTATCTTAGGCAGGGATGAATCATCCAGTAGAAGTGCATTTCTTTCTCCATCTTTGGTTTCAGATCTGAAGAGAAGTGTGAGCAACTGAAAGATCTGTTCAAGTTTTTCCAACTGCATAAAATGCCATAATAAAAATATTACCTCTCCCTACAAACTCTGTCTTGCTTATATCTTCAAACCATCATGACAGCAACAATAATGTTGTTCTCTGTAGAGAGAGTTCAGTTTAGCCTAAAAACTTATCTTCCTGGTAGATGAAGTTAGGTGAGATGAATCCCATGCAAACTGTTTACAAACTATTGTCTAAAAGTTACACATAATTTTCCAAAGGCTATGAAGGATGCTTTAAACACTTTTAAGAGTTTTTCAGATACATCAAATGGTTATCTGATTAGGAGATATGCAGTATTCTATCTTTGAAAGTTGTCTAGGGTACATTAACACTTCTTATCAAGCTTTGCATACAATTGCCACAAGATTCAATCTGATTAAAAAGAAAAAGTTTTGAAATGCCTTTGCTTTGTTGTTCCTTCCTTCCTCCACAAAATGGAAATTGTTTTCTGTTCAGTTCTTAGTAAACAATGTAAGAAATTCAGATTTCTTGAAATATTACGTAGGGAAAGAATTTTTCAAAGAACCAATATTAAGTCCAGACATATTCTTTAATTCATTATCAAATCTCTCAAAAAAACTTAGAAGAAAAGAAAAGGATATGAAAGTTATTCTCAGCATGCTTAGAATACACAGTCTAATTGAGTCAAATATTCTAAAGGGAAAATATTTTTTTCTGTTCCAGAAATAAAAGAGAACATTTCTCAAACCTGCTTTACACTGGAGCTCAAATCAGATGATTCTTGCTCCTGGCCATAAAAAAAATGAATCATGAAAATATTCTCGTGAGATTTCGAGCCTGAGACTTTAAATCCTAAAGGCTTTGACACATAAATAAGGCTTCATTAAGGAAAAATAATTCTTCAAATCCTTAATCTGCCTAAATGGGAATGTATATGAAATTTTGGGGGAATATTTAATTTAGCCAATCAGAGTGAAATGATCTGAAATTTCAGATTGTGGATTGATTTTTTTTAATTGTTTTTGTAGTTTATTGAAATTGTCCCTAAATAATGTTTGCGTGCATGGCCACAACAGAAACTAGCATATAACTGCATTTTCTTTTGTGCTATCACATTTTCCAGTGTGGACTGAAGTTTTTAGCCGTTTCCCTATGGTTATCAGTTGACCAGAAACCATAGATCAGCTATTACAGTGAGTGGCCAGGAAGACAGATTAGATTAGAATGAATTCAGAAATCCCAGAACATAGTAAGTCTAATGATCAAAGTTTCAGATCTGTTAAGCACATCCAGAGGAACTGCACAACACAAGTGCAAAGTGATTCACTGTAAAGTCATGAGCCTGTTTCTTTAGTTCATTTTTTTCTACCATTAGACAAAAAATGAAGACAGTGTGTACTCGTAGTATAGCTGAGTTCCTTTAGACTTGTTAATGAAAGGCGTGACAAGGTTCAGCTGGTGAAAAGTGACATATTTCAACTGGCTCTGTGGGTGTCATGTCAACACATACCAGCTCAAATGCTGGCATAACAAACACAGATATGAAGATATGGCCTGTTCTTTCATGACAAAAGCCAGGATGCCAACCCAATGAAAAACTGTGGAACAGCCATTAAACAGAATTTTAGCACTTTGGAAAACAAGAGACCACATTAAAAAGTTTAAGTGGACTAATTACTTGAATTACATTACATTACAAACCTGAGCTGGGTTTTTACAGCCCTGTATTTCAGTCCTTGCTGTTTCTTGCTAATGAAGCTGGCTATAAAATAAAGAGGATGATGCTCTGCTTTTTACTGACCTGACAAACATGAAGACTTTTCACGTCTCAGAGCAGGGGCAGAAGGCAGGGAAGGAGGACAGAGTTAATAAGCTCTGTGAAAACTTGTGTTCTCCAAGCTGTAGGGAGAAGCAATATGCGTACACGTCACAAAAATTTGGCACAACTCACAGTCAAACGTGTCTGTCCCCCTATCCAGCAAATATGCAAGTCATGTAGTGGCACTTGTCCCGATGCCAGGTGGTTACACATGTGACAACACTAAAAGCAGCATCGATGTGATCTCTTAACAGTTAGCATAAGGAAGGTTTTGTATGATTAAGTGGTGGGCCATTACAGTTTCAAGCTGAAGCAGGGTAGATATAGATATTGGATATTAGGAAGAAATTCTTTACTGTGAGTGTGGTGAGGCACTGGAACAGGTTGCCCAGGGAAGCTGTCAATGCCCCATCCCTGGAGGTGTTCAAGGCCAGGCTGGATGGGGCTTTGAGCAGCCTGGTCTAGCGGGAGGTGTCCCTGCCCATGGCAGGGGAGTTGGAATTAGATGATCTTTAAGGTCCCTTCCAACCCAAACCATTCTAGGATTCTATGATTCTATTACAGTTTGCTATATTTTATAGTACAGAATATAGGAAGTTCTCTTTATTTCTGATACTGGTACTGTGATATTATGATTCTCCTGCAGCACTATGGGTCGTTGTGCCTGTCTTACCATTCTCTTGGTCACAGGGTCATGTAAATAGAGCCATGGTCCTAAAACCTGTTCCTCAAAGCATAAATGCATTTTTATCCAGCAATAGTATCCTTCCAAATTCCAGGGAGAAAAATTCTCCTTAGCATAATAGAGAGCAAACTGAGGGTCTAGAAAATCCAGAGTCCTTTTGCTTAGGGGCAAGGGATGAACCTCATTCCTCAGGTTTTGAGCGAGCACTTTTAAAAATACGACTGCAGTAATAGGATCTTAGCTTTTAGCTATCAGATTCAAGTATTGTTAAAATTCATGCTATCCATTAGTGAGTGAGGAGCTCCTTGCAACAGGTTGATTATCATTAATGGAAATTTGGTACCCACAGTGCTGAAATACACAACGCAAGAATATCAGAAGCTTCTTGTTCCAGTCTTCCCACAGAAAAGGTAAGCCTGTTAATTGCTGTGTAATGTTTTTGGTTTACTCTGCTAAACAGAGTTCTATTTTGTAAGCAGAGTGATTAAAAAAGAATAATAATAATGAAGCATCACTAGTGGAATCAATTTAAATGGCAGGGAATTTACTGACATCAGTATGAGCATGCTGAGACACAGCCAGATCATTTTACTATCGTGGCATTCATTAGCAGACTTGGATCATTGCTGGGTTTGCATGGACAGTGCATCATTTATGACACATTGTGCATGGTAACAAGAGCGCTTTTTTCTTCAGGAAACAGCGAGATTTTCCTCTTGGGCACAGCGTAGCTGAGAGCAGTTTGCAGCCTGTAGTTTCTGGATGATGCTTCTAACAGTCTTAGAGAAAATGCCATGTAACCTCCCCTTGACTTTTGCTGAGCTACGATCATAAGAAGTGCTGATGTTACACAAAAGAAATCTGTATAGTAAAATATGACCAAATTGTCCTTTAGGGAAACCCTAAGAGAAATTCAAGGGTAATTTTCTTATTGTGATTTATCTGATTGTATCACATTTATGTATTTATTGTTTTTAAAAAGAGCTCAGGGCACCAATTTTCACCGTGCATTTGCCAAGAAAGGTTGGAACAGATGATCCTTAAGGTCCATTCCAACCTGGTATTCTATGATTCTGTGATTCTGTGATTCAAAACCTTTGGCTAAGACAGCCGAAACACTCCACTGGATGCTTCATAGTAACCACCTACTTAACTACAAGTTGGATATTGCAATACCGCCATTAGCACCTTGAAACAAAGTTCTTACTGTATGATTTCCGTGATGTTTTTTCTTGCCACACTGCCAAGTTTCTGACCATTCCTCAGTGGTTTAGCATAGATTCCAAGTTCATCCGCTTGGCTTAGGAACAAATAAATCCTCTAGTGTTGTATCAGAAACTTCAGATTTTACTCTGATGAGGAAAGGAAATGTTACTAGTCTTTTCAGAGAGCAGCAGAATTGAGGTTCAGACAGGCCAGGCGCTCATTAGAAGTTGTTTTCAATGTTTTGAATTCAATGGGAAACACTTTTCATGCAGGCACTCAAGCACTTAGGAGACGGAAATTGCTGACCCCATATTCTGTATGGGCGCCATGCCTAGAGATTTCCTACATCCTATGTATTGGGATGTTTCTTTCATACATAAACATGTTGCTGGGCCACATTCAGATTCAACGGCACAGCGTTAAATTAGATGTAACACTGGGGTTCGGATAATTGGTTTTTGTTTTCTTATTGACATCCTACTATTTCATTAAGTCAATATGAGATCATTGATATAGAAGAAATAGAGAGAACGGGACAAGAGAAACAGCAGCCAAAAGAGCTTGTCCTGGAGAAGAAATGAATGTAGAAAGCAGTGATAATTGTTCATCTTCCAGTAAGTTTTGGGAATCAAGACCATGACATTCACTCTTGGATTTATAGGCAGCTCAGATGAAAGATCTAAATTGTTTATTAAAAATACAGAAAGAAAGGGAAATTTTATTTCACAGTCTCTTTGAATAGATTATTTAAGTTTGGGAAGGTATCCAAGACTTTATGTGTCTTGCAGTCTCTGTGAAAGGAAATTTGCTCAAGACAGACTGCTTGTAGGATGAGAAGCAAAGCAATAGAATGGCTGTTGTAGTAAATTACAGAAATGGTATGCAGAAATTATCAG
The DNA here is from genome assembly GCF_964199755.1 of Larus michahellis. Classification (NCBI taxonomy): domain Eukaryota; kingdom Metazoa; phylum Chordata; class Aves; order Charadriiformes; family Laridae; genus Larus; species Larus michahellis. The sequence continues at coordinate 166,060,468 of NC_133897.1, read as the reverse complement.
AGAGATTAATATGAGATGGACGTAAAAATGCATACAAATGTTATTTTTCTTCCTTGGGCTGCAATGCACAGCATACACCAAGCCAGTCATGTTGCTGTGTTCTTTATCTGCAGACACTTAATTTAGTTCAAATGCAGAAAGTAAAAGTAACTTCAAAACTCCCCAAGAAAAAAAAAAAAAGAGTGCTATATGTTGCATATTCATCAATGAAACAGATACTACGTGGGTCAATAAAGTTGAGAGAGAGAGGTCTGGGTGCTCTTAGACCTTCCTACATGTTCACCAGCTCCAGTAAGAGACATTGACCTATGTTTTTATTTGGATTGTTACATATTCTATCATCATACTTACTGTATCATCTTATAGCTGTCTCGCTGAACAGACAGCAATATGACTAAATGCCTCTTTGCCTAATGATCATGTAGGGATTGGATTAGAAGGAGGTGTCTTTGGAAACATGTTTGCCAGTTATATAGATGGGATATGTCTAAAGACATATGCATGGTGATATCATCACTCTAAATATCATAATGGAGAAAAGCAAGATGGTAAGGACTGGCTTCTTGGGTTAAATGTCACTGTGTATCCTACTGTGAGTTCACAGTCCCTCGGTTTTCAATACAGATGTGAGGGGGCTAGTCACACTTTGAGGTCTCTCTTCTGAATTCCTGGAAGCACAAAGCTCCCAGACTGTGTGTTTTGGCTTCAGGGCTGAACAAGCCTATCCAGACATACCAGGGCTGTGTCTTGCCCTAGCTTTCAGCTGAGAGAAATTGGTGCTCTTGTCTTGCCTTCAAAATTGTTGAGATTCTAAAAGCAATGACTTCCAAGAACAATTTCCTACCATTAACTTGCAGAAAGGATGTCCCTTGGGATGCCATCCCTGGAAGCAGCATGTTCATGAATAGGTCATTTCAGGACTGGTAAGATGCAGCCTGTCTGAAAAGAGAGTTGATCTAAACACATAGAGGTTTAGAAGATGAAGTTAAATTTCTAACTTTTGCAATCTTTTTTTTTTCCAGGGAAACAGCTGCCACTTAAACTCAGATAAGCCCAATGACTCTGATGATGTGGCTGAAAGGACACTTCAGAGGAATATGAAAAAGAAAACAACATCCCACAGTGAAAACATTTGCCCTGATTTGCCCTGCAGGGAAAAAAAAAAAAAAAAGAAAAAAAAAGAATTGGGTGAAAAACAAACTTCAAAGTTTTGGGGCTGATGAGTCTTTTCTCAATATTTACTATTTAAGCACTGATTATTCTTTTCAACCATTTCAATGTTAATCCATTATTAAATGCGTTAAAGAGGCGCTGAAAAATTCATGATAGACTTTGTAACTGCCAAAATAAGACTCTCAGAAAGTGTTTTTAGAAGGAAGGAATCTAATTAGTTCATTGGTTAATGAAGTAAATCGAAGGAGATTGGCCATGGAACCAATCTCATTCGTTGCTTTCACTAACTCCTAAAACAGGGTGGGATGTTTCTTTTCATGGCCTAGTTATTGTCCTTGTGCAAAGCAAGAGGAAAAATGTAATTAGTGTCTGGACTAATTGGTGACACATTTTTTGACGTGCTGCCCTGGCAGATACACTACGACAGAGTATAATTCTGTAGTGTCACAAATGTGGTATGACATAGCCCCTTACTTCATCAAGGGGAAAAGGAGGAAGTGCTCCAGTTTCCATTGAATTTCCACTCTAAAATGTTGCTGGAAGCACCATCCTATGATTACGTTTGAAACTGTATTTCTGTATCTGTGCTAAATCCATTTCTCAGAATGGATACTGTACATCGATTGCGCTTCTATATTTCTGATAATTAAGAATTTGAATCAACCCGCAGGCTAAATGTTTTTCTCATCTGAGCAGGCTTAAACATACAATAATTCAACAGAGTCTAAATGCGGATCAGGTTCAACTTAATTTGCTTAAACAGTCTCAATTCAGTCGGTGATCTTCCATCCCAGGAACTTTAACAAGCTACCGACCTCCCAAGCACGAGTCACACATATAGTATTATAAACCTCGTGTCCATAAGCTAGTGGAAAAGCTGTCTAAGCTGGTAGCATTCATTTTATCTTTCAGCAGAACTGGGCTATGGAAAAAGGGCATAAGGATTTGGCCAGAATCAGCTGCTAACTGGCAGTGCACATATTTCGGTGCGGATGACAGGGGAAGCCTGAGATGATGGATATGGTAGCAACCACATCACTGCCTTGTGGGCTTCTGGATAAGGAAACAATCCAGCCCAGTGTAAACACAACACTTAAGAAGGACCTTTGTCCTTTTTTTAGCAAGAGATGCTTCCCCACTGGTTGGAGCAAAATCCCATCAAGCATGAACTAATGTTTGTTGCTTGGGAGTGACCCTTTCTATCACAAGGTTGGAGTTTGGGTCTGAGCGGTGGGTAGGTTATTAGCGGGTAATTTTTTACATAAATAAGATGCACACTGAAAATTTTTCAGCCTGGCCTCCAGAGGATTCGTCAGATTTAAGTATTACTGCAGTGTTGCATTTGAGTGAAAGGCCAAAGAAAGGGAGCATTCATCTTATCAGGATGTTGATTTTCTTGCAATATTGTTGTGCTGCTCTCTGGGGATGTAATAACACAATGTAGTGTTTGCATAGCAACAAGGTAAAGGTTTCTTTTTTAAATGTATGGTTCTGTCCTGGAAAAGAAAACCTTACACCATGGCAACACACAGTGATTCCTCCATCAAATACACTTACAAAAAGTGCTCTGCTAGATTTAAGCACCATTATTAAAAAAAAAAAAAAAATAAAAAGAGAGATATTAACAAGCTTGCTTCTAGATTTCTTTTTTTTATATTCACAAGCATTATTACCTCCACATTATTTATTAGCTAAGTATTTATATCTGCTTAGACTCCTACAATATTCTTCCTGCTAACCCTCCTGCTCTTTTACCATCTGTCACTTCAGTTGCAACAGTAAAACTGAATTATTTTTTTTTAAGCCTGCTAAAATACTGCTAAAAGCAGACAAGTTCCACCCATCTGAGCTTTTAGTTAAAAAGCATGTGCAAGCCTTTATAAGCGTAACTAAGAATAAAGTAGACAATATGTGCACATCTGCACCAGGAAGAGCAGTTCCTCCACTGGTTCAGTAAGTGCTTCACCTTCCCACGCAATCTGTGTGACTGTGGAAGCTGCGCAGCGGTTTGTGAAATGGAGATAAGAACTGCTTTTTTTCAAAAGCCTGGATCTCCCTCCAAGTGACTGAGTTCAGAAGCTAGCAAGACCAGTGTTTGTCAGGCACTTCCCATCAAAAAACTACCCCAAAAAACTCAAGACAAAAAAACCTGCAAACCCTAAAACAAATGAACAAAAAACTCCACCTGTTTTGTTTTTGGTTTTGTTTTTGTTTTTATGGAAAGATAAAGCCTCAAAGTCATCTTATTTAGTTAAATTTTAATGGCAAATTACATTCAGATTCACAGAACAATAGAATCATAGAAACAAAGAGTGATAGAATGGCTCGGGTTGGAAGGGACCTTAAAGATCATCCAGTTCTGACACCCTGCCATGGGCAGGGACACCTCCCACCAGACCAGGCTGCTCAAAGCCCCATCCAGCCTGGCCTTGAACACCTCCAGGGATGGGACAGCCACAGCTTCTCTGGGCAACCTGGGCCAGTGTCTCACCGCTCCAACAGCGAAAAATTTGTTCCTAATATCTAATGTAAATCTCCCCTCTTTCAGTTTAAAACCATTACCCCTCGTCCTATCGCTCCACTCCCTGACAAAGAGTCCCTCCCCAGCTTTCCTGTAGGCCCTCTTCAGGTACTGGAAAGGGGCTATAAGGCCTCCCCGAAGCCTTCTCTTCTCCAGCCTGATTCAACCAAAAAAAATATTTTTTTCTCTTACTTGGCATGCATTTCTCCCCTGTACTTGCATGTGTGGGGAGGTGGTTGAATGTCTTTATTCTTTGGCTGGCTGATTTTGGCTTCTGTGGTCTCACTTGGAATGTATTTGGTTGGATATCACTGATTTTACATTCTGGTCTGCTGCAGTGGGGAATCGTACAGCCAAGTGCAAGGCAGGACTGACAAAGAGAGGTTTCAATGGTGACCTTTCTGACTAACTCTTCAAAAACGTGATCTCCCTCCAAACAATTTCCACAGTCTGCAGGTCGGAGCCTTCGTGACGGTGGCAGGTCAGTCTCCATCCAGGCTTTCATGATGATCTCACAACCAGCTCCAGCTTCACAGTTGATGCTGCAATCAGATCCATGGTGCCCGCTGAATTTTGATCATTTTTACTGACAAGTGATTAGGGACCAAAAAACAAAGAGAGCAAATAAGAGGTCATTGAAAAAATGCTGCTACTTATGGATTTCCAAGCCTTTCGAGAGGTTGCATCATGGCACTTAGCCTTGCTCTGCCTGCTTCCCCCTCCTCAGCCAGTCTCAGCTTTGAATCCCTGACAAGGCAGAGAAAGGAAAAGAGAAAAAAGAAAATAGGGCAGTTAAATCCACCACCAGACTGTCATCGTTTAACAGGTACATTCCAAAGGTAACTGTGAGGCAATGTGACCTCGTTTAGCCCATGGTGGAAGAGATTTAAGCTAAGATGGATCTTCCTGCCTCTGCCTGGCATTGTGACAGCCTGCACAGCCGGTTACTGAGATTAGCAGAGGTGTGAGAAGTGAACACACCATTAGAAACGCTGATTGTGAATTTGAGCCCTCGCTCTATTTCTATCCCATTCTGCCACCTCCCAGTTATCCTCGCACACTTCCTTGGTGAACAACACCTCATGCACGAGTAAAAGCCGATGGAAAATGCTAGCATTTGCGTTACGGCAAGTGGCAGTTCTTACTTAGGACTTCCCATGCCAGGCTCCCTGAAAACTGCAGTTATTCTCTGATCGGTTTTTGACAATTTTCTTCTAACGTCAGAGACTAACATTTGAAGTGGACTCAGTCCTCAGACTCTCAGCATATATGCACACACTGCCCCACTGATGGACTTCTGTAACATCGAACAGTCTGTTAATGAATGGGTTTCGTTACACACCCTCTGGAAGAACTTGCCCTAAAACTATTAAAGGAAAATCTGTTACAATTCTGAATATCTTTTAAAAATATTTTTAAAATATAATCTTTCCCCCAAGAAAATTCAATTTCTGGGAAGCTAAGCAAGCCATGCAGGCAACATGGCATAAAAAGTGATCATAAATAAGTCTGCTTTTTAATATAATCCATTTAGAAAGATCTTTTATGGAGCACTCATACTGCTGCTTAAGGCGACCATTCATCTGATATAGCTACAAATACATACATGGTGAAAGCATAAAGGACAGAATTATCTCCAATAATGAGTAGATTAATTGGTAATTTCATCCCTCATATATGTATATGATCAATGTTTCCAGCCAAGGCTGAGCAGACATCACCTCCAATTACATATCACTGGACAAGCCAGTGTCCATCATCACTCCAGTGATGAGGTTTGGAGTCTTGTACTTAGCTTTTGTAAGGAACTCTGAAAGGTCAGAAGAAAATTGATCTCCATATAAACTTGTAAAGCAGGAGGCAATTCCACAGCTTTAGCCCAGGCTGTATTAGCATTTGAATGCAGTTGTTGCAACCATGTAATTCACCAGAACTCACAAATTTCTGTAAAATGAAAGATTTGCCGTATTTCCAGAAGGATTTTTTTTTTTCCCATGGGGATCAGATTAAAACATTGTTTAATATAGCACCTGTCCTTTTACTGCAAAAATGTTTGCATCAAAGTACTGCATATTCAGTACATTTGTAATTTTTATCCATTGAGTTTTTCCTGTATTGAAGTTTTTACTCATCTAAAAGAAAAAGATGAGCGTGGGACTTATAAAGAGGATTTAGCCAGTATTCTGAGGCTCAGTTGGAAAATATCATTCAAAGATTTTTAGGAGAGACTGCTATTCCAGAAAGATTTTATACTGTGATGCATTCCTTCATTTCCCTCCCTCTGTCTTTAGGTATGAGCCGCCTTCCTCTCCTCCACAGGACAGTTTTGCTTTCCCAAACAGTGCCTGTCATCTGGGAATACGTTCGCTAACCTCACCTTGCCAACTGATAACTCTTCAGTGGTGGCAAATGCTCCCAGCTGCCACTGACCCGAGTAATCTGGAGAGAAGCAGATATAAGGAGAGGATACCTTGGACACAAAAAGCTTACGTTACAAGTTAAACTGTAGCGTAACCTCAAGTGTATATAATACAGATATTTACACTCAACCTACTCATCCCAGGTTCATTTGAAAAAGCAAGGGGGAGAAACATATACCCTTTCAGGGTGCAATTCACCAACTGTAAAACAGGGTGCACCTTAGCCGTAACAATTAGACCTCTCTGACCAAAAAGGGAAGCAGATTCCAGCTCATGTGTTGAATCCCACATTTAATAGGATGAGTGTGATGGGAGAGAGGAAAGGGCCTATGGGCAGAAAGTAATTTGCAGCAGTGCTGGGTGGAATTATGGGCTGTATAGGTCTGCTCCATAAAGGACTTCTGTTGCTCTACAGTAGATGAAATGGGTGAATCAAAAAAGGGAGGAGAAAGAGAGAAAGAGTGAAATTACGTGATTTGGTTTACCTCACTGCTTTAACCTGTGCCAGTTTAGTCAAATTAATCCCCTGTAGGGGCTGCAGACAGCTCCTGGTACAGGGATGGACCAGGAAGGTCTCTGGGCAGTACTCCAGAAGAGTAGTGATGCAGTACACCAAAAAGAAGATCATTAATGCTCTTTCTCACCTACCGATTCCATGAAAGTAACCCTTGACTTGAACAATGAGAGAAGAATCAAGACCCTGTTTTATCAGGGGGAGTGAGTGCTGAAACTGCGAGTGTATCTGGAGTCGGCTCAGCCCTAAGAGATGGTTACTGTCTTTCATACAGGTCCTTGTGTCATATTCAAAGGGAACAGGTGAACAAAGGGTTAACTGATACTGGGCAGAATGGCTACATTTCTACCTAAAACTAATACCTGGTCCACCACAACATTTGGATTTGAGAGGAGCTGTGGATTCTCTGTTGTAAATCAATGTTAACTTCCTCCTTTTTCTTTCCCACGCAAAGCAGAAGGTAATTTCTTATTTCATGGTTAATTTATTCGAGCTCTTTACTATTCTGCTTTGCTATGATAAATTACCTCCTTAAATCTTTCCTTCTTTTTACGTCATCAGTTGCCCATTCTCAAAACACAATGCTGCGTCTTTCTGGGTGCCGGTGTTTAACAGAGCTGTGTGCAATGCTCTGTGGCATTCCTGATAATCAAAGTGTGGTAGTTGCTTTAACTATTGCCATCTAGCAGCAGAATGTATATATAGATCTATAAATATGCTCATGGGTGCTCAGCATAAACCCAGCTTCACAGGTCCTTTGGAAAAAAAAGGAAAACCAAACAAAACTGTGTTGTTCTTTCAAAGCACATGCAAATATAAAATTTATGCATTTCTCTCCCGATTTCAAATGCTGTTCCCATCCAAAATCAGTGCCTTAGTGGGGTGTAATCTGCCTGACGCTCTGTAAATAAGCAGAGCACCTCTATTCTGTCTGTCTCTCTGTGCTACCAGGTTATTCAGTTCAGCTCTGCCATGGCGTGCCTTTTAATTTCCAAACAAACAAGGTCAACAAAGCTGGCAGCTGGTAGTTAAGTCAGTATAATAAGATTTTGATTGCTTTCCTAGAGCAAGACGTATACAGGGAGACAAGTACATTATACTTTTGAGTGAAAGCACAAGACCTATTTCAAGGTCTTTTTTAAATGTATTTGTCTTTAAAGATAGGAATACCAAGTAATGATTAAGTAAATAATGAGACCTTAACCTCACACACTGAGCCATTGAGCTGTAATAAACAAGCAGCCAGCAAGAGGGGTTAGTGAGAAGTAGAGATTTTGTTTGTTTGTTTGTTTTAATAGGGAGGTTGACTAGCGTATTTGTTCTGGAACAAAATATTGTGGAATTATGTCTTGCTTTGTCACTGTAATTAAAAGTACATGATTCTGCAGGAGGGCCAGGGAAGGAATCCTCCCTACCTCCACCTGACTCCATGCAAGGTCTGATCTAGTAAAAATCATCATATTCACGAGGAAATATTGTTCAGTATCTTTATCACCAATCAAGATGAAAGCACCACATGCACCCTCAACAAATTTATAGATGGCATTAAATTAGGGGGAATGACTGACTCACCAATAGGGTTTCAGTCACTGAAAATGTTGAGAATTGGGCCAACAGAAACTTCTTGAGGTTCAGCAAGGAGAAATACACAGCTCTACACCTGAGTACGAAAACCACAGTGTGGTTTAACCACAGTAGGCAGCTGAGCCCCACAGAGCCGCTCACTCACTCCCCTCCAGTGGGATGGGGAAGAGAATCAAAAGGGTGTGAAAACCTGTGGGTTGAGATAGAGGCAGTTTAATAGCTAAAGCAAAAACTGCGCATGCAAGCAAAGCGAAATAAGGAATTCATTCAGTGCTTCCCTTTGGCAAGCAGATGCTCAGCCATCTCCTGGAAAGCAGGAGACTTCATTCATGGTGACTTGGGAAGACAAGCACCATAAAGCTGAACATCACCCCTCTCTCCTTCTTCCCCCTAGCTTTATTGCTGAGCACAATGCCTTATGGTACGGAATATCCCTTTGGTCAGTTGGGGTCAGCTGTCCCAGCTGTGCCCCCTTCTTCTGCAGCCCCAGCTTACCCACTGGCAGGGCAGCAGGAGGAGCAGAAAAGGCCTTGATGCTGCGTAAGCACGGCTCATCTATGACTAAAACATCCCTGTGTTAACAGCACTGTTTTCATCACAAATCCCAAACCTAATCCCATACAAGCTACTATAAAGAAAACTAACTCTATTCCAGCCAAAGCCAGTACGCCCATGCAGCAGAACAGGCTGGGAATCAGCCGCTGGAGTAGCAGCCCTGCAGAGAAATACCTGGTGGTTTCAGCGCTCGTCAGGCTGACTGTGAGCCAGCAGTGTGCTCTCGTTGAGAGCACCTGAAAACACATACTGCGGCACGTCGGGAAGCTTTATGCACCTGGAAGGTTGGCACTGGGTATAAGGAAAGCAAAACAACTTCACTAGGAGGAACAGAAATGCTGAAACAGGTTGACAGAGGACCAGTGGAATCTGCGCCCTTGGAGGCTTTCAGGGCTCTTGTGGACCAGACCACTGCTGACCACATTTAACTTTGGCTACAATCCAATGTTCAACATGTCTAGGGACATCCAGAGGTTACTTATAAGCAAAGGATTGATTCTGTAACATGGATTTTTGAGCCCCAGTGATTCCCTCCAGTGCTGAGATCTATAGCAGAATCACGTCCATGTTGAAAGGAGGTGGCTTTATTTGACTATCCCACTATTTCAATTCATTTGACACAAACTGTCCGATATTAAACCACTGCCTTTGCAAGGATTGTTTAGATCCCAGTTTAGTTCCCAGGACAGACAAAATTCTTCCTCTGGAGGACATGGTATAATGAAGCTGCTTGGAGGCACTTAATATGGATTATCTACATGTTGCAAGGAGAATCATGCAACATTTCCTTAAATCTTAGTGTGAGTATTTCAAGAGGTGCTCCATCATTACTGTTGGGAGATCTTTCTGCTCTTGCATGTGCGGCTTGGAAGTCCCAGGAGTGGGAGGGTACCTTGGACTGAGGTGGGAGCCTACCTGAATCAGCATTTCCAGAGATGTCATGCAGTTTAACGAAGACAAGAGCCTTCCACACAGCAGGCTTTGTCCTGTTGAGCCCGTGCTTTATAAATTTCCAAATACGAAGCCAGATGCCCAAGTAGGGCACATTTGAGAGTAGCTATGGACTTAATCCACCATACTGAAGAGCTTGATTTTTTATTGTTTCTTTTCCTCTGGTGGCAACAATTTTCTTTTCTAAAAGAGTTGAGAGCGCAGATCCTTTCCAAGCACTAATAACTCATAACAGCTCTCTATATCAAATGAAGATATGTTTGCTAATTTACAAACAGGGAAACTGAGGCACATGTGGGTGAAGAGACAGCTAGAAGTGTTCCTTGTGCTACTGTCCTACACTAAGGCTGAGGTAGAGTTGTTACATTTTAAGGGAAGTAAAGATTTTTTTTTCTTTATCATAATGGACAATTTGGGGAGGTCATGTTGGATTCATCTGACATTAAAAAGACCCCAGCGAAAGCAAGTCACCGTCACAACAGATACTGTTGCCAGTCACACAGCACTCATTACAGAAAATCATCAGTTTATACCTCAAAAAAAAGAACAAGTATATTTTATAGTTATAATTTAAAATAGTTTTACAATTTGTTTCTCGTAGCTGCCTGGTAAAAGCAGGATATCATGATATCCAGAGACAGCATCTGAGGAAAGCATCAGAGTCTACTCTTTTTCTACCTTATTTGATTTATTTAATGTATTCATTTCCTAAGCATCACTTAGCCACTGGTTCATACACCCAAGTATAGTTCCAATTGGTTACAGAAATCAAACCTACATCAGCACTTAGCACCATATTACCATGGCTTTAGTGTTATTACAGCTTAACTCTGCACTTTGCTACTACCAAAATCAACTACAGCAAACTACTCAGACCATCTAAATAATAGGATTTCATAACGTTTTAACCAACAAAGAGGGTTTCTATGATATTTGCTAATAAAGTACATACAATGCAATCCACTCTTGAACCTGCAAAATTGAAGGCAAGTGCTCCATGAAAACCTATGTTCTTGCCAGTTCTTTTCCTGCCATTGTAATATCCACTGCAGAAACACCAGATAGGGTTTGTTTGTAGAGGTGTATTATTATTATTAATAATAATTTCATGTTTTCCAGAGCCCATTTCACCTGATATTTCCCTTTTGTGGACAATTGTGGGGGGAAAAAAATGGAGTTTTTTGAGATGATTTGGACTGAAGGAAGCCAGCAAGACACGGAGACCTTTCAGCAGGACATCCTGTTTTTCAGATCAGTCTGTCAATGGGCACTGTCTGTCGCGGCCTTCTTTGGAATAGCCTGCACTATCACCATTCCTGAGCCCGCCAAAGGAGAAATAAGTAACATAAATAAAATAAATAAGCGTGACGTTGGGTCTCCTAACTTCTTTTTTTCAGAATTACCTCTTGTCATCTGAAGTTGGCCTTAGGCTTTATTTCTATATTTCACAAGACAGGAGCCAGATTAGACTATGAGAATTATCAAAAATGTTACCTTGCGTTGGTATCTATTGGACTTCACTTGTAACTCCCTGGAAAGTTGCAAGGTGTTTTATTTTACACCATACAAAATCCAAACTCACCCATTAGTCATTTTACCTGAGTTGCTGGGTAACACAGAGTGGTCAGAGAGGTTAGAGGCCCGGGAGAGGCAGATGCAAAAATTTCTGCTTTAGCTGTTGCTCCTTACTCACTGCATAACCTTGAGCGAAGGCTTTCAGCTCTGTGTGACTCAGTTTCTGTTCTTTGTAGTGAAAACTCTGCAAGGCAGGAACTGTCTTTTCTGTATTTCTACAGCAGACAGAGCAGTAATACCCCATTCCCACATCAAGCCTCCAGATATTACACCATGGTGAGTAATAGAGAGTGTGAGCGAAATCAGCCCTGATCCATTTTTTTTTAAAAAAAACCTCCAATACCTCATTCTCATTTGTTTCTGCAATTTAGGAAACATACGTTCCACAGTGCACTGAGCTATTTCTAATATGCCCAGCTGTGCAGGTTGATAGGCTAGAGATAAAACGATGCTGCTAATGAAAAACAGCTGCTCATTAGTCAGGAGAAAACTGGGTAGGATGTTTAGAGATACAATTATTTTTACTGTTCTTGTCCCTTTTACGGTTATACAGAAATTATATTATTATCAAATCATGTTAGACGGCATCTCAGGTTGAACATTTTAAAAATGAATGTGGTTCATTAACAACATGATGAATATTTAAGCAGGATTACAGAGCACAATGAACTTCCTTTAATTTTTTTTAAATAGAAAAAACCCAATAAATTTGCTAATATTTCACTGGTTAATGTTGTAATTAGGTGTGCAGCATCTTTTCCCAGCTTTCTCAACATCTCTCTTTTACTGCTGACTCTGAATATAACTCTGATGCAAAGGGCTGAAAAGCTGCGTGTTTTTTTCCTTGAAGATCAATCAGAAGCAGGCTGATACCTTAAGTCTAATCAAAGAGCTAAGCAATCACCTCACCTACAAGAAACCTCTGGTAAAGGAAAGGAAATAGAGCCAAACAGTCTGCTCTGAAGCTCTGTATCTCAAAAGTAAAACAAAATTGAAACCTCATCCTCCGAATAACCCGTTTTGTAATCTTATCGTGTTTCTTGCAGAATTGCCTGGAATTTCACAACTGCACAAAGCTTTCATCTTTAAGAATCTTCCGCTTTGTTTAAGAAAAAAAGCCAAGAAAAACAAGAAGTAGAAAGAAACAATTGAATATCCCTACTCTTAAAAATTCTTTAAGAAATCTAATGATTTTTTTTGCCCAAGACCCATTTGTGTGGAGTCTGGACTCCTACACTAGAAGGTTGGTTGTGGGAATTTGAATCTTTCTGTAATAAGCAGAGTGGACTTTGTGCTTACAGACAATCTTCTGCTCAATTTACTCAACTGCAAAGCAGCAAAAACAGCAAAACGAAAGGAAACAAAAAGGAGATTGATTGAAGGTCTGCCTAAGGCTCTGGGGCCAAACCCTTCTCCCATGCTCTCTCCTTCTCCAGATTCACGATTTGAAGGCAGGGATATCCCAAGACAGAATTTTAGGCAGCCTCAGAAATCCACATGGGACAGCTCAGCAGAAAGCTTTTAAAAGAGATAAGCCTGGATGAAGATACTCTTAAGAAAAATGATGTTTGGTTAGAAAGTTGAGCAAGGCTGACGCTTCGCAGAAGAACTAGTCTGATTGTGGTGGAAGGGGAGTAGTGGAGCTCTCTACTGAGCTGCAGCTGTTTGGAGAGGCCCTCTTCTCACAAAAGAGAGTGGAGGGCTGATAAGAAGGCACTTTTTTGTGGTATGTCTTGGGAGATGCACGGGGAAGAAACTCCCACGTCTAAATGTACAAAAAAAAAGAGAAAGTGTGTGCCTTCAAGTGCCTGAAAAAACGTGACATGCTTTGAAAAAATATTTACCACTTTACCCCAAATTTTATTATTCAATGCCACAAACCCTAATTATTATTATTTTCAATAAAAACCTAAACTGGGTTTCTGGTGGATGAAAAGCTCACATCGAGATGTCAATGTGCACTCACAGCCCAGAAAGCTACCCACCTCGGCTGCATCAAAAGCAGCGTGGCCAATAGGGCAACAGAGGGGATTCTGCTCTCTACTACGCGCTGGTGAGACCCCATGTGGAGTACCACATCCAGATTTGGAGTCCTCAGCACAGGAAGGACATGGACCTGTTGGAATACGTCCAGAGGAGGCCACGAAAATGATCAGAGGGCTGGAGCGCTTCTGCTGTGAGAACAGGCTGAAAGAGTTGGGGTTGTTCAGCCTGGAGAAGTGAAGGCTCTGGGCAGAGAGTCCTTAGAGTCCCTTCCAGTACCTGAAGGGGGCTACAGGAAAGATGGGAGGGACTCTTGATCAGGGTCTGTAACGATAGGACTAGGGGTAAGGGTTTTAAACTGGAAGAGGGGAAATTTAGGTTAGATATTAGGAAGAAATTCTTGACTGTGAGGGTGGTGAGACACTGGAACAGGTTGCCCATTGAAGCTGTGGCTGCCCCATCCCGGGAGGTGTTCAAGGCCAGGCTGGATGGGACCTTGAGCAACCTGGTCTAGAGGGAGGTGTCCCTGCCCATGGCAGGGAGATTGTAACAAGAAGATCTTTAAGGCCTCTTCCAATCCAAATCTTTCTATGTTTCTATGATTGTATGAAACTGATGAAATTAGATAATTATTTCAGTGACACTTGCTGAAGGGGGAATAGGGCTATTTCCCAGTGTCGCGGTTTAACCACAGCTGGCAACTAAGCACCACGCAGATGCTCACTTATTCCCCCCTGCTGGGGTGGGGGAGAGAATCAGAAGAGTAAAAGTGAGAAAACTCATGGGCTGGCATAAAGACAGTTTAACAGGTAAAGCAAAAGTCATGCACACAAGCAAAGCAAAACGAAGAATTCATTCACTACTTCCCAGGTGTTCAACCATCTCCAGGAAAGCGGTGCTCCGTCATCCGTAATGGTTCCTTGGCAAGACAAATGCCACAACTCGAAATGTCCCCCCCCGCCTTCCTTCTTCTTCCCCGGCTTTATACACTGAGCCTGACGTCATAATGTATGGAATATCCCTTTGGTCAGTCAGGGTCAGCTGTCCCAGCTGTGTCCCCTCCCAACTTCTTGGGTGCCCCCCGCCTTCCTGTGGTAGGTCAGTATGAGAAGCTGAGAAGTCCTTGACTGCATATAAGCATTGCTTAACATCAACTAAAACAATATGTGCTAGCAACATTATTCTCATACTACATCCAAAACACAACAGTTACTAGGAAGAAAATTATCTCAATCCCAGATGAAACCAGGATACCCAGCTATCTCCAACAACAAAATCAACACATCAGAAAATACAGACAGCTCCTCTATCTGCTGGCAAGAGCAGAACTGGAAGCCACGACTCGACTCTAATGATAATTCATTTATCTGGAACATTTAGAGTTCACCAATACACATCTGCTGTGGAGAAACAGTGAAAAACTGTATCATAAGAGAACTTCAATATCAATAAATGCCTTGAGGCAAATCCTTTTTTATCCTTTGTATTGCAGGTAAAATAAACAAGAGAAATTATCTGCACTAACTCAGAATCACAATCTTGGGACAAAGTCTTTGTGCAAGTTGCTGTACAAACGCCAAATCAAAAGAAAGTTACAGTCCTGGAAATCTAACAGACTAAGTAGTTAATAAAAGACAAACAGGTAGAGATAGAGACCAGGCAGAAGCTATTGTTTATCCAGACATGAAAGACTTGTAATGTGCTGACAAGCTAGCTGTTGTCAAGTTTCCCGAGTTGCAGAGCAATGAAGAATTTTGAAAGATAAGGAAATGGCTTTGCAAGCCCAGAGGAAGAATTATTCCCCCAAAATGAGGGAAAAAAAAACAGCAGCAGACACAAATCAGAGATGGAAAGTAGCATCTGCATGGCATTATTGAATTTTGCCATGGCTGTGGCTCAGACTAGCTCTGTGTCACCAAGCTGGATGTTGCGTCGCTTGTATCCCAATTTGTGGATGAATTTCTGGTGTTTGGGAACCCCTCAGGTGTCTTTCTGTAAGGTCCTGGTGCTCTTCCACAAGTTTGCCATTACATGATGGCTCATGGGACAATCCAGCTGCCCTGAGCACAAAAAAGCAGGGTCAAGGATTGATCCTCTCCATTACACAATCCTGCCCAAATGATGCTGAGGTAGGAACACAAGCAATAACTGTTTATGTGCATGGGTAATGCATGTACATATGCATCCAAATCTAAATCTATATGTGTATATATTACAAATTTTATCTTCTAGCACACATTAAAGCATGTCCAAAAAATACAAGCCATTGGACTCACTCTTGACATTGCAGACCTCACCTGCACATGTCATTGGAGACCCAGAGACATTACACTGAGGAAACGATGCTGCTGTTGCTATTAGTTTCCCTTCTGATCATCACCTCAGTGTCTTCCTCTGCTCCCAGATCCAGACTCTGGGGAGCTATTGCAGTCTTTCACTACACCTGCACAGCAGGTCCTAGCCCAGAGCTGTCAGCCCCATCATGCAAACTGAAAAAGAAATCTCACTGGCCAAAACCACTAGTAGACTATTACCATCTTGCTGAATCAGATATCAGAGGATGCGCTGGCATGTCCCTGCCTATAGCAGGGGGGTTGGAACCAGGTTATCTTTAATGTCGCTTCCAAGCCGAACCATTCTATGATTCTATGATTCTACGTGGTACCTTGTCACACAATAGCCAAAACAAAAAAATAAATAGATGATTGTAGTTTTGCATTTTAGTCAGCTTGAGCCACAATAGCTCAGACCAGGGAGCTACTTGTTGCTCTGCTGCTTATTAAAAAACTTAATTTCATATATGGTACTCAGTAAATAGTAAATAACAAATAATAATAATCTACTCGGAGTCCCTTCGGTCTTCTCCTTTCCGGGTAGCCTCCCCTCATATCACTGTTCTGCAGACCAGAGAAGCAGTCGGTCACCAAGATGAAAAATTAGCATGACAATGGCCAATTAGAAAAACAAACCAAATAATTTCTGCTAACTTCTAGTCTCCATGGGGTAGGAGGCTCCAGCCTGGCTCTGTAGAATTATGCTACCTAGTTGGGACAGTTCCTTTCACCTTGTAAATGAGAGTGATAATCTTTACAGCATTCAAGGTAATAATCAGCAGCTTACTCTGAATAAAAACCTTAGCATCAACCGGGGAAAAAAAAAAAGAAATTATTGTGAGTGGACTTCAATATCTATTTTTTGCAAATTTGTGATTTGGTAAAGTAGGGAGCTAAATTTCTCTGAACAGTTTCACTACTGTTTTAGTCCTGGGACCTTCAGGAGTTTTGCGTCTCATCTGCATTCCTTATTATCTGGTCTGCTGTTATTCTGTCCCAGCTTTTACATCAGGGCTCGATCTTGGTACCTTGAGTCCATCTCATGATAATATATTGACTCATCTAGTCCTAGACCTTAGCCAGGTTTCAAATGACTCATGTCACATTTTGTCAGTGCCCTGAGGGTTGGAGTCAGTCCATCTCCAGCTGTAGCGAGCCCTTGGGGATGCAGGGGAGGGAGACCGAGGATTAGAGACAGGTTAACAGGCTCTGCAATATTTCAGGGAAATCAGCAGTGAAAGGTGGGAAAAAAATCCTGGAGAAGAAATAAATATACCAAAAGTAGAAGATGATCGTAGAAAAAATGACTAGGCCCTGGAGAGGAACTGGAAAAACTCTGTTATTTTCTCTCTTCTGTTTTGCCATGCCAGAGATGAATTTTCATAGGTCATGAATGCTATCAGGAGGAAAATAAATCTTAACTTAGGCCGAAATAACCATAGAGAGCAGGTAACCTGGGTTTTAATTCCATCAAGCAGCTAAAATTCAACTTGATGCTTCCCACAGGCAATAGCTAAACTGTTACATTGAATTCAGATTTACTAGATTGGTGCCAGGATCACAGGTCTTTTTTGCCTTCCACAAAGAGTTATATCATATTACTTTTCCCTATTCATCCCTCCTCACAAATCACTGTCCAAAGGGGAAGGAAGTACAGTAACTTCTTCACTCTGAACATGACATTATGTGGAAATTTGCTCTTCAGAAATAAACTTGTGAAGAAAATTGTGAATTTTAATAAGGTTGTTTCAGTAATCACATTTGTAGGGAAGAAAAGGTCAGAGGTGGAAAAGAAAAATATGAAGGGCATAAGGAGATGAAGACTCCTGATCTGTTTATTTACACATCTAAAATTTTGAACATATGAACTGAAGACTTCATGAAAAACATATCCTGACTTGTAAAAGAAGTGGGTTTTTCGCAAGAGGACAGCTAAATGAAGCTATCAATAAAAATCTTCTTCCCAGGTGGATTATATTCTTTATCCGTGCTCCCCGAAAGGGAACAGAATAAACTGATCTCAACAAGCACACTTCAAATAAATGGATTTCAATCTGGTTTTAAATACTTGCTCCAGAGGTAAAGTAAAACTGTCCTAAATGGCAAAATGGGGACATTCCAAAAGAAATATGGGTTTTGCTCTTTACTATAGTAGTGGCTTTGACGTAATAATGTAAATGAAAGGCCAAGAAAGAGAAGTTTGACTGTAGAGCCCTGGTTTGTATTTAGAGTAAGAGTCTGAAGTGCCCATTATGTAAACATGAGGGCTATTCCTTATAGCTTCAGTCTGCAATGCAAGGTCCATGTGGCTGAAATGGCTAGATTTTACTTTCAAAAGTGACTTAGGACTAACTCTTCAAGGGAACAGAATAGGTTTTGGAATGAAAACTAGGCAGTTTTGATGAAAATATGATTTTTTAGGCAGTGGGGCATGAAATTCTCATTGGAATATTTTTGACTGTTGACATGCACATAATAAGGATTCAGTGACAAGACAGACAGGAATAGAAGAAACAACTGCTGTTCTGAATTAATTTATTATTATTGTTATTATTGTTATTATCGTTATTATTTTCCACAGGGGATGCTCAGGTTGTCTTGGTAATACACAAAGGAAGAGTGTTGCTTCTGCCACCTGCTTTAGCAAAGTGGCAGCTTTTCACCCCTAAAGCTCTCCCTGGGGGTAACTCTTGGAGCAACAGGGTCTTGCTGCTTTGCTCTCTCTTCTTTTTTTCTTTGTAATTAATTCACAGTGGTCTCTAAAGAAAATGCATTTGTCCCACCTCAACTGGAATCTGAGAAGAGGAGCTCAGTATGTCTTACATTTGCCATCAAACTCCATAAGTGGTCCATAAAGCAGATGTCTCATACTAGTTTCTTCCTTTGAGATCTGCTCCACTCCTTCATCATGCAAGCCTCATGGAGCAACAATACAGCTCTGGGATAACTACTTTGCCCCTTATGAGATCAGAAGAGGAAATCTTGTTGGGTTTCTCTCAACTGAACTTCAGTTGCCCAGAAACAGGCATTTTGGTTACTTCAAGTCTCATTCAATCCAGCTGAAGATGCTGCTGTAAGGACCTTTGCAACCAAGACACCTGTCACCCTCTATGCAACAAGTGACCATCTTCTTTGGGAGCATAGACTTCCAATATGAGCATTATTTTATGCCAAGAATCCCCAGATTTAGTTTTTTTAACAAACACTTCATACATGCCAGTGCAACAAATTCTGGAGAGCAAAGCTCCGTGTACTAGCACCATCAAAGCCTTGACCAATGGAATAATGATAGATAATAAAGGCTTAAAAAGTTCCCTAAGAAAGAAGCACATACCGGTGCCAGTGGAATTTCTCTGTTGGATATTTCAGGAAGAGGCCTTCAAATTGAAACTAAATCTAATTGGAGATTGTTTGGGATTCAGCTCTCCTACTGACTTAACAAGCTGCTGGAAAGACTGATAAATATTGACGTGATCTTTTTCCCTTTGGCAGGGCCTTGTAAAAACTCCACTTCGCAGCTCACTGATGCCTCCCTGTGTTGCCTGCGTCACAATGTACAGTAGAGGAAAAAAAACATGGTCAGCGCCCACTCCTACCTGGAAATTTAATGAGTGTGTTTCTAAATTGTCTCCGACCAGGTCAGCTGAAACCATCATGAATTGCTTTCAAGCAAAGGGAGATTCAAGCCCCATTTCACACTGGGCATCTGGTAACCGTTTGGGTTTCACCCTCCCAAAGCGGGAGCACTTGGTGTAACCTACAGTTATGAATCACAATGGTTGCACTTTGGTAAATGCCTACTAACTAGATATGCTTCCTATTTTGTCACAGCCCACCGGAAATAGAAGTTAAATTAACGCTGGTTACAGCAGATGAGAATGCTAATTGCCTCTGGGTGGGTCACAAAGAGTGGAAAGAGAGAACTGAGCAAGGGGGAAGGCATGGGAGGGAGAGAGCAGAGTTTGTGTTGAAGCTGAATTCAGTTTTATTTGCTGATATTTTGGAAAGTATAAAATGCAGTAACAAATAAATCCATAGATAAGAGTAAATTTATACTTTCAGATTAAGACTATTCAGTGTTGGTTTAAAAGGTGTGATAAAAATCATAGTATAATAAGAAAGAATAAGTAGAATGAAATTGGGGTGGGGGACAGCTTGGAAGAAAAACAGATGCTCTATAATCTTAGGTGATGATTTAGGGTGAACAAAAAGAATAATCATTTACTATTAGTCTTGGTAATTCTCCTCTTCTGCTTTCATACGGGTCCTGAGCTACACTCTCATGTTGTTTGTTTCTTCACTTCTGTATCTGCCAAGGTGTCACCCAGCCCCCTGCCACTGGACCACGTAGTAGTGCCTTCGGGGTTGCAGCTGTGGGGCAAAACACTAACGGATTTCTTGGATACGGCTGGAAGAGGCTGGGGAACGTGATCTGCATTTAAAAATAACAGTTTTGTCCTCACGTATTGCCTTTCAGCTGATTGCGAATGGCTTTTGAAGGAGGTGAGCCCTGATGTAGTCAGGCAGTTTGCCTAAAAGATCATTAGAGGTCCCTCCGAACTGGAAATATTCTATTCTATTCTATTCTATTCTATTCTATTCTATTCTATTCTATTCTATTCTATTCTATTCTATTCCATTCTATATTTTAGAAGACACACCTCATGGAAATGGTAGGAGGCCAATTACTGGAGTCATTTAAGCTGGGACTCAAGAAAATAATTTGGAAAGTACTCAAACACTAGCAGGAGAATGGTTTAGATGAAGCTAATATTTCCTTTTCATCTTTTATCACTCTTACTTTTTTTTTTCCTGTCCCTCTGTGTTTATGACACATCATCAAGGCACTTAGCACGTTGCAGACGCAATAATGCAAATTTCCTCTTCAACTGGGCACGTGCAAGCAAAACTGAACCCAAAAGAAATCCACACAGCTGCCTTAGAGGGGCCTGACTATTCAGGGACAAACCCAAGCCCTTCTGCCTGTACTTCATACCAGGCAGCTGCACAACAGCTCTCATCTCACAGCAATAAAGCCCAACAGAGACAGTATGTTTCTAAGTTGATAGATTCACCATTTACCATGACTACATGGTTTCTGCCCAGGCACTGACTTGTGCCCAGTCAGAATGGAGTGTGAAGGGGAGAACAATACAAGTTCACCCTTTCAGCAGAAGGTATATTTTTGGGGGATGCTTGTAGATTATTTCCAAACCAGTAGACGTAATGCTGGGTATGGTACTGAAAATCAATTGCTATTTTTAAACTGTAACAACAGTCACTGGCATGCTGCTAGTCTGGGCACCGTAAAGTATAGCAATGGGCAGCACTGCAATTTTCAGCCCTGCCTACCCTCTTCTTGCCAAGCACACCAGCAACAGGAATCATCACCCTGACTCCCAACAGCTTCTGTAGCATTTCCTGATACCCCGACTCTTACCTAGCAAGTAGCATTAGAAACAAAACCAAAAATTCCTTTTAGGTCCTTCAAGGATGTCTGGCTTAGAAATTTTATTTTAAAAATAAAATGTTCCTACATCCAATTTTAGTGTTTATAGGTCTCTTTTGATAAAAGCAATGTAAATTCTTTTGACAGAAGGAAAATTGAATTCACTCTTAAATCTTCTGGTTGATATTCAAATAGTATGTAGGTAACAGAGGTAGATACTAGTCACAGAGGCTGTCAAATCTCTCCAGTTCTTCTGTAGGTAAAATGAGGAGAAAAATCCAATCTAGAGACTTTTTATTGCATAAGGGTAGAAACACAAGTCTTCAAAGAGTTCAGAGGGACAATAAATGGAAACAATACAATACTCAGAAGTGCCTGCAAGCAGTGCACCTTACGAAGTTACCTTGTAGTGTCATTGATTTGCAACCATTTGGCCCTTTTATAACAAACTGCCAAGTTCTTGTGTTTTGATCTCGTAAGTATTGACCCTTGGTCATGAGTTTCCAGCTGACAAGGTGCTTGTGAGAATCCAACCACCCAGCCCAGCACTACTTGCATGTGCACACAGGCAGAATAGCTTCTCCTGTCCATGGATGGGGCAGGATATGGTGAATAGTTTCCCATCCATCCTCCTTTAAAATGTTTAGTCTTGATCACCCTTGACCATTTCCAGAATATGCAGGAGGTGGCCCAGCAGAAGGGGCTCTAAGACAAGCTGACTGCTGAATCAGTAGTGCTACATAAAATAGCCAAACTCAGCATTTTACCCTCTTGTCTGTACTTAAAGAGGGGACACATTGAAGTTCCCACCCCTGACCGCACTCCCACTCCTCCCTGCCTCACTCCCGAGCCTAGCTATAGCTAGCAGTACTCATCATGCTTCTCCTCAGTATAATAATTCCCAGTCCAGCAGGTCTCCATGTCTCTGTTCGGTCGCGATGACTGTTCAGAAAACTGGTGGTGAAAGCTGGAGTCAGAGGGTACTTTCCGTTCTGCCCTCCATGCCAGAAAAAGCTGAGATCCCCGTGATGGACCACTTGGTTTAATGTGAGTGTAAGGCATTTTGTTTTTCAAGTCAATGAAGTTAAGACCTATTAAAAGGCAGCTGCTTATTGACAAGCTATGAAATAAATTTGGAATGCATCCTGCTGTGTAGCCATCTGATGAAGCCGAATGGGAAAGCTAATGACCCTAGCGACATACTTGCTATAAAATACGGCCTTTATTTCAGCACTTGAGGTTTATTCCGTAGTGGGGTAAAGGAAGGCAAATGTAATGCATCCCATTTACCTCCAGTGCAGAATTGCATGTGTATATATTGGTTACAAACCACTCAGACAACTAGTTCTTTATAGCCTGCCATGCACTCCTCCCACAAGCTTGATAGCAAAACCGAGCTAGCAGTCTGTAGCAAGAAAACCAGCTTATAATTTCCTTGAATTTCTGTTATTTGGAGTTATTCCTCAAATATGGAGTGGAACACCAGTCGGGGTATATCAGTTAATTAGCTCTGGCAGTTTTCTCCAACTGAGAACCTGACCCAGTCGTTATAAATAATTCAGAGCCTTTTCCTGCTCCGTGTGCTGCAGTGGTGTAACTATCTGTAGGGTTTTGCTGATAGTGACATCTCTTATAGTCATGTGACCCACTGGGATAAAATCAGAGATTTATTTTGATTAGCATCACTGTTTACATGGCATTGCTTGTGTCCTCTAATTGGATGAAAATAACTGAGAACATGATTTCCAATAGCGAAAATGCATTTGGAGATAATCTTTTTGGCAGAGACGATTTTATTCTCCTTCTTTGTCTGTATAACACCCAACACAATAGCAGCCTAGTCCCTGACCATGCCTTTAGTGTTAGCAAAATTCAAATAATAATTTCAAACTGAAATACACCCAAGTGCAGAGGGTAATCTGCTGTTTAAACTCTCAAAGTGAGGGATGTAACCCATTTGTTCTTGCAATGGGACCCATTCCATGTACTGCAAGCCTTCCCCACTATTTGCTGAAGTATTGACTGTTTTCTTTAATGCTGCTGCACAAGGTAAGAAGCAAATACAATGACGGCTTTAGGCACATTTTACTCATAGAGACCTAACTTAAGCCGACAGCAAGAACAAGCACTCCTGTGCATGTAACCGTACATCTGTCTCCAGTCCCGTATGCACAGTCAATAATACTGGCACTTAAGGCCATATGTTTCTTATTTCAGAAGCCAGCTCAATGAAAGACCAGCAAATCACACCATCCATGTAAAATGGCTCAACAAAAGGACTTATTTTTTTTTTTTATAAATAACTGAGCAGCTGATGAGAAGGCCCCAGTGGCAGTGGAATAGATGGCAAATGTGGAAGTGAGATTTTTGGGGAAAGGTCATTTCTGGGGAGCAGAAGGAAAGACAAGGGAGAGACAAAATTCAAAATCCCACTCATCCTTCTTAGCCACCAGCCCTCATATTGCCTCAAATCCACGCCAGCTTCCCTTGTTCACATGAACTTCAAACCTACTTGTTGCTGTGCCAGTATTCAGTGTTAGAACCCTCTGAATGGAGACACAACATATGTTACTGTGTATGTTTGGGATGACAATAATCAGTTTACATCCATGTCTGGATGCAAAAGAGCAAGCATGGTGGAGGGCAAGGCCATTAAACTCTATTAAACACCATGGTCTGAAGGAAATCACTGTCTCAACAACTGTCCAAACCATTTGCGTGCAGGAGCTGGGTGGCTTTATACCAGGGAAGGAATATTATACCCAAAACATACCTTGCTTTCTACTCAGTTTCCACTAAGTATCTGTTACCAGCCACAATCAGGGACAATCTAACTGACTGCTGCACTCCATACGGCCATCCTGATGTCTTATATTCTCACATTATGCAAAGTCAAGTTGGTGCTGAATTAAGTGGTATTTCAGCCTCTGTAAAATCAATCTCAGCTAGCTCTGGCCATCTAAGCAGACTTTTAGGACCATGCCTATTTCTCACGTGACTACAGGTGGTGTCTACAGCATAAGCATCAACATCCACAAGCCACCTTAGGATCCTGCTACAGCCAGCTGGATGCTACTCCCTGTGTCAGCAGAGACCAGGGAGAAATTCCTGATTTCCCTACATAGTTCTAAATGTTTGAATGAAACTCAAAAGCACACTGACTGTGACATGTTCCTTTGGTATGCTACAAATTCAGACTGATTTTTAATGATTATTAAATTATTTTTAATGATTTGTTGTATTCTTTTTGTTTAAAATACAGAACATTATGAGTCTTCTGGCCGGATACCTCACTACAGAAGTGGAAAACAAAGGAGGTTAAAAACCAAAGTGCTCTTTAAAACCTGTGTTTTTTTGGGTAATACAATGAACTGATGAGCTTTTTACCTACGTATTGAACCTTCTGTGTCACATCTAAAATGAAATACATAAGCTTTTCTGTAAGCGTCCTGCTTTGGGCTAATTTAGGATTCCACTTCTTGGGAACTGAGCATCTGTTTTGACTTCACTGTAGGCTGGTCAAACACAAGTTATCTCTTTTCTGGGTTCCCTCCCTCCCTTGCTGAGCCCAAGTTAATAAGCCTGAGCGAGAGGCACATTTCTCTTGGGTAACACCTAAGGGCTATGAGGGCAAGGGCAGGCTCCGACTGGTGTCTGCACCGTGTTACTGTCTGTCTCATCCCTGGAGGCAATGTGGGCTGAAAAAGGCTCTTTCGTTCCCTATTTGAATGCCGAGCGCCGGGTTGCACTGCTTGGTGTGAGCAGTAAATCTCAGTGCTGTAAATACGTACACCCACACACTTGGCTTTGACCCACCAGCAGCTGCAGAAGAGCAGCCCCTGAAGGAAGAGCACTTTCTAACATCCATCGCTGGAGACTGACTTTTGCCATGAAGCAGGCACTTTACAGCCCCTCCTGGTCACTGGGGGAGTGTTTTGTGACTCTGCTTTGTGCCAGTTCCAACTGTAACGACTTTGCATACCCCAGTGCTAAGGGCTGTAGCTAAATCTGTGTCCTGCATGCATCTAAATTAGTAACTACATTTTTTCTGGTGAGGCAACATCTCCGCAAGTAAATTAAGGCAGCCTGAGAGCATTTTCCAGCACTGAGGCCAGCCATGACCTGTGTTTCTACAATTAGGCTCTTTTAGTCTGTAAAGCGAAGGTGCTGCATCCCGACTGCCGATTGGGAATGGTTTTGTGGCTGTGCCAGCTATCAGCCAGCATCCAGGAATTGTAAGGACAGTAGCCAGGCTAAAACCACACCGGAGATCATTGTAAAAATGTTTATCAGCAAATTCCAGTGCCCAGCAATATTTTCTGACAGTTTTATTTCCCAGTATAACAGTAGTCCACTTATAGCCTCACTGTATGAGAACTTGGGTTCTGGACGCCCTGGTAGGAGGTGACCTGTAACACTCAGTGTTTGTTTGAAAATAGATGTTACAGTAGTTGCAACAAGAAGCTGAGTTGGTGTGCTCAAGGGATGGTGCCTGCCTTTGAGTCTTGCAAAACTTGGGGCTTCAGGAGCATCTGGTGACTGTAAGCACTGCTGGGCAAATGGATAATTTCTGAGGAGTGAGGGAGATTATTTCCTTTCATAGATCTTGCATATACTAGGTGTTGCCTTCATAAAACCCTCCTTTTTCCTTGTAGAATATTAAGTGATCAAAGCATCTCAAACCAAATGGATTTACAAGTATACACTGGATGTTGCTATGCTATTAACATGCTGAAAGCTCTTTCTGTCATCAGTTTTGCTATAGCTGATTGGAATTAAAACTCTACAGAGTCAAACTTTGAAAGAAGGTGACTGTTTATTTAATTTCCATCTTTTTCCACAAACTTTTATTCTAGAAACTCTCACAGTGATAATTGTTAAATAATAAAAATATATAATACTAATTCTGCCCTCTCCTGTGTCTTTATATAGCACAATATTATGAATATTGTATGTGGGGGTTTTTTTGAAGGTGATGGAAATGTGAAGTTATCTTAACAAAGCCCAAAGAGTCACGCGTTGTTATTTTTAACCTTTATGGGGAGACGGAGCAAGTAGCCCACCCGCTCAGAAGGAAATAACAATACTTCTTATTAAACATAATTGTTTCCATGGGATTGTAGGGCTGAGAGTATAGAGACAATAAAGTTCCTAGCCAAAATGACACTTCATCTTCTTGCTTTATAATCGCCCATTGTACAGCTGTTTCGCTCACAATGCGGGTGGCAAATCTCTATAATAGGGCTTTAGAATCTCTAAATTTGCTAATGAAAAGTATTTAATCCCTGCTCGCCAAGACAAATCTTTAATTGGTAAGTCTGGTGGTGCTGCTGTGCTACAAGCATTATGCAAGAAGCCAGGCTCCGTTCGCACGCATTCGGACACCATGGTTACCAGCAATGCTATGCACGAGGGTGGGGAGCACAAATCCTGAGCTTTCATCACCCCCGGAGCTGGCAGGATAATCAACGATTTGTACCCTTGTTGCAGAAGTAGGTTTCCATCTCCTCGGTGAGGCAATTAACAAAATACCAACAGAGCCCTTAGAAATGGATCCGGTTCACTCCTAATTTAGAGGCTCCTTATCGCACGTGCCACCTCCCTGCCCCTCTTCTGCTGCCTTAGTCACACCACCAAGAGGAGACAGGATGTCTAGAACATGCTGAAAGTTCAAAAACCTGTGTGTGAAGTGGCAATTATCATGTGTCAGATTAGAAGTATCATGGCTTTCCAGCAGCAGGATGAATTGGAAGGTGTAAGTGTTCCACCGAGCATTTCATGGAGGAAAACTGAGGAAATAGAGGCTCTGTAGACTTGAACATAGTGTGGTTTCTTTGAGGCTCATATCAGAGACCACAGGAAAATACTCTCTCTGGAAATAAAAAAAAGAGTTAAGTGGGCCTCACTCAGGTTAAGGAGAAAATATAAATCCAAATTAAAAGAATAATCTTTATAAATGCATGAATGATTCTTGTGGAGAGGTGGTGTGCATCTTACACCATCCATCCAGGGCTTTCTTTGGTTCAAGAAATGATATAAGACATTCAGAGCAGGGGAAAGAAATCTGCTCAAAGAAGTCAACTGACTGGTGGTAACTGGATGCTGCCAGGACTCATGGCTGAAAGTCAGCAGATCCTTGTGAACTCTGGGTAGGAGACTGCTTCTAACCAGCCAACCCTGATGTTCCAAAAGACAACATCTGGTAAAGTAGCCAAGCATATGCTGAACTCAGATCTCAGTGGGCTTGTGGGCTACTTCTTGCCAAATCTGATATCTCACCTCAGAGCTCTGTGAGAAGCAGTGTCTTCAGTCTGCCTTCTCTACTGAGTTCAGTAATTTAGTTTTAATTTAGTTTTATTTTTTCTTCATTTCAGTCACCACATATAACATATAAATATCTCTTTGCATTGTGTTTCAGGATTAAAAGCATCACTGTGGAGCAGGAGCTCAAAATGAGACATGGAGAATGGAAGAGATGTGTCTCTTTGCTCTAAATGCACGTCTACTTTATCATGAGATGACTTGCAGTCCCTCAAGTCTGTGGACTGGTTTTCTGTTGCTTATAATGGGAGCCTGGACAACTTAATCCAGATGGAGATATTAACCTTATAGACACCTAAAAGCAGAGGAGGTGAATTCCAACCCTCATGGCTTCACTGCCAAAGAAATGTATTAATTCTTTACAAGTGACTCCCTCTCTTTTTCTTTCGGACTTGGTACCTATTTAAATATCCTAAATGATAAGAAGCAGCTCTGAGAAGGTGGACTATGAGAGCAGTAGCATAGGCTATTCAACAGCTTTGTGAGGACAGGTGTCTCTTCGGAGTCAGATGTGAATTCAAGTTCCCACAGGTAGAAAACAGTCTCACCCGACAATTACTGCACCCTCCGTGAACATCCAAATTAGTAAATTAGTAGACACAGGAATCTCCAGATTTTACTGTTATCAAATAAAGTCTGACATGCTGCAATAATTGATTCATTTAACATTTACTTATTTAACGTTTATTTATTTATACCTTTTATTTAACATTTACAGGTATTTCGCAAATACAGATGACCAAACAGTTGAAGCCAGCTTTACATTATCTTGATGAAATGTAAAAACAAGGTGATAAAAATACAACGGATTCAGAAAAGTTATGCTGGATTGACTACCTAGGAATATTCCTTGTGCTATGTATAGAGATGCATAGATATAGATGCAGCTACATTCATTCCCTTACCAAAAAATGATCAAGTGGAAAATAAGGCACACTTGCTCTTCAATCACGTATCATATTTTCTTTTTTTTCCTTCAGAGCTCAAGAGAGTATTTCTGTGAATAAACTGGGAATGATAAAAAGTCCCTTTCACTCTCTGATTACTCTTCACTGACACTGCATCTAATATAAAAATAGCCCATAGCCTTTATAAAATTCAACAAAGTGCAGATTTTTGACAGCAATCCTTTCTGAATTTAGTAATATTTTCTTTTATTTACGGTAAGGAGTGAAACAATGCTGACACTCCCTCCCCTCGCCAAAAAGCCCCTTTCATAAAACCCACAAGGTTCACTGCAACAAAATTAAATGATACAGATTTGACAGAGGAGCAAAAGACGTGATAACAGTATATGTGCATTTTTGGGGATGGGGGGAAATGAAAGAATGAACTAATTGCATTTTTATCTTAAAAAAATAAGTTAATAAATTACCATTTCAAAGTGGGATTTACATATTCCATCACTTTGCAAAGATTAGCTTTTTCTTTGATAGTTTTTTCTTTCTCATTTTATTATTCTGTCTTTTGGATAAGATACTCAAACAAAAAAAAAAAATTCCAGCGCCCATTCCTTTGCAGTCGTTAAAAGATCCTGTGGCACTTTCCACAAGAGCTGAAAGTGCTTTAAACGTCAGTGTCCTGGCAAAAGTCCAACTTGGGTAATTACATTCCATCCTGCCTCAAAGAAATCCTTTCCTCAAGCTATAATTTCATTTGGAGACATTGTTCTACACTTCTCTGCCTGGAAACGATTGCTCCGTGATCTCAGCTGACACATTGCAGAGAGAAAATAGCTGCATTTTAGTGCAAGTAAGTGTTTTCTATAGACTCGCTGTCATTCAGACTTCCACACTGTGCACCTGAGTCCAATACGCACTACACAAGATGCCTGCTCACAGTATGCACCTGGGTGAAGCCCTCACTATGCTATAGACAGTTGACTTCTTTAGGAAGTATACAGAATATTGCGCTATAGTTCACAAAAGAGCAACTGCAGTCATTTGTCATTTGCTGTATATGGGCACCTTATGTTTGCAACAGTTTGCAGCAAGGAAGAGGTAAATAGAGTTGACAGATTGCATCCCTAATTTCCTTTCTGATAAAACATTATAATGAATGATTCAGAAATGCAAAATGGCCATATCAGACTTCAGAGCAAACGGTTCTGCTATAAACATGAGGTGGTTCATGATACTATCATTGATTCCTATGCAAGATCTGAGTCCTCCCCACATTAAGCATGATGAGAGATCTCCCAGTGCTTTTTTCAGATTGTTTCCATGGAACTGAAGGTGGAAGTTACATTCCTCAACTTTATTGTCTTATGGAGTGGAAGCATCTTGTCTAATTTTAGACAATTAGAAGATCTACATCTAATCTAAAGTAGGTTTCAAGATGCACTCTGCCATCAATGAAGAGCAAGACTCCCATAGGCAAACCATCCCTTCTTAAGATGGGTGTCTAAGAATACAAATATACTGTCTGGTCCTTGAAGTTACTATAGATAGTTTATGTAAGGTGCCGGACTCTTCGCTGCTGATGTTGAGTGAGATGAGTTGTACCCAAAATGGAGAAAATTTGAATATGAATCAAAACACAGGGGGTTAAAATGAAAAAAAAAAAAAAAAAAAAAAAGCTTGATGTAGCACAGCATGAGTAAGTGGTGAAAGCTGTCTCCCACCCTGAAGACAGAAAACTACACAGGAGTATGGTCCTGTCCTCTCCAGATGTCTGAATCATGGAGCATTTTTGTGAGTCTACTTAAGGGGAATGGTCTACTGATTCAGCAACAAAGCTTGTGCCCTCTGATGCCAAGGTCCTACAGACATCTCATCAGAATATCTCTGGCTATGGCAATCCTCATCTTCCAGATGTTTCAACAGCGCACTTATGTACTCACAGGCAAAGGGATTCAGCATCCAAAGCAACATATATAAATAGAAAGAAATGTTTTCACTGTCTTCAACAGGTGCTACATCAAGACCTAATTCTTAGCTTCGTATCTTAAGAGGGAATTTTCCTTTTTCTGGATGGGACTATGCCAGGAGGATTAAACTCTAATTTTGCCAGCTTGGAAAGAGATTATGTCCTTGACTGGATGTCACTATTTCCTTTTCTCCTAATTAAACAGAAAACTCAGCACAGGGGTAAGAATGAGAGAAAGAGCAAGAGGGAGAGAGAAAAGAATTAAGGAGAAGCTGACCAGAAAAGCCAAGCAGTTCAAGTCTTTTAATTTAGTATTTAAAAGCTTTTCTGTGAGTCTGCTTCTCAGAGATATGACTGTTAAAGAAAATGGATTTTCCTACTTCCAGCCAACCACAATATATGTACTTATTTATACACACCCACAAGCACGCACACACAAATGTACAGAGAGGAGGAGGAGGAGAAAAGTTTATACTGAAAAAGATGTTGAAGTTGTATCAAAAGAATAAGACGCAGAAAGAATATTTTTTCTGAGAAAATCCATTTTGTGAATCCATGACTAATCCCTGCAGAACACGCATACACACACACACATACACACACGCACAGAGAAAGGTAAAGAATGAAACAACACAGCTATACTTAAACACATATTCAGCTCCTGGCATATATTCTCAGGATTTCAGCTATGCCCTCCAGTTCGTAGGTTGCCCATCCTTTTCTAAGCACTTTTAAAAAGTATCTATTTTACCACTGTTAGGAAAATAAATAAATGAACGACCAAACCCCACCAAAAACCGAAACACATGCATCTTGTGGAGGGAGGGTGAGCTAAAAGACCAGACCAAGCTAGAGTGGGGAAAGAGAGCTTGCTGTGGGGGTTTATCAGACGTTCATGATGCCATTTGCAGCTTGGATCTAAACACAGCCTTAGGACCTTCTTCTCACTCTCTGTAGAGGGCATCATCAAAGGAACGAGAGATGTGCTCAGGGGGAAAAGAGTGGGGAGGTGTCAGAAGAAAACAAATGTGGGGGTAATTAGTTGTCTGAAATTCAGATGTTCTCCAAGGACCCCAGAGTCATTCAGCACTCCCTCCAGCCCATGCAGTCTCATGAAGGTCCCCCTTGCCATTAATACAAATTTCATTGATGAAAAAACAGCCAGAGAATTAAATAGCTTGGATTATCAGGGATTTCTGGAGGTCCCTGACGCAACATGTCACGTGAAGTAGGGCCAGCCTCAAAGTCGTATGCAGCTCACATCCCTCCTTGGTGCAGCTTGGTTCCATGAGAACACCTAAATACAGACAGGAAGGAGTAATCTTTCCCTTTGCCCCAAGGCACTGGGGTATTTAATGCAGCTGGTTGACTGTGACTTCTCCAGCAGAGTTTTTAAACAAACACATGCTCTCACAAATCAATGTACATACACACAGACATGACTTCATACGTCTTCTGAGGGTAGATGGACATGTGTGCACAAAAGAATGAATAAATGTGATGCGTGTTCCCTTGTCCTTATACACATAAACAGAATAATTAACTTTTCCACAGTTTGGTGTTCTGTACAAAAGCAGCCCAGTGCCCAGAACAAGGAGAGACTGTGGGACCAGCTGCAGTCCAGGGTGACCACCAGGCCCAAACCCCTTGGGCTGATCAGGCTCACATTGGTACGTTGGGGAAGGCTGCGCTGAGTGTGACGGGGCCATAGGGGTCCGTCACTGCAATTTCTCACACATACGGCAAAAAGTCTCTGCCTAGTTTTTCCACCATTTGCAATAACCTGGAAATGTTCAAGGCCAGGTTGAACGGGGCTTTGAGCAACCTGGTCTGGTCGGAGGCGTCCCTGCCCATGGCAAGGCGGGTTGCAACAAGATGATCTTTAAGATCCCTTCCAACCTAAACCATTCTGTGATTCTGATTCTATGAAAATTCACCCAGCTGTGGACGTGTTACTCCTCCTCTGGGAGGAGCCAGTCCCTAAATCCATATTTTGTCACCTCATCTAAAGCAGCACAATTTCCAGAAGAACTGAAAAGCAGAGAGCAAGAAAATACAGCTCCTTCAGGAAAGAGGGACGCCAAGATCTGGAAAACCTGGCTTTTTCAGGCAGGTCTGAAAATGTAGGTCACCTATTGCTGGGCTTGGATGGCTTCCATCGCAGCCCTTTTTCTGCTAACTTTTTAGCTAGCCCCTTTCTTTCTCCGTTTAGATCTTGCTTTTTCAAGCTCCAGCCCGCCTCTTCCCAGACAGCTGTGTATAAGAAATGACTTTGGGACATGCTGGCAGGGAATGGGTTTAAAAATAAACATGGTGATATTCACCAGGAAGACACTGCAGGCTGCAGACTCCTTTGTGAGTGATAAAGATTTAATTATTGCATGCTGGCCCTCCTTACTGTCTTTGCAGCTGTAACAGGTGCGTGAGTTTCATCTTTCTTCCAGCTTTTTCTCAAGGTAATTAAATCTTTATCCTGGAGATAGGTATATGCAGGTACGTGAGCGTCTTCATCCTTTAAAGGGAGACATTTTTATTTTTTATTAACTCTACTAATCAGCAGAGGAATTATACATAAACTAAGCTAGGGAGGCCACAGGGAATTCAAAGTTTTATCTGGCACTGTGTTTTCCTGTAAAATAATCCCGTTCTGGGGAAACCTGCTATGGTTTTGATTTTAAGCATAGGTTGTGTTCATTTTGTGATCCTGAAAGCTTTATTCCACCCAACCCTGGGATTTATTTCTAAGCCTGAGCAAAAGGATTTTTCATGGGAGAGAAAGAGACTGCAGGAATGAGGACAAAGCGCCAGCCTGAAGCAGGATTTTCCCTCAGGCTCATTAAGTGACTTGGGGCATGACCCTCCCTCGTACATTTTATAATGGGTCTCAAGTCACTTTGATCGCAGTGCAATCACATACTCCTGAAATCTCTCTGTACTTCCTATCACCAGACTTTGTGCTACATGGTTTGCGAAGAAATGCAGTACGGAGAACTGGACACCAGAAATGTGATTTTCACACTTAACACTTCAAAGATAATAAAAGTGAATCTTTCTAGACTCTCTAATGGTGCTTGGCTGGGGGGGAAAAAAAAAATCGTTGGGAGACTTATGCTGAGAAACTCAGGGCAAAGACTGAGGTTGGGATTTACGTCCTGTGTTACCTTAACCACACACTGCCCTCTTTATGTATGTGCATCGCTCATCCAAGGAATGGCTTGATAGAATCATAGAATCATAGAGTTGCCTAGGTTGGAAGGGACCTTTCAGGTCATCTACTCCAACCATCAACCTAACTCTGACAAAAACCATCTTTAAACCATATCTCTAAGCACTATGTCTACCCATCTTTTAAATACCTCCAGGGATGGTGCCTCAAACACTTCCCTGGGCAGCCTGTTCCAATGCTTGATAACCCTTTCAGTGAAGAAATTTTCCTAATATCCATCCTAAACCACCCCTGACACGACTTAAGGCCATTTCCTCTTGTCCTATCACCTGTTACGTGGGAGAAGAGACCGACTCCCACCTCGCTACACCCTCCTTTCAGATACTTGTAGAGAGCAACAAGGTCTCCCCTCAGCCTCCTTTTCTCCAGGCTAAACAATCCCAGCTCCTTCAGCCCCTCCTCGTAAGACTTGTTCTCCAGACCCCTCACCAGCTTCATTGCCCTTCTCTGGACCCGCTCCAGCACCCCAATGTCTTTCTTGTCATGAGGGGCCCAAAACTGGACACAGTACTCAAAGTGGGGCCTCACCAGTGCCGAGTACAGGGGGATGATATAGGATGTCATTGCAAAAGACGCATGAGCTTAAGGGGAGACAGGGTGTATGTATGAAAGAAAAATCAATTGTGAAGTAGTAAATACATAACTGCAATCACACTCAATCCAGCAAGTCCATGAGACACTAATGACTGTTCCCTCAGAGGAAACAGTGTATGAGCTTGTGCTCTTCTGATGCTGTCAGAGACAATAGAACGAACTGAACTGAACTTTGATTTTGCTCAACATGTCCATTCTTGCGTACCTGTGCAAACCCTACAATATAATGGAAATAAGGCAACCATCCTTACATTATTTCCCTTGCATGAGAAAACAGAGGTGGGGGTGACTTTGGACAGGTCATTAGGTGTACCTCCAACCCCAGTATTTTATCTCTATGGTTCGAAAATCAGTGTTCAAATCTTTAAGGCATACGACAAACGAAGGCGAAGGACACTTCTCCCCTACTGTCCCACGCTTGGGAAAAGAAGTCATTGGTAAAAAAAAAATTGACTTCAGAGGCAACTAGCCTGGGCAGGTAAATTATGGGATTCAAAGGTTTCACACATAGAGCTGAGAAAGTCAATTTCTTTTCTCCACCAAGCCACCTTTAGTTTCTTTCATGCCTGTCAGTAAGGTGTCATTTGTACTGGCTACTGAACTAAGACAAGGCTGCAGATCAATAAAGCTTCAAGGAAATATGTTCCATATTTTTCTTCTTCAATGTAGTTGTTACCAGGCCTGTAAACTCTAAGTTATACAATCGTATCCTCAGCTGTTGTAAACTGGCTTACATGGGTTGTTACCACTTACATCTTCGCTGAAATTTAGTTCAGTTGATGCACATTCAATATCGAGGTAACATATTGTACCACCCTGATTTGCTTCAAGAGATGTTTCTGTGTGAAGGCAATTCCTGAGACCCTCAGGGTAACACAATCCAGTTCTGTTATTGCAAGCCTTTATCACCTGACTCCTTGCAGACATTTATCAAGCTCCACAAAGACCCATTTTGGCTTCTTTTTGCCCCATTGTTCCTACCAAAAATCTGTTTCTTGAACATGGGTGTGTTAATGATTAGGAACAGTTCTTCTAATTGCCAGGCTAAATATATTCATGGGCAGTTTATTCCTCATTTGCTCTTCTACAAACATTGTCTCTGCATTTATTTTCTTACAATTACCCCTTCTTGACTTTGTATGTAGTTCAGACCTCATAATGAACACTCCCTCTGTTATGCGTATCAATTGTGGAAACCTCTGAGCAGGAGCTCCACTTCGAGCGTGCAACTGGGACTTCTGTTGGCGCTTAGGCACTTTCTGGACTGGAGCTTTAAATGGCGGGATTGTACCAATAGAGGTACGAAATGTTCTCCACTAATCATTTCACCCTGAAAGGGGGAAGAAGGTGAACTAAAGCAATTGGAACCTGGGGAAAGGAAGGAGATACTGCATTTCTTGCTGCTCTTTCTTTCCACTGTCTCTTAGTTCATCTGCGGTACAAGTCGCTAGTTGCTAGAAGGGTAAAAAGCTTGAGATATTCTATCCTGATCCCGTCTTCTGAAGCAGCTACTACTGGCCCACGTCAGAGAAAAGATACAAGACTAGATGAACCTTTGATCTGACCTAAGGATGGCCATTTGTGCATTACTCTCTTGTGTCAGCTCACACAGTTAAACCAAACACAGGGAAATCATAATTCAATTCACAGCAGAGAAGGGACTTTTTTTTTAAATAAATGCTAATAAAAAATCAGTTGGAAGTAAGTTGTCCACTTTTAAGGAAAAAAGAGACTTTTTTTGTTTGATGCTATTTATGCTTCCCAAAAGTATCGTAGTTTCTAGGCTTGGTCAGAAATAGCACCCAGTTGAGACAACGTTTTATTACGGTGCAGGGAAAGTTGTCATTTTCACATGAGTTTTCCTCCAGAGGTGGCTGGGAAATAGAATTTCTGTCCTCTGGGAAATTTCAGCCTCTCAGAAAACAGTTTTCATGTGTCAAAGAAAATTTCAGAATTTACCACATAGTGTAAATTGCCCATCAAAACTGATTCAACCGTCAAATATTTTTAGTTTGTGAAGCAGAATATTAGAGCTAATCCAGAAAAAGAAATTATGTTAAACATAATTTTGAGACAAAATTAGAATGATTAAAATCATTTAGTAATATGAGATTTCTATTGATGAAAATAAATAGAAATGGGGTTTGATCTGTTTTTACAGTTTAAAATTGCAGTATTTCAAAAAAGTGGGGTTTTTTTATCTAAGAAAAACATTCTTGATCAAAAAATTTTCAGCAAGCTCTGTCTATGTGCATGGTGACCAAGAGACAAATACACATATGCCAAAATGGGATAGCACTAGGGGTGGTCATTTACAGAGATCTGCAGAATATTGTTGGCTTTGGCTGGGTCCTCACCTACGGTTTAATTCCAGCCACATCGGGTCTGATTGATGACCCTCAAGCCTGGCAGCCAAGCGTGCTCATGTCCTCATCGTGCAGGGCCACCTTTTTATAGGACGCACTGGCTACTCCACACTAGGTGATTGTTGACTTCAGGTCTCCCCTGAGTCCTTTGTTGGACCTCTTTGGTCTTAGGATCTGTTAGCACATTTGGTGAGTTTTTACTTTCAGTCCAGAGTGTGTAAAATAATTTAAGATTTGTGTTATAGCACACCACAGTCACGTATTCCAAGCGTGAAACATGCCAGGCAATGTGGCATGAACTGGTCCCAGGACAGTGCTGGGTGACTGTATCTGACTGTCTCCTACATCATCCCACATGTCCTCTCCCTGGCATAACCTCCAGATGTTGCCTGCATCCCTACAGGACGTTACTCGGCAAACGAGTTTCATCTTCCAGCTGTACCGTTGTGTAATAAAACCTTGTCCAATGAGTCCTTCCCAGATAAACCCTGGTAACCTTTTTTCTGCTTTTCCTTTTCTTTCACAAAGCCTACACTGTAATTTGCACACTAATCCAGCCAATTCCTGGGAGAGAATAGTTAGCCCTGAATGCTTTTTTTTTTTTTTTTTTTTTTTAATTTTGGGGAGTTCAGCTTTCTCCATGGTCTGGTGCTTAAACAGAGGCCGGGGTGCTCAAGGCAAAAATGATTACTGGCCTGAGGAGGAATTTTGCTGAATGGCAGAATAACAGAAAGATAGCAATAACCCTCCAGCACCGGCAGATGCTGATGGAAGAACAGAGGCACGCATGCAGCCTTCTCACAAATTAACACCTCCCTGACACCTACCTGTAATGTCACATTGTAAATAATAAAATCTGCCTTAATAAAACCAAGCAGACATTTAAGAAAGTCATCAGCGCTGTGGTATTAAATCTGATCTCTGAATCAAACCCAGGGCAAGCATTTTACATCCAGCAAATGCCACATGAAAAATCTCCATGGAAGGCATGAAGGTTTCTAGGCAACATTTCTCTAATTTGTATCCTCATTTATGAAAGATCATCTTAAAGCTACTGACAAAAGCATGAGTTCCTGAGTTCACAGGAACCTGAGTTATTTGAGAGAGTAACCCAGAGTAACCCTGGCAACCCAGTAATCATTGAGCAGACCAGCTTCTGTTTAAGCACCAGACCATGAAGAAAGGTGAACTCCCCAAAATTAAAAAAAAAAAAAAAAGTATTCAGGGCTAACTATTCTCTCATAGGAACTGGCTGGATTAGAGTGCAAAGAATTACAGTGTAGGCTTTGTGAAAGAAAAAGAAAAGCAGAAAAAAGGTTACCAGGGTTTATCTGGGAAGGACTCATTGGACAAGGTTTTATTACACAATGGTACAGCTGGAAGATGAAACTCGTTTGCCGAGTAAAGTCCTGTAGGGATGCAGGCAACATCTGGAGGTTATGCCAGGGAGAGGACATGTTGCCTAGAAACCTTCATGCCTTCCATGAAGATTTTTCATGTGGCGTTTGCTGGATGTAAAATGCTTGCTATGGGTTTGATTTAGAGATCTCAATTCACTGTGCAACAAGACTGCCGGTTCTGAACAGTAGGAATGTCATCATTTTTGCCAATGTCTGCAGAAAACATGTGGTCAAGCAGATGACAGGACTTCCTCAAGGTCTTTGAACATGACCATCTCTTGCTTTTCCAGGTTCCTGTTCATCTCCTTTGAGCCCATCTCTCACCAATGTTTCCTCTTGTGGCTCCACTCAGCGCTTCTCTTAAAGCCCTAGCCCCAGGCCTCAGTGCACATCTTGTCTTCCCCTGGTTTGGTTTCGGATGTTCCTGATCCTACTGGTGGCAATTCACTGACTCTGAGCCAGTCCAACACTTCCTCTTTCTAAAATATCTACTTTCCTCTTTGCACCAGGAGATAACCTGCATTTTATCCCTGCACTCTCACCCCTGTGGCTGCTGCCTGGGCAGTTAGGCAGCTTTGATGCCAACTTGGAAAAGGGCATTTTTTTCTCTCTCTTTTTCATTCTGGACTTCTAAATATTATGGTTGATTACCTTACTCTCTTTGGGCCACCAGTGAAAACCAGGACTTGGATCTGGGTTATTCACCCACACACCAATCTGCGTTCTGGGTTATCTCCTCCCACCACAGAAAATGAGCCATGGTGCTTAACTTTGCCAGAATCCTGTCTGAAATTCACAAAACCTACTGAAAACCTGCTCCGAACACCACCCATTAGGGAACAAGCCTATTATCAGGAGCTAACCTAGATATTTCACCCAGAGCTTTACATTATAATTACTTTAATATACCCCATGTCTGGGAAAGCCACCAAGACCTAAAAATCAGTCTTAAAATCCCAAAAGAAAAAAAATCAAGAAACACAACAGTCCTATTAAGTCTCAGCAGCAGCAGATTGTCATAGAGTGACAGTGATGCTGCAAGGTAATGATCCCTGCCTCCAAAACCAAAGCAGATATCAGTGGCATTTCCTCAGGTGGTGTCAAGCATGGAGATTTCATTAGACTGCTTTCGCCACACTCCTTCAAGGAGAAGGTCTTCAGCTGTCAGTTTGATGCCTCTGTCACAGTGTTTTTCCTTCTATAAGCTCTTTTCTGTTCTTGCACAGAAACATCCCGTTCCTACAGGTGGTTCAGGCTTCCTCAGTAGAAAGCAGAGGGGATGCAGCTCGTTTCTCTTTGGTGCAAATGGTAGAAACATCTGGACGTTGTTAGGCGAGCAGCAGCGCAGGATTGTTTTACATCACCTCTGAATGTATCTTGGGGTAGTAGCTCCAGAGGATGAGGACTTCTTACAGCACAGTCTGAAGAAGGTTTGCTCATAATTTATGACATTTCTGCCTATTTTTCACCTATTGAATTGTGCAGAACAATTCCCAGCCATAGTGTGGACATGGGCCCCAAAAGTGAGTGTGAAGCTGCTGTCGCATGGGGGTTGCTGCAGTGCTTGAGGAGAAGGCTGCTCTCTGTTACGTACTGTCAAACTGCCTAGTAAAAAAAAGTAACCCTATTAGGGACATCGCAATTTAAGACCTTTTAAAAAGGACGAGAAGAAAACAATCTTGTTGGTACTCATTCAAAGTGAGGTATAACTCAAGGTATGAAGTGACCTGGGCAAGGTTACACAGGATTCTGTGGCAGAACAAATCACTCTCAGGTCTCCTTGGTTTCCAACAGAACCATTCAATCACCAGACCATCACTTTCCACCTCCATCACCTGCTTTGCAAGGTGACCTGCCAAGTCTTCGAAAAGTTCTAATTGTTTCATAAAGATGACCGTGGATTCATCTTCTATGCATGTCCAACTAATGAGTGGCTGGCCTAAGATTTACTAGCATTATTTTGATGAGTTTGGGGGATAACACAGCCATTAGTTCAGCTGCACCGTCACTGCAGGTTAGAAAGGCATTTTCTACTCTAGCCTTGCAACAGCAAGACTTGTAAGTATGGGCGGTGAGTCCAGGGGAAGATGCCACCATGTCCAACACTGGGGAAACAGGATGAGATGCCACAGCTGGCCTGAGCCACCAGTCCTGGGAGGGCTTATGGAGGAGTGGGGGTAGCCCAGCTCCCTCTTACTCTTCTAGCAGATTCACACAGGCAGTGTCAGCATCATGCTTTCAACTAAGCTGGTTAGAGTTGACGCTACAGTTTAAAAACGCAATTCAGCAAGAGGAAGAGGCAGATGAAATAACTTGAACCTTAGCCACGCTGCACTGCAAGGACTAATTCTGCAGACTGCTGCTTTCCCAGGGGGACTTGAGATGCTACATGTCATTTCATGCACATTTTAATATTGAAAGGGAAGCTTTCCTTCAAAAATATGTGTATCAGAAACTTCAGCACTTTTTCCTATGTGGAGAGTGCTGAAAGTACTCGTTGGACTCCTGAGTCAAAACCATTGCTGGTGAACTTTCTGGGGAAAAAGATCTTTTCTGGCTCTAATTAACTTTCTGTCAACCACTAGCAAGGCAAAAGGATAAGTACATTTTTTTTTCTACCACCGATAAGGCTGAGAAACTGAGAACATAGCTTATGCTGACAGGCATTAGGCAGTATTAGAGTGATCTATCAGCCTGAGTGATGATGGCCCCATGGAAGCAGTGAACACATCACCACTTAAAGCATTTAAAACTGACCTGGACACAGCACCAGGGAAAATTCTGGCAGAAAGAATCCCGCATTCGACTGAGGAATAAAGTAGATGGTCTAGTGACGCTGGTGTGGGGGTGTTTTGCTTCGGGTTGCTTTTTTTTTTTCATTTTTGGGGTGTTCTGTTGTGTGTGTCTAAATGCCAGGAGCCACATCAAGAGAAGTACTGAGCTCCTGCACCTTTCACAGAAAGACAGTGATCACCGTGAATTTGTAACAGGTCCATCAGGTAAGGAAACGTTCCAACATGGGGTTAACTTCAAGTATGTCAGATATCCCAGTGGAGGATATTTTATTACAGGATTTAATTGAGTGTGTCACAGAGCATTTACTAAAGAAACCAAGAAGAGCAGACAGATTAATCACTCCGATGATATTTAGGGCCAGTTTTCAAAACATATTTTAACACATAAATGCCCTGCATGCACACTTTCTGAGCGTTAACATCTGGACGTCGTGTCATTCCTCGGAACCAAACCCAACACCTGCAACACAACTGGGATGCAAATTTTGGATTTAACCTAAGTAAAAAATATACAGATTTGCAGGAATAATTGACATTGGTGCCTGAAAATACTGTGGACAAGAACAACTACCAGGAGCACCCTGTTTCTCCAAAATATTACAATTATTTTAAAAGGAGTCTTAGAAAAGCAATTGCCCCAAATTTAGCTGTAACAGGATCAACTTCCCAATCTCATTTTGTTGAGCTCTATACTATTGCCTGAAAGAAAGGGAAAATGAAGCAGGGAAAAAGGTTTATCTGGTGAGGAGTTTTGCTTATGAAGGCAGGCTGACTTAGCCTGAGGGCACCTCAATAAAACCCCACATAACATGATAGATGCTATTAAGGCAAGAGGATTTTTCCCTCTAATATTCACAGGTTTCTTTTGCTCATCAGGGCAGTGATGAGACTGGATAAACAGTTCACGCATTTTATATTCTCTGACTTTAGGATGGTAGCATTGGCAAAGTCTTCCTAAACAGAAGACAACGATCCCTTTATTAAAGCCAGGGCTGCCGTTCAGTCAGGTGAGAAGAAAAATCAAGTCATATACTGACATTTAATTCAGTGCTCTCCGGGGCCGGAGGAGATACAACCTCTCTTTGTATTATTTATATAGAAAAACCTGGGCAACCTAAGGGGAGTGTGTATCTTCCACCATCAGGGAACGAACGCTCTGAGAAAAGTGGCATTGCTGGGCTGGGGACATGGCAAAGTTTAATTACACCTCTCAGTCAGGAAAAGAATCTGACCAACCTACTGTCTGCAGGAGAAAACCGGATCAAATAAACCTTCTGACAGTAGAGAGCACAGTTTACTTAACTGTTTGATGCTGATCGTGCTTTACCAATTTTTAGATTAATTTAGTAGGCCCTAATTGAGATCTGCCTTTCAGTAGTTACACACCTTTAGGCATTTTGGCATGGTTATTGTTACACAAGTATCTAAATGCTTTCCTAAATCATGATTATTATTTAATTTCATACTGATGTATTGTACCCCAGTGCTTTTTTTGCTTTTTCTTCTTTTAAAGCCTGTTGTGACTGCTAGTCAGAATAGTTTCAATGCCAGTCGTGTAAAGTCTAAAACCTGAGTTAGATTTCTGCTACTGTAAATTAAGAGGGAGTCATGAATCAGAGCCACAACCTTAGGCTCCTTCGCTGCATAGGGCTGTAGGGCTGAACAAGATCATTTTACCATTCCTAAGGCTGCAAATTTTTACGCTATTTCCAGTAAAGACAGCACATTGGATCCATCAGCCACGTGATGGTACCGGGTTTTGGATGCTAACAGCAAGCTCCACGCCAAGTGCCCGAGACCTTTTAGTTAATTTAAAGGAGATGGTGGAAAGAACAAGCTTCTAGTACCCTCATTTTGAAATGAAGCCCACCCTAGGTGTGCAACATGGCACAAAATTACTTCTGTGCTGATTTTAGTCCTTTCTGGATATGATTCATATACCTAGATACAGCTAACTGGAGCCATTGGAAATGCTCAAGATTATCTTTCCTGACCCTCCTCCCACTGGTGCTCCAGAAAGATTTTTCTTTACATCCTCTGTTTCACCTGTCAGCCCTGCAGAGATGTCTCAAACGCCCTAAAGCGACTCAAAATAATGCTGTTTTTCAGACAGATGACTAAAGCTCCCCAAGGAAGGATTGGTAGGTTCTCACCTTATGAGGGTCTTGTGAGTAGGAGGCACTGAGATTCTATATGGAGAACCATAAAAACGTCCATCAGAGAGAAATTCCCACCTCCTTCTCAGGGCCGCATGCCAATAGCAGCAGCTGGAAGGATCACAGCTCAGATGCGATGTACAGCAGTAAGGGTAAATGCTTGCTTACATCTATTACCCGGCTCACTAAGAGACACTGTGCTTTTTGCGTGCTCAGCAATTAAAGGAAATCGAGCTTCCCACCTCTTCCGCTAGCAGTGAAATATTAAATGCAAAGGAAAAACCCCTTTTACATGACTCTGGGGGAAACTCCATTCACTTCAGCAGTGCTTCTGGCGCTGGTGCCCAGGCCTGAGCTCAGAGACTGAGGCTGCCCCGTCTGTCAGAGAGGGGAGGCCGTATATCCATAGCTTCCATTTATCCACTTTCTGCCCATGGTTTTGCCAGCGCTAAAGCAATGAAGGATTACTAAGCATGCTGTC
Source organism: Larus michahellis (assembly GCF_964199755.1). Lineage (NCBI taxonomy): Eukaryota > Metazoa > Chordata > Aves > Charadriiformes > Laridae > Larus > Larus michahellis. Next base: position 166,017,203 of record NC_133897.1, on the reverse strand, counting down.
AATAAAATGCAGACTCATTGGCAAAGAAGAATCACTTTTGGAACTGCCACAGACCAAAAAAAAACCAACAAAAAAACCCCAAAACGAAAAGCAACAAACCCACAAACAAACAAACAAATGAACAAACAAAAAAACCCACCAAAAACCAAAGGCATAACCTCCCGCTGTAGTTGGAGGGTTCAGGGCACATTTACATGGCAAATGAACATTGTACTTGCAATGGTCTCTCCTTCAACCTGGAGCCTTCCCCTAAGCCTTTCCTTGCCTAGGAGGTGATCTTTGCCAACATCCCCTTTTGCCCGTGCTCCTCCGTATATTGACTTGAAAGCCCAGATAGCGTTTAGCAAGCTGAGTATCCACGACTACTCACAAGGTGCTTATAGTATCTGAATGGCTCCTTTTTACAAAAATGTCTTAGGCTCGTTCATGCCCTCCAAGGGCATCTAAATTTTCATCCTGTCCTTTGCCATCTCCTGAGAGCAACATATCCTATTAGCTCGAAGGAAATTAAGGTGGTGGAAAGGAACATCTGAAATACTCTTTCCTTTTACTGGCTCGGACATGTTGTGAGAGAGTGACTGGTCCTGGTCAGTTAGCATATGATTTACCTTTATCACTGAAAGAAGCTGAGAGTGTCGATCCACACCTGACTAACTCTCATATTAAAAGACCTGTGTCAGCTCCAGTCAAAGTCATGCAACATCTGTAGTTAAAGAGAGATAATAACAAGATTATAAATCTATGGAAAAGAAATACCATCAATTCAATGTGAGATTATAATGTAAGAAAACTATTGGCACTTAATCTACAGTATTTGTTTAAAGAGCATCTGCCACTGCCTCTGTTAAAGACAGATTCCTGGACTAAGTGGGCCACTGCTATCACCCTGTAGGATTTTTTTCACATCTCATACCAAACTCCTATAAGACTCCTGTTGTGTTGTAAAATTTGAATAAGAATGTGGACAATTCAGAAAGCAATGTGGCACAGATCAGATGGAACAATTGTTGGCCAGCAGATAGTTCAAATCTTGCAATTATAATGCCAAACTATTTTTAGCACCGTATGCTTCTAGTGGAGTCCTAAGGACTGTCTTTCATGCTCATTGTGCAGTGACCTGGAAGAAGTCCTTACTGGTAAGGCTGTCAGAGGACCCATGAAGAGGAAAGGATGAATAATGTGGACTCTCCCCGGGGAAGATGTGACTCTGAAAAAGATTTGTCCCAACCTCAGTCGGGCTGAGGAAATAGTAACAGGGTCTAACCCTGATCTGTGTTTTCCTTCAAAGAGGGATATTTCAGGCCACAGTTTATTCCACCAAACATCCAAGACATATTCAGAGTTTCTGCTCCCTCTGCAAATGTAAGCACGTTGGCTAAAAGGGCAAAGGGGTCCTTGAGTGCTCGAAGGGGTTTTTTAAGGGTTAGAAAAGGTCTATAATCTATGAATTTTTACCTACTTTGTCTGCAACTGGAAAATCTTTTCCATTTACTAATATTTATGCTTCAAGGATGTTGTCCAGTTGAAGTAACTTAAATTATTCTACTATTCTGCATTTGAAAAAAAAAATATTTAAATGAGGATCTTGATCTTTTTGTTTCATCAAGACAAGGTTAAGGAATAGCATAACAGGACCATGCAAAAATTTAAATGCGGGCAAAAGTTATAATAGTAATACTGTCTTCTGCAGAAAGGATAATACAACAGAATCCAGTGCCTGAAAATATAGACAAGGCCAATATGACCTCAAAATAAATTTGGTACGCTGAAACAGTGCACCAAATACTCTTATTGTTAGATATTTTAATGTCTAAATCTGTTTATTGATGTGTTGTGGGGGTTTTTTTTGTTGTTTGTTGTTTTTCTTTTCCCCCTAAAGAATGCATCCCACTACAGAAAAATGAATACACTTGAATCAGGGTGAAGTCCGGGGAAGTCATGCGTCATAGAGGTGGTCAGAAAAGTTAGTTACAGAAACTCCTCCTGGCCTTGAACACTTCCAGAGATGGGGCATACACAGCTTCTCTGGGCAACCTGCTCCAGTGCCTCACCACCCTCACAGTCAAGAATTTCTTCCTAGAAATGGGGGGACACAGAAGAAAGGAATCTGTTTCTCAACAATGAGGAGTCCATCAGCGAAACTGGGATTGTACCCTCATCTTCTGCATCACATACGGAGCTTTACTCCACTCTGTCTCCAGACTCCGGGCTGCTCATAGGAAGACCTAGTTATGAGATCTCATGCATGCCCTAGTCTTGTACATTATTAAACAAAGGAAAAGCTCCGTGCTCCAGATGCTGACAGCTGATCTGTAAGGGGTTGGGGTGGAAATTACACCAGAAATATCAACACTGCTTTGATAGATCCTTGTACCTCTAGGGAAAGCACATGTTCATATGCATTTCTGGCTTTCAAGAGCTTTGTGTTTATTTTCTTTAAAGCCAAAATTACCATCAAACAGGTTCAGGAGTTCAGTTTGGATGCTCACAAAGCTGAATCTCATCCCAGAGGAAAAATGAGAGGCTGGTTGTGTAGCCCCACAAGACATGCATTTGCACAGGACTAACAAAACTCCATAACACCGAAAGCTAAAATTTTGCAAAACAGAGTAAAACATAGAAATAAAAAACTCAGATTCTTAAGAAGTGGCCAAATCAGGAGATGCAGATTATTATTTTTTTTCTCCTGGGACTGGAAATAGCCATTACTGTTATGCAGTGCTCAGACCAAAAATAAGATTTGACATTTTGAAGTGCATACAATCTGGTAAAATATAAAATATTTAATAAATATGTAAATTGGTCAAGCTGCTTCCCCAAGGAGGAAAGCTTCAGTCGTGCTTTACAGCCCTCATTCACTTACGCAAATACTTTAAGAGGATCAAGGATGGATTTTAAATGAAGTTAAAGTTTAACGAGAAATATATAATCCTTCAAGGAAGAGATTTTGTCATCTTCATTTATAATTTCTTGCAAGTTTCAAAAGTAAGAAGTTGAGGGAGTAGCTTTCTGAAGCTTTGTGTGTGCAAACTAAGAGAACTGAAGCAGTCCACCTGAATTCTGCAGTCAGGGATGTGAAAAAATATAGAAATTAATGATCCTTTCTATTGCTCAGGGAGTTCTGGGTTTTCCCAAAGATATATGTAAGTTCACTGTTCAACTGCTTCCCACAGGATCCAGAGTCTTCTGATATTTCCTCTTTAGGCAGACTGGCAAAGTGAAGGGAGATCCTAAGTCACCAAAATCTAATTCACGTGTCACATATCCCCTTTTCAAATCACTTCAGGTTCCATCTTAAAATATTTAAGTGTTTTGCTTTGCAAAGAAGCTGAATCTTGTTCCTCTAAAACCTCATGTCTTTAGCAATTAGGAACTGTCTTTTAATTTCCAGGTCAAACCAATTCATATCTAAGGTATATCCATACATACGTCCTCTTTAAAAATGAACAGTTCTATGATAGACAGAACATAGAAGATTTTAGGGAAAGTTTTCCACACTCTGAAACCAGCTCTGACATCAGTCCTGCTTTTGTGATGTGTTCAGTTAGTTTCTGGAAACTGCTAATGATCAGTTAAAGATCATTTCATATGACTTGTACAGTGGCATGTTCTCATGACACAGGTCTTTGAAAAGCCAGTTACAGTCTTGAAAAAGCTGTGAATACTAAGAAAGCTATTGAAGGAACAAGAGATGGCTAGGGAAAGAAAAGAAGAAAGAAAAATAACCCAGAAAGAGCCTTTACACTGGAGAAGACCCCAGCAAAGGGACTTGCTGCATTTATATTTTGTAACCTAGTTCTGGGTAACAAGACAGAATGAAAAAAAATAAATCCCGATTGAGAATTGTTGAAGCTGGAGAGTGTTTACAACTAATGAAAGGGTTGTTTGGGGGACGGAAACAGAAGGCAGAAATCTCCCTTGACATATGCTTTGCTCTGTGCACTTGTGCATTTCTCTGTTAATTTTCACCCTGTTTCTCGGAGTAATTTTACCCTGGAAGTAATTGTTCTTCCTTCATGTGCTCACAATTCAGATGCTGGAAAGTCTGAAGCAAGTCGACAAAGCATTCAAGAGACTGTAGGGTTCAATTTTTGCTTTTCTCCCTACCAGGAAAACCATTATCTCGTGCCCCAGTAACGTCTGCTCAGAGATCAGCATTCTGCGACAGGTGCCCTTCAACTTGATAAAGGCCCTAAGAGGTGTTGTGGTGATGAGAAAAGTGGAATGGAGTGGGAATAGTTTGTTTTATTGGAAAACCAAACTAAATCTACATTAACACCACATCGTTCACACAGCACAGTAGTCAGATTTTCTTATCTTGTCTGAGTTCACCTTTGCTGCCCGTCTGATGAGATGAGAAGGATGAAGAGAAGGACCGTGAGAGGGGAAGGTCTGAGAGATCACAGGCCCATGGGGGTCTTTATTTTCTTCCTCAAAAGCAATAGTTTCATAGAATCCATTTCACTATTGTCTTGATCAGGCTACTGTAATATTGCGTGAGGTTTTCTGGAGTGTGGCATCTGTCCCATTGGCAATACACTGACTACCAGCTTCTTGACGTATCCACCACAGCCGGAATCACTGCTTCACCACCAAGTAGACTTGTTGCTCATCTCTTGCTCTGAACTCAGTGGGCAGACCCAATTTCCACAGCCCAATGGTGAAGATGAAGCTTGGCTTTCCTACAGAATTAGATAAGGCTATTACTGCCAAATTCACTCTCCCTATACAGGTGCACAAGTTTGACATAGATACTTATGAAAAGTTTCATCTCTCCTTACTTTAGCTGTTCAAAAATAATTTATACAATGCGTTTGGGCAACCAAATGCCCACAAGTGTCAGTGGAGAGAGACAGTCACTTCTGAAGCAGTGCCAGCAGCAAGAAAATAATTTGCCTTGTGGACAACTTTTTCTCTCACTGCTGATGAGGAGTAAATTAATGTCTAGGTTATACCAGGTGCCTGTCTTCTACCTGGCCAAAGTTCAGTTCAATGAACCTAGATTCAGGAGTTTTGCATGAAATTCAAAACCCTTTAGAACTGACATTCCCCTTTCCCCAGCTCCCTTGGTCAATAGGGATGTGTGAGCAGTTATTGAGATGACATACTACAGATTCCTGATGCTTTTTTTTTTTAATTATTACTATTATTTTGTTCAAATTCCTATCTTTTCACACTTTTTTTCTCACGGTAAGTGCAGAAACTTTCATCTTTGTAGTCACTTAACCATCTCCCTGCGTCTCATCTGTGCCTGTGCAGAGCGGTACGCAAGACTTTTTCTTTGATGTAGTTGTAGCCTGATAGCAGTGTGAAACTAGAGAGCGCTGCATATGTAAGTAAATGCCTACTGAAAATTAGTTACACAGGCTGGCAGTCAAGCAGTTAAACCAGGCGCGGAAATGGTTTGCAATCTGTTCCACCAGTCTCTCAAGTTTCCATTGTCAAAGTGGGATTATTTTTCAGCAAAACGGCTGCCCTCCAGTACCAGCCTCGGGAATCAGTGTAATTAAAAACAACAACAAAAAAAGTTTTATTGTTTTTAAATATATCTCTAAGCTACGGGCGAAAGGGAAGGAAAAACCTATTGCAAATTAGAATATTTCTCCTTACTATTCACAGTTATCAGCCTGTATCCAGTCATGAGCCAAAGAATCTGGGTTTCGTTTCTTGTACCTGAGATGGTGTTTGCTGTTTAAAGAGGAATATATCCTCGGTGTTTATTAACAGTGACAACAAAATGCTCCTTACCACTGGGAAGAGCAGAAAGGGTGCAGCTTTCGTCGGCTGCAGGAGCAGCCTGCACTTGGTGCTGCCTGAGCACAAATGTCACCGTTTTCAACGAGTGTCTCCCACGACCTTCCTCAAGGACACCTCCTGGCAGAAGGGAGCAGGGATGCTGTTTTCCCAGTTTGCTTGTGTGTAGGGTGCCTCTTAATGGGATTTCATGTCAGACCTTGAAGTCTGGGGGAAGTTTAATAAGCATAAAAGGCTAACCTTCTCCCCACTTCACCCTGAAATCCACTTTCTCGAGAGAAGGGCAAACTGTGCCTCTGCTCTAGGTTGGCCTGAACACTCCGAGCACTCAGGATGATACCTTTCTGACAGTTAAGCCCTGTCTTTGAAAGGGAATTGACTGTTTCCCAAGTAAGCAAATGACATGTAGTGAAGACAGAGAAAAACTCAGGAAAAAAAAATTTCAAACTTACTTCAGTCACCTTCCATCAGGACCATGAGCCAGCAATGTGCCCTTGTGGCCAAAAAGGCCAATGGTCTCCTGAGGTGCATTAAAAAGAGTGTGGCTAGCAGGTCGAGGGACATTATCCTCCCCCTTTGCTCTGCCCTGATAACACCACAGCTGGAGTACTGTGTCCAGTTCTGGGCTCCCCAGTTCAAGAAGAACAGGGAACTGATGGAAAGGGTGCAGCAAAGGGCTACAAAGATGATCAAGGGACTGGAGCACCTCTCTGATGAGGAAAGGCTGAGAGACCTGGGGCTGTTCAGCCTGGAGAAGAGAAGACTGAGAGGGGATCTCATCAATGCTGAGCAATATCTAAAGGGCGGTTGTCAGGAGGATGGGGTAGGACCCTTCTCAGTGGTGCCCAATGACAGGACAAGGGGTAATGGGCACCGAAAATTCCATTTGAACATGAGGAAAACCTTCTTTACTCTGAGGGTGGCAGAGCACTGGACCATTCCTGTCCAACCTGTCCAACCGCTTTGGCAGGGGGGTTGGACTACATGATCTCTGAAGTTTCCTTCCAACCCCTACCATTCTGTGATTCTCTGATTCTATGATATGAAGGCTTCTGCTGCGTACACAGTTGAATGTACTTCCTACCATCTTTAATGTCCAGCCTTAGAAAACAGGGCAAATTAAGAAAAAGGGAAATTGACCAAGATCCGCAGGAGGCCTCTGCTCAGAGTGTCTGAGCCGCACAAGTCACTAGAGACTGGGAGGCTGTTATGGGGAAACAGCACTTGACTGACATCTCCTTGTATTCATAGAATCATAGAATCATTTAGGTTGGAAAAGACCCTTGGGATCATCGAGTCCAACCATCAACTCCACTCTACAAAGTTCTACCTTACACCATATCCCTTAACACCACATCTAAACGACTCTTAAACACATTCAGGGATGGTGACTCCACCACCTCCCTGGGCAGCCTATTCCAGTGTCTGACCACTCTTTCCGTGAAGAATTTTTTCCTAATGTCCAGCCTAAACCTACCCTGTTGCAGCTTGAACCCATTCCCTCTTGTTCTATCACTAATTACCTGTAAGAAGAGACCAGCACCAACCTCTCCACAATGTCCTTTCGAGTAGTTGTAGAGAGCGATGAGGTCTCCCCTCAGCCTCCTCTTCCTCAAACTAAACAGTCCCAGCTCCTTCAGTCGCTCCTCATCAGATTTATTCTCCAGGACCTTCACCAGCTTCGTTGCCCTCCTCTGCACTATTCCTGCCTAACCATCTGCAACCGGCCAACATCAGGGACAGGATGCTGAAGTACAAGATCCAGTGGTCTCATTCAGTCTTTCTTATGTTATTTTGCAACACCAACAGGTCCAGTGTGATGTTGATTTTTCTATCAGTTTCTGCAGAATTGCCACTACTTCCAGGGAGGACGTTTTAGGGCGGTCAATAATGCCACTGCACAGCTTGAGTAGGAACAGAGGAATGTTTTTATGCTGTAGCAACAAGAGATGGGAAATCAGATAAAGGTAATCAAATCAAGCAAAGTGAATTTATGTGGACATGAAGGCTGCAGCTTCTGATTCCAACAAGAACAGACCATCACTACCGAATTTGAATCACCAAGGTTATTGGGGTAGATCTTCCTGCTGCTGGGACTAAACTGTGACTTTGGTCCAAAAGCAAAAGCAAAGAACAGAAAGAATACTTGAACGATGTCTGAAAAAAATCAACCACTTGTGTCTCTACACAAGAGAGCAGGGCAAGATAATTCAGATGGTGGGGCCAGAAACATCCTCTAACAGGAGCTGGCAGTTACTAGGCATGCTTTAAAGATTACTGTCATCAGTTCGTACCCAGTTAGCCATCCTTGCCTGGCTGCCAACCAGTGTCTGCATGTGTATGTACGGGTAGGTAAGTCTCCCGACCATGAAGTCATGGGCAAGCAGATGTTTTCAGTATCCCATCCTTGCAGGGCTGAGACCACAGTCCACATTAACACGTTCATCATCACCATCAGTGTCAAAACCTCCCCTCTCCCCTCAGGCAGCAGACAGCAGTTTAATTCCCATCTCTGCATAGAACTCTGTTGCAAACTGAATTAACTAAACATCTGCAAGAGAGGAAAAACAAACAAAAAACCACCCACAAATCCCCTAAAATGCATCAACGTCTTATTTTTAGAGCCAGCTTATTTCATTTACCCATTTTATAGCTGCATTGACATAGATAAGGAGTTAGTAAAATGTAGTCCTGGAGAGGAACAAGTGCTTGGGAGTGGGGAAAGATGGAAACCACTTAAATCTACTTTGCCACAGAGAACTTACAGGCATGGAAGAAAACATGATGAAACGTGCATGCCTTGAGAATTGAGTCCTTAAATTTATATGATAATTCCTATAGCAAAATGCTATTCCGGCTTTATTCCTGACCAAATAAACTTTCCAGACAAGTATTTTCTAAGAAACTGAGGGGACAACAGCCACCAACACCACCCTCGCCAACTTCTTCACATAGGCATGTTTTGGTTATGTGAGTACGACCCTGCTCTCATGTGATTTAAAGATAATATGACTTACTACACTGTCCTCCAGCCTCCTAGCCTGCATTATGCTGCCCAATTAAGCCATGCTTGTGGAAGGAAAATAAGAGTGTGCAGATCCTTCTGGATAATCCCCCACCCCCAAGATTCCAGCCCCCATTTTGGATACTCTCCAGTTTCACCAACAACAGTTGATCTGTTACCTTTAGTCCAAGAGCAAGAATAATTAACTGAAGCTATTCCTGAAGTAACCTGCTGGTGTTGATGTTGTAGAAAGGTTGGGAATCACGGAATCACGGAATCACGGAATCTTCAGAGTTGGAAGGGACCTCTAGAGATCATCTAGTCCAACTCCCCTGCTAGAGCAGGATTGCCTAAAGCACATCCCTCAGGGCTGCATCCAGGCGAGTCTTGAAAATCTCCAGAGAAGGGGACTCCACAACCTCCCTGGGCAGCCTGTTCCAGTGCTCTGTCACCCTCACTGTAAAGAAGTTTTTCTGTGTATTTGAACGGAACTTCCTATGTTCTAGCTTGTGCCCATTGCCCCTTGTCCTGTCGCTGGGAACCATTGAAAAGAGCCTGGCTCCGTCCTCCTTAAACCCACCCTTTAGATACTTGTAAACATTAATCAGGTCCCCCCTCAACCTTCTCTTCTCCAGGCTAAAGAGTCCCAGCTCTTTCAGCCTTTCCTCATAAGGGAGGTGCTCCAGTCCCATAATCATCTTGGTTGCCCTATGCTGGACTCTCTCCAGTAGTTCCCTGTCCCTCTTGAACTGGGGAGCCCAAAACTGGACACAGTACTCCAGTTGTGGCCTCACCAGTGCAGAGTAGAGGGGAAGAATGACCTCCCTCGACCTACTGGCCACACTCTTCCCTATGCAGCCCAGGATGCCATTGGCCTTCTTGGCGACAAGGGCACACTGCTGGCTCATGGATAATTTGCTGTCTACCAGGACCCCCAGGTCCTTCTCCTCAGAGTTGCTTCCCAGCATGTCCGCCCCTAACATATACTGGTGTTTGGCATTCTTCCTTCCCAGGAAAAACCGATGCTGCTATTCTTGTGTAAGACCTGAGCAGCCCAGGCAATAACTATTGATACCTATATACAGGATACAATATAATATATGTTATATACATAATTATATATAATATTAGATTATATATAACATATATTTATATAGCATCCCTGTGTATGTGTGTACACTTATGTATTGTAGATCAATACATAAAACTTCAAGAAAATAGGGAAGTTTCTGAGAGGATCACCAGTATTTTCTCATCGCAGTGGCTTTTGATCAATAACAACTTCTAGTCCCTTCTTTTGACTTGATTTAATGTTTCTTTCTGGGAGAAACTGAAGAACACTCCCACTCTGAAAGGTGACTAGTGCATTAGTGTCAACCTACATATCAGGAATTTACATATGGTTGCCCTAAGGTTTAATTCTGAAAAATTTCGAATTCACAAGTATTACTTAAAATTCTTACAGTATTTCTCAGCATTTCTGGTTTCTGACGACTGGCCTGGGTCTTTGGTTCAATACAAAGGCAGAAGGAGGCACGCTGCCAGTCTGACTTATGTCAGAGGACTTCAGCCCAGGTTCTGTAGTTTAAAAAGAGGTGGCATAGCTGAAGGTTTCTTTAGCAAGCCAATGCCCAAGGCCAGTGTAAATCACCAGCTGGGAATTTTGCCCTGCCTGTACAAGTTAATATGTAACACCAATACATAAAAGTATTTCACAGCTATGTCAACTAATTGCTAAATGAAATTCAAGTGAAAAATTGAAAGCAAAAGAAACACCACTACAAAGCTTTTTTTTCCCCTCTTCTTTTTCTTTTTTTTTTTTGCCTTTTTTTTTTTCTGAGCTGCTGTGCAGGTGTTCCACTGTCCAGAGGAGAAAAATGTTTGACAGCAGAGGATATTTGTGTTGGCAGTATCACTTGATCCATGTTTCAGGAGCCAAATTGAAAACATATTTTCACAAGGTACAGCCGTAGATCATTAGAAGGAGCCAACTTCCATGGGCTGCACAAGTATGTCAGAGAGAGAGCAGGTGTGTACATTAAAATATACCCCACAACCTGACAGAAACATCTTTCGGGATGGGAAAACTCTGTAAGGACAGCAGATTTTTGTGTTGCCATCTCTGCTAATGGTCGAGGATTGGCTCTGTTTGCTGCAGTACATTATTACATTGTTGGGCTTTGCCGTTCCTTCTGCAATGAGAGCTATACCCCACCTTTCTTCTCACTGCTGTTTTTCCGGCTGTTAGTAAAGGATAATCTTATTTCTCAGCAGCTGGTCTCAAGAGTATGTTGCATGGTCTTCCCTGGGGACCCATATCAGCATAGATCCAAAATGACACAACCTCCAGAGAAAAAAAATGCAGACATTTTAGTCACTTGTGATTTTCCTCAGGGAACCCACAAAACAGGACTATAAATTTCTGCTTGTTGGGAGTTAATCCAACATGCTACAGCATTGCAAACACCAGGCTGAGTGGGTTTGAGGGACGGGATGCCATCAGAGGGACCTGGATAGGCTTGAGGAGTGGGCCTGTGCAAACCTCATGAAGTTCAACCAGACCAAGTGGAAGGTCCTGCACGCAACTTTTAAAGGTCCATCCCAAGGATCACCAGGTGGCTGGAGAAATGAACAGGCTCCTAGTCTTGTCCCCTGGCACTGAACTAGAGGAAACAGCCTCAAGTTGTGCCAGGGAAGGTTTAGGTTGGATATTAAGAAAAATTTCTTCACTGATAAGGTTGTCAAGCATTGGAACAGGCTGCCCAGGGAAGTGGTTGAGTCACCATCCCTGGAAGTATTTAAAAGATGTGTAGATGTGATGCTCAGGGACATGGTTTAGAGTTTAGTGTTAACACTTGGAAGTGTTAACAGTTGGACTCAATGATCTTAAAGTTCTTTTCCAACCTAAACGATTCTATGAGTCTGTGATTATATGACTCTATTCCTGGGCAGTGTAGGAAAGGGGCACTGTCTCCTCCATGTGGATGTGACCAGTGGTTCTCCCTCTTAACATCTTCCTCCTTGCAATAAGATCAAGCAAGCGAGATATTAATCAGTGGGAGCTGAGAACTTTGCCAAAACAGGTCACACTTCCATAAAAGTATGATTCATTCTCAGTCTGAGATGGCAAAGGCACAACATCCAACAGTTACAGATGTGAGAAATCGTTAGGGGTAACTACCACAGGCTGTCCCCCTTACAGAGGCAACTCCTCCATTTTCTTCTTTCTCCAGAGATATGTTAAGAGGTACCACTACCACTCTTGTCTATGGACAGAGGAAACACTGTGTATACAAAGCCAAGAATTTATTGTTAGTATAAATGAAATCATAGCAATCCAATTCAAGAATCATTACTTGTCTAAACTAATGATTGCAGGAAAAAAAAAAGCCAAAACAAAACAAAACAAAACAAAAAAGAATAAAAGAATACTTCAGAAAAAGTCTCAATAAGACTAATAATGCAATTAAAAATTTAATTCATCTACTTCTTAGTTTCTATACCTTTTTGCTGGTGTTACGCATATCCTTCCACTGGTTGACTTCAGACTGCTGGTGGGGGTTGTTGCTATGTCAAGTCTGGAGGGTTTCTGGGGTCTTTTGCTGGGAAAAGAAGGATATTGGTGGTTTCTTCTCCCTCGCTCTATGATTCACCCAGGGTCATTTTTGCACGTTTGCTATTCTCTTTCTTCGTTGCTCTATAGCTCCATATTACAGCCAAATTTGCTATATATGAAGCCTCTGATGGAGGGTAGATACTACTCTCTGCACTCTTTGTTACCCCTAAACACAATTTCATATGGCTCCAGGTCTCTATTTCTTTAAGCGACCATTTGGGTCTCCAGTGCCAAGCCCATGTCCCATCTTTTCTCAACCCATACTTGTACTTCTCTGTGTCACATCTTATGTATTCACTTCTCAAGGCCTCTTCTGCCATGGTAAGCCTGTATTTCTCTATACTATATCACTGCGTTAGAGTCATAAATATCTCATTCTATAATAATAATTCCTTGTTACCGCTGTCTATGAACAACTGTGGTTGCACAATACAAAAACAAACATAAGCAGACCAGATTAGCAGTAGATGCTTGGTCAGTTAGAAAAATTGCTGTTACAGCTAAACCACATCAAACAAAGCTACAGGCAGGTCAGGAAAATTTCAGACAGAGCAAACCTGACGAGGCCTTGCAATCTCAGTACAAAGCTTATGGCCCATGACTGCCAATGGCAGTACCTTACTGACGGGCTACTGACCAACACACATGCTTTTTTCTGTCCCACATAGCCCATCGTGAGCATCACGGTGACAACTAGTAGTCCAGCAAGTGCTCAGGGTACCATCATTTTTCTCCCACATCAGAGCTACACCAGGCAGCAAGAACCGAATCTGTTGCACAAAACGACCGTTCTCATTAGGGGGATTCAGACTTATTCATTTTCTAGCACTGTGTAGAGAGACACCTTGTTTCACTTTTTAACCCTCTTATCCATTAGAGTAACTCTCAAGGATTCCATTGCATATGTCATAAAGAAATCTCTGAAAAGAAAGATATGAAAATACAGCAAATGAATGATTCTTGTCAAATCAGGAAAATAGAAAAGTAACTCAAGCATTACTAACAGTGTAAGGTTCAAGCCATTCTTAACATGAGAATATGAAATTACTTCCATTTGGTTTGGAGGCTGGAAATTTACATTTTGCTTTGAAAAAACATTGCTTTTTTTTTTTCCTACAAGTCAACCACTAGTCTGTACTTCTTCAATGTTTTTCTACATCTCTTTTTCTTACAGCAACATTTTCTTGATTATATTTCTTAATATATTTATTTATTGACCTATCACATACCTAATATAATATTCAGAATCCAATCCACCTTGCCACAACTTTTAAAGTGCTTATGATAAGCCTTTAATACTATCAAGTGTTTTAAAGAGTCTGATCGGGACAAAAATCCCACATACTCTGGTTAAACATATGCTTGACAGTATTTTGAGTTTCAGACCACCCTTGCTTGCTTTTAAAAACCAGACTGATTTTTCACCATATTTCCAAATGCAAAAAAAAATCTATTAGATATATGAGAAAGTTGCTTGTTAATTATCATTGTTAGCATTAATGGTGGTACAGCTATTAGATGCTGTAATTAACCATCAGTCCATCCAATTTGTAACTTCTGAATCAGAGAACTGCATTGATGAAAAGTGCTATTTATTTTTAATCTCTATGAAAATATTTCACTGTGTCTTAATAAATTATGTTGAAATAATGTTGAAATCCAAAAACTAGGGGAGTTTGAACCTTACTTTTCCAGCTGAGTTTTTTCTTTATAGCCATTTACCTCTCTGGAACTTGCCACATTTCTCAGTTGCTTTCTAGGGTTCTTGCTAACAGTGGTCCCATAAGCAGTGGAGATCCCCAGCTGATAAATCCACGTGGTATCACAAATGAGCCTTTTCAAGTCATGCTGGTGCTGCCTCAGAAAGAGTCCTTCCTCAACAAACTAATGGGACCCATATTTAAAGGAAATCTGGACATCTCAATTTCACCAAAACAAACAATACCGTCACAGTTCAAGCAGTCCTAGTTGCAGCTGTCAAGAATCTGCATGAGGATGGAGAGAAATGTAACTTTATGATTGCTGTATTTATCTATTTCTCCATAAGCATCTACTATTAGACTTCACTAGAAACTAAATACTGGGCTCAATAGCACCTCAGTCTGATGCAGAGAGAGGTTTTCACAGAATCACAGAACGGTTGAAGTTGGAATGAACCTTTGAGGGTCATTGTGTCCCACCCATCTGCTCAAGCAGGGCCACATGGAGCCAATTGGCCAGGGCCATGTTTAGACATTTTTTTAATATCACCAAGGATCTCTACAACCTCCTTGGGCAACCTGTGCCAGCGCTTACACTCTCACAGTAAAAAAAAATATTTTCTGTTTAGATGGAAGCTCTTGTGTTTCAGTTTGTGCCCATTGCCTCTTGTCCTAGCACTGAGCATCAGTGAGAAGAGCCTGGCTCCATCCTCTTTGCACCATCCCTTCGGGAGGAGGTACAAAGTGTATTTATATACATTAATAAGACCCCACCGAGCGTTCTCTTCTCTAGGCTGAACAGTCCCAGCTCTCTCAGTCTTTCCTCATATGTGAGGTGCTCCAGTCCCTCAATCATCCTTGTGGCACTTCATTGAACTCTCTCAAGTACGTCCATTTCTGTTTTGTACAGAGGACCCCAGAACTAGATACAGCACTCCAGATGTGGTCACACTCATGCTGAACAGAGGGGAAGGATCACCTCCCTCGACCTGCTGGAAGTACTTTGCCTAATGTAGCTGAGGATAACATTCATCTTATTTGCAGCATAGGCACGTTGCTAGTTCATGTTCATCCTGGTGTCATGTGGACTTCCAGATCATTTTCAGTCAAGCTACTTTCCAGCTGGGTGGCCTCCAGCGTACATTGGTGCATGGGGTTGTTCTTCTCCAAGTGCAGAACTTTGCACTTCCCCTTACTGAACTTGATGATGTTTCCATCAGCCCTTTTCTCCAACCTCTTGAGGTCCCTCTGGATGGCAGCAGGACCCTCTGGCGTATCAGCCACTCTTACCACTTTGGTGTCATCTGAAAACTTACTGAAGGTGCACTCTTTGTGATCATCCACATAATTAATTAATACTAAACAAGACAGGACCCAGTATTGATCCTGTGGTACACCATAAGTCATTGGTCTCCAACAAGACTTGCACCACTGATCACCACCCTCTGGGTCGTGTCCATTCAGGCAGTTTTCAATCCACCTCACTGTTCATCCAACCCATGCATCAACATGGGTTCTATTTTGGGGGGACCTTTACGATGAGGTTTTTATGTGAGAGTGTCAATGGCCTTCCTAAAATGCATGTAGGCAATATCCACTCTCCTCTCATCTATCCACTGTTCTCCCCTCATCTACCAGGGCAGTCACTTTGTCATAGAGGTTTATTGAGTTGGTCAAGCATGACTTCTCCTTGGTGAAGCCATGATAACTACTGATGATTTTCTTGTCCTTAATGTACCTGAAAATGGTTTCTAGGATTAGCTGCTCTAACACCTTCCCAGGAATCGAGGTGAGGCCGACCAGGGTATAGTTGCCTGGGCCCTCCTTCTTGACCTTCTTGAACACGGGTATGATATTGGATTTCCTCCAGTCTTTAGGCACTTCCAGTCACCATGATCAAAGATGCCCACTTCTTTGTATCTTTCTGCACAAACTCCTGTGCGGGTTGCTGCATCTGTTGGCTGCCTCTTTTAAACGGCCCAGTGGATCAAATCCTTAAACTCTCTATTATGATTTTTTTTTTAACCATTGTTTTCCTTTGTTGTAGAGGTGTCTGTTCTTTGGGGAATAGTCTGAGTCTTGCTATACCAGCTATATCTGTATTATGACCATAATTTGGTATAGAAAATGTGCACCTCAAATAACCTGCACCTAAATCAGCTCAAAGACAAGCCAGGAATCACCTTGTGAGAGGCTAAAGGAGCTCATGGGAAGCAGGACCTTTGGCAGAGAAGGAGGAGGTTAGGAAGAACAAGGATTCTAAGACAAATTTCCATGCTTTCCGACCATGTCTATAAGCCATGTTTCTGTTTGTATCAGGCATCTGTTTTCCTTTCTGCATGCAAATGTAAAACTCTTAACCAATATTGTAAAAGTGGTACAAAGTTTGCAAAGTGGTGATTGCTCAGAAACTCATCTCTGGGTCGGGAAGTTGCATCTTCTAACACAGAACAGAGGGTTCTGCCACCAAATTACTTTCACACAAGAGACAATAGATGGCAGGAAAGCAAAGAAACAATGGCACAAGAAAAGGATTCACAGGGCATAGCCTGGAGTCCTGAGTTGCTATTGTAATTTAAAGGACTAATTAATTTAAACTGCTCTCCTCCCTTTCTGTTTTCAAAAACGTCCAAGTCAAACGAAGCCTGAAGTAAAATCTGTCCGTCATTTTGCAACACTCTGTTTTCAGTTCTTTAGCTTTATAACACTGGTTTTCAAACCTCTGTTCTCTGTCTCACTTTCCTTCTCTGCTGGAACTCCAGTGTGGATGTACATTTATTTCCATTTTTGGAACCTAATCTCCCTGCCTGGCTGTGATTTATCACTACAGCTGGTCCAACAATAATTGTTCTATTTCTTTTAAGCATACTTTTATCTCCAGTAGCATTCACTTAATGAAAGCAGAGACTTTGGGTTTTAAATATGTATGGACGATGGATACATAATGAATATTTATATATATTTAAAATATTTAGAATGTTCAGAAATATGTTTATTTTTTTTTCTCCTTAGCATAATTGCATTTTTATAGTGTTTTCAATACAAAGCATTTTTGGTCTACTTTGGCATTTATCTTGCTCTGTTGTCCTTTTTCCATGTATCTGTTTGACTAGACCTTTTAATAGTTCAAGTCTAAGACTCCTAAATAAAATAGAAGTGCTTCTCAGCTCACAAGTACTCCAAGAGGTAACAAGGTCAGATGAATATTGAGGTTCCTTTACTCTTTTTCTTACAAAAGCATTCATGCATTCTTAAGAAAAATCTCAACATAGTTCCATAGACGGCCGTGGAAACTTGTAGTTCTGTAAACTGTAGCAGATACATATTAATATATACTAAGTTCAGTACTGAGAAAACTGAAATCCAGATACCTAAATTCAACTAGTTTATTAGCATAAAATGGTGATTATTTTAAATAAATTGTTTCTTCTGAATGGAAGTTAAAACGTGGGGTTTTTTGTTGTGTTTGTTGTGTTGGTTTTTTTCTTGATTTGTAGGCAGGATTTTTCTGACCTAATTTAGCTCTCTGAAAATGAGATGCCTCATCTAATACATCCCGGGAACTTAACTTTTACCTTTTCAGCACAAAAGGATGCAGCAGAATGTGCTCTGGAGACGTCTGTGTCTCTGTGTCTCTGTACCAAAGGTGTGTGCACAAGTAGCTGCAAGGAGACACCAAACTTTTCAATAGCGAAAGGGAGGTAACATGAGTCCTGGAGAGAGATCTGATCCAGATTCTCAGGGATTTAAAACATTCTACTGAATTTTAATGAATAGTCTGATTTCTAAACATTATCCTGACTTGGTTTTAACTAACTTATTTTTTTTCATAAGTCACAATACCACAAATCTTATAAACAGTTATAACTATACTGACTACTTTACAATAAATAGTCCCTGATTCAATATTTAAACTGCTTTTTAGATTGAAAAATGCATCACACTCTAGCCAAACTTAAATGAATGTATTGTGTGTGCAGGATCTCAAGAATAAGGAAATTCTTTATATATTAAGATATTTATTAATATTAATTTTGACAACTGCATTAGGTATATATAGCTCGCACCCTCTACTTTATATAGTGTATTACACATAATTATATCACTTATAAATACCTAAGGTTGTTATGAATATAAATATTAGCATGCATATATCTTATGCAGCTAGACATACATGACTGATTACTGCAAGATTTGGTGCTGAGCTATTACTTTAATGTCACTGTGTGGCCCTCAGTCCTCAAAGGATAAGTCCATTCTATCACTCCTTCCATGCTCTTTATAAAATTTTATATCTCCAGCTTTGAAAAAAAATGTGACTTTTACAGAATAAAATTGCAGTTTTAAACTATTCTAACCATCAGTGAAATGTTTGATGGGGTTTAAATAAAGCACTTGAGTCTTACTCTTGGAGTAAAGCCTGGACTTACAGGTTTTGATGGGCTGGGGTCTTGGAAGCTTCAATTTGCCCTCTCAAGGGTTAAGTTTTGTTTCCCATCTGTAGGCTGCCCAGGACTGTTTAGCAGAGATTTCTTTCAAGAGTAATTGTTTTTCCTCAGGTGAAAAAGGAAGTGAAGCACATTGCTGTTCAGCCACTATTTTCTCCATGAATGACACCAAGAAAAGTATATTGAAGAAAAGTGTAAACAGATTAATATTAGACCGTGGAGCCGGCTTGCACATGGCTCTCATCATCCTTAACAACAGTTCCCTCCCCATCCAACAGAACCAACATTCACCAAAATGAGTTTTCACTTCCACGTATCCATCGAAAAGTGCACATGAGGACTTAGTGTCCCTGAGCTGAGACATACAGCAGTGGTAAAGAGTTGAGTTTCACAGCCCTACATGCAACTGTTGTGCCCATCGAGGCAGAAGACTTCAGCTTAGGGAAGGAGTGGAAGAAACTCATCCTTATAGCCAGAGCAGACTGTGCAAGGCAAGGAACCAGAGACCTTTCCACCTTGCAGCTGGCTGAGAAGATGGAGACACCTCCAGTTGCTACAATCTTTTGATAGGAGCAACTTTTTTCTTTTTTTTTTTTTTTTTGGGTAATGCTACTGCATTCTAATTACGAAAATAAGCCAAAATCACAGTGCAACAGAAAAAGATTTTGACTAGAGGGACGTTGGAAGCTCCTACATGATCTTTCATACCCATGACTTTGTTTACCCTCTTCCACCACTCCTTTGGACGTGGTGGTGGTGGTTCTGCTGGGGGAAGGAAAGAAATTACCCACTAGAGTTGTTGCTGAATGAACGCTGCCATCTCATCGCTGCCCTTAACTGCGCATCACTTCAACTGAAAAAGGAGGCAAACAGCCACCAGGCAGAAGTAGTGACATCTCTGCACTGCGCAACAGAGGAACAGTGAAATGCACAGAGGAGAGGATTTAGCCTGTAAGCTGTTTGTCTCTGTTGTCATTGCCATTAATCAATCCGTGCTTAACGCCATTTCTTTCGATTCACTAACTCTCTGCTGCCAAGTCGGTATAACCCTGTTCTCCTCACTGTCTCTCTGTCTCCTGACTTCACCTCCTTCCTGCTGTCTATTCTTCCCCTGCCCCCAACCTGCCTCCCAAAAGCCATGTGGCATGAGCTAATGGACAGCAGAATATTTTATATAAGAATTTAAGCCATTAGTCTGGATGTCAGACAGGAGGTTCCTTCCGGCATGGAGCACATCTTCTCTTGTGATCATTACCACAAAATCACCTTTGACCTTATACTCTCCTGAACCTGAGGCACTGGACATTACTGTAGTGGTCACTACAGTCTGTCAGAAAATGCTAGAAATTTCTGACCAAAAATAATTGTTCTATTGAATTAGAAAAGCTCTAGAAGGAAAGAGTTATTTTTGCCAAAATCTTCCATTGTGAAAGTTGTAACGTATCCTCAAATGTAGCACAAAGATTTTGGGGGAACCCAGCCTGTAGTGATAAGACAAGGGATAATGGCTTTAAACTAAAGGAGGGTAGATTTAGACTAGATACAAGGAAGAAACTTTTTACACCGAGGGTGGTGAAACACTGGTCCAGGTTGCCCAGAGAAGTGGTAGATGCCCCATCCCTGGAAACATTCCAGTTCAGGTTGGACAGGGCTCTGGGCAACCTGATCTAGTTGAAGATCTCCCTGTTGATTGCAGAGAGGTTGGACTAGGTGACCTTTAAAAGTCCCTTCTAACCCAAACTATTCTATGATTCTTAGTTTCTGTAATGATTCATGGAGTTCCGGTTTGGCCAGGATATAAGGCTTCAAAGAAGAATGACTGACCAGGACTACAGCTTCTATGAAGCTCATAGCAGAGAGCAAATGGCTCTGAGATAGAAAGATTATTTCTCAATCAATTTTGTCAGATCTTTTCATTCCATTGAAACCTTCAACATGTTGACTTTTTATTCTAGCTTGTGGGAAACATAATGCATGTCAATATAATGGTTTTCCTTAGAGATTACATTTTCAAAAATCAGTTCTAATTCAAAACATGAAATTACACCCTCACAATTTTTCATCATATGCAGGTTACTTATTCTATATACTGTAAAGCATGACCTCTGTCCATTTATGATATTCATAAATATTTGCTTTGTATTGTAATGTTTGACTTACCGTAAAGCTGAGCTGTGCTCAAGCTGCAAAGCCATAATAGAATTATCTGGGGATGTACCAGGATGTGAAATCTCTGTAATGGCACTTCAATAATTGCTTGTCATATTTAATCAAGGAGTCTGAACTGGTGATGTGACTGTTACTGTGGGTAGAGAGAAGGAATATTTATTTACAGCTGGTCTAGTGGGAGGTGTCCCTGCCCATGGCAGGGGAGATGGAACTAGATGATCTTTAAAGTCCCTTCCAACCCGAACCATTCTATGATTCTGTGATTCTATGATACAGAAGAGTAGAGAATGACTGACCATGACAGACCAGTCAGACGTACATGCAGTCATTAGAAGTACGCTTTGTGCTGTTTTACAGTGAAAGGCCTGTTTGCAGGGCCTGTTGTGATAGGACAAGGAGTAATGGCTTTAAAATAAAAGAGTGAAGATTTAGACGAGAAAGAAAGAAGAAATTTTTTACTCTGAGGGTGATGAAACACCAGCCCAGGTTGCCCAGAGAGGTGGTAGATTACCCATCCCTGGAAATATTCAAGGTCAGGTTGGTCAGGGCTCTGAGAAACCTGATCTAGTTAAAGATGTCCCAGCTTATTGCAGAGGGGTTGGACTAGATGGTCTTTAAAGGTCCCTTCCAACCCAAACTATTCTATGATTCTGTGGTAAAGTAAGCTACAAAACTGCTTAATCTATACACAGTGAAGACCAAAACATTCCTGAGTGAGCAAGTACTGATGAAAGTGAATGGTTTGTTATACAGAAAAGATAAGTATGTCTGATCCTAAGGTATTCCCCTTGCATTTATTTATCTCACAGATCATTTTTTTTTTCCGCTAAAGCTGTCCAGAACACTGAGGTTTTTCTTTCGAGGTTTTGCTTTTGACAAAGATTTCAAAAGAAATTGGTCGTAATTTCCTACAGCTTGTGGAAAATGCCATCTTTGTTTTCAAATCTAATTTACCAGTTTTGATTCTTTACTTTTCTTAGAGAAGAGTCCAAAATCCAACATATTGGAATTAAATTTGCAGCTAATGATAGGAGCTCTAAGAAGAACTTTAGAAAATCAGTCAGTCATTATAGAGGGTTCTTCTTGTTTCAAGTAAAGATGTCCATTGGTTTAATATCTTCCTTCAAGAAAGTAAATGGAATTAAATTTCCTTCGTATCATTACAGGATGTCATAAGGACACACAACACTAACAATGCTAAAGTAATTAAACAAAAAGCTCAAATAAAGAAAAGCAAAACTTCTCTGCATCTACACACTTACTAGAAAAAGGAAACAAGAAAATGATAGTACAGTACTGAGATACAATGAATAAACAAATTTCAGGTTAATTAGTTTTCCTCTCTTCATTTACCTGTTAAGACATAAACAAAGAGTGGAAGAATTTATACGTACAGTAGAAATAGGTTTTAAAACACTGAAGCTTACAGAAATTTGCACGTCCTTGAAGGTGCAGTGTCAAAAATTATACTGTGAAGACAAGGAAATATAAAGACCTCCAAAGTAGAAGACTTACTCTAAAGAAGAGGAAAGATAATCTTTACAAATAAGTAATGGCAGTGCCTGGAAGAAAATTCCTTCAGAAATTTGGATGGAGGTGAGAGGACAGGTGACCTTCACACAGGTAAAGCATCTTGGTCTGAAATGTTAACATCAGCAAATTTTGCAAAAATGTACAGAGAAAGTGCAGCGGAGCTGCAGATCACCTTCCAGTTTTCCCATTAGGTGTCTATAACAATATAAATTTTTGAAAAACAAGCTGCTTTTATGACATTTCTGATGACTGCACTGGGGACCTACTACTTATTTTTCTCCCTGATATTAATTCTTCCAAAATATCACACGTAGGAGATTATGGCTTTTGTGCCTTACCCAGCTTAGTTTGTTGGTTTACACTACCGAATTCTTGATACCCTGTGGACTGACCATGAGTAGCTCTCCGTGTATAGTTCACTGCTCAGCAGAAGGAGACAGAGAGAGGTCTTTTCTTCAAAGCAATGTCACCCCATGAGGATGGGGATGAGAAGAAAACCCAGCAGCAAGGAGAAGAACATAAAGGGAGGGACTCTTTATCAGGGACTGTAACAATAGGACTAGGGGTAAGGGTTTGAAACTGAAAGAGGTGAGATTTAGACTGGCTATTAGGAAGAAATTCTTTATTGTGAGGATGGCGAGGCACTGGAACAGGTTGCCCAGAGAAGCTGTGGCTGCCCCATCCCTGGAGGTGTTCAAGGCCAGGCTGGATGGGGCTTTGAGCAACCTGGTCTGGTGGGAGGTGTCCCTTCCCATGGCAGGGGGGTTGGAACGAGATGAACTTTAAGGTCCCTTCCAACCTAAACCATTCCATGTTTCTATGTTTCTGTTCTATGATTCTATGATAAACAATTATTCCCTGGTTCAGATTTGGTTGGTTGGTTGGTTTTTCTTTCCATTTCTCTCCCATGTCTATCTCTATGATGGACTCTGATTGAATTTTGGCCCCTAGTAGTGTCTTATCTCTGGCTGCTTGGCATACAACAGTCACAGGCTTGCAATCCGCAGGACACCATAAATCTGGCGATTGCTCAGCCAGAGAGAAGTTGCCTTCTGCAGCAAGGAAAGCTCTGCAGAAGCACATGTCTACACAGGAGGGGGCTGAGGGCAAACACCTCAATTCCCCCAATGAGGCATGTGGTGACACTGACTTGTGTCTTACTTTCTCCACCTGTAATTTGGAACTGAAAATTTCGTGTGTGGGGTTAATAATACCTGTTTAATTAATCCTGTTCATTAATCCCCTGTCAAAGGGTGTTATGTCTAATTACTGGTTTTTTTTCTTTTTTTCATCTTTTTTGCTTTTCTTGTTTGCATGGGTTTATTGACTGTTGACAGCATCCAACTCGCCTGCTTTTAGGAACATGTCGCTTGAAGTCAGCATCTGCTCAGTGTTTCATTTTTAGCTCAAGAACATATCGCTCTTCAGACACAAACAAGTGATATCCCAACATCTGAATCTATTTGTGGAATGAAGCTCCAAGAACATCTTTCACAGGGCTTATTAAAAAATGATTTTATTTTTTTTTCCCTTTCCCTTAAAATCACTCCAGATTAGAGAGTATTGTTGTTCCTCCAGGCCAGTAGGATGCTCGGTGTGTATCTTTGTTCATGTCCATCCTGATTAAACAGCATCTACTTCCACACACACATGCCTTAATACCCCTTCATGCCATGCTGTTTTGATTTGATATCTCTGACAGATTTCTGAACACTAATTTCTCTAAAAGTTGGAAGTTGTCCCTTGACCAATGCCTAAATGAATTACAGCCCGATAATGTGTGTCAAGTTCAACTAAGCACGCTGTATATGAACAGGAGAGAGTGAACCTGCTTCTGATGGTCTCATTAGAGTTCACCACGTCAGCTTTGAAAGGTTTCTCTGCTGACCTTAGCACCCACGCAGCTGGCACATATGTGGTTGCTTAAAATAGACTGAAGCAAAGTTCCTGTGCAGTTTTTAAAATAAGTAAAAATGAGAAAAGAAGACAGAGAGGTATGCAGATAAAGCCAATAAAATTGTTACTGCAATTCTAATTTCTGTATTTCAGTCACTCACTAGCCTTTTCTGGCCTGGTGTTTTTGGGTTAAGACTGGTGTCTTGACTTAACAGGTTAATAGGGATTTAAAAGATCCAGTTTCAACTACACAGGTTGTTCTCCTGCTTCTTAGGTAACTTCAGTCAGGTCACGTAACTGCTGAGTCTAGGAACTTCCACGTGAAAAATGAGGACAACTATGTCTCTAAGTGAGAGAAAATAAACATGTCAATGAGCAAAGAGGGACTACTGGAAAGATGGGGAGGGACTCTTTATCAGGGAGTGGAGCGATAGGATGAAGTGTAATGGTTTTAAACTAAAAGAGGGGAGATTTAGATTAGATATCAGGAAGAAATTCTTTACTATGAGGGTGGTGAGACACTGGAATAGGTTGCCCAGAGAAGCTGTGGATGTCCCATCCTTGGAAGTGTTCAAGGCCAGGCTGGATGAGGCTTGGAGCAACCTGGTCTAGTGGGAGGTGTCCCTGACCATGGCAGGGGGTTGGAACTAGATGATCTTTAAGGTCCCTTCTAACTTGAACCATTCTATGATTCTAAGTGGTACCCAGATACTAAGGAACGTGCAAGGACCACAGCAGCATTGCCTTCCCACTGATCAAGACCTGTATTTATTCATGTGAGTGGGTGATGACAATGTGCTGCTATCACGTTGATTTGGCAAAAGACACAGAAAAAATGCTCAATTCAAGACAGAGACTTTCCAAATGCAGGAGCAGAGTCCATGAGCCTGTGTCTCGTAATGTTGACCAAGAAAAGACCTCACAACATGTACTCCATGTTGCTGTGCTCTACTGCCCATCAGTCACTCTTTCTGTCCCCCACCCTACTAATCAAACAAGTCACTGGTTATGTGAGGTTATGTGAGATAAATGGTCTCCATCCCTCAGCACCACAGAGGACAGTCAGCATCACCTACTTCATGGGCTCCGCTATCATGTCTGCTTTTGTACATTCTCCAGACTCCTCGTTATGCCTGGAAATTGGACAAAGTCACTCAGGCTTTAAGGAAACGTATGAGGGGAAGGAAACAGTGGTGGTCAAGAAATCTTACACTTTTTAGGTAGAACTTCCCACATAGGATTATATAATTGTTTCTGATAGCAAAGGGAAGGATACATTGACCTTTCCAGTTCTTTTTTCCTGGCCTGTTTGACAACGGAACTGAATCAGTTCTAGCAACAGGAGTTTAAGATAAAAATAGAAAGTAGTCTTCTCTCTAGCTTTAACTACAAGATGCTGAAGTATTTTCCCAGCAATGAAAATAGGATTTCTGTCAATGACATATGACTTGTGTCTACCTTGCTCCTTATCCCTTTAGAAAAAGGAAGATTTAGAAAAAAATGCTCAGACAGGGGAAATTTCCAGAAGAGATTCAAGCCCCAAAATACTCAATGGTGAAATTGGTATATTCTGCTCATGCATCTGTCTTCCTGTCAACTGGGAGTCACCTGTAGATCCATTGATCTTTCTGCTTCCCACCATGAATCCCCAGATAACTGCTGTGAGCTTCCTAACCCCACTGCTGCATTGTGGAAGGACAGAGGAAGCGATCTTCAGTCTGAATGGAA